>NC_135809.1:83031037-83401579 GCF_964213995.1 Mustelus asterias
ACTCTCTGCGTAAAATACGTCCTTCTGATATCCGTGTTAAACCTCCCCCCCTCACCTAGAACCTATGACCCCTCGTGAACGTCACCACTGACCTGGGAGAAAGCTTCCCACCGTTCACCCTATCTATGCCTTTCATAATTTTATACACCTCTATTAGGTCGCCCCTCATCCTCCGTCTTTCCAGTGAGAACAACCCCAGTTTACCCAATCTCTCCTCATAAGTAAGCCCTTCCATACCAGGCAACATCCTGGTAAACCTCCTCTGCACTCTCTCTAAAGCCTCCACGTCCTTCTGGTAGTGTGGCGACCAGAACTGGGCGCAGTATTCCAAATGCGGCCGAACCAACGTTCTATACAACTGCAACATCAGACCCCAACTTTTATACTCTATGCCCCGTCCTATAAAGGCAAGCATGCCATATGCCTTATTCACTACCTTCTCCACCTGTGACGTCAACTTCAAGGATCTGTGGACTTGCACACCCAGGTCCCTCTGCGTATCTACACCCTTTATGGTTCTGCCATTTATCGTATAGCTCCCCCCTACGTTAGTTCTACCAAAATGCATCACTTCGCATTTATCGGGATTGAACTCCATCTGCCATTTCTTTGCCCAAATTTCCAGCCTATCTATATCCTTCTGTAGCCTCTGGCAATGTTCCTCACTATCTCCAAGTCCAGCCATTTTCGTGTCGTCCGCAAACTTACTGATCACCCCAGTTACACCTTCCAGATCGTTTATATAAATCACAAACAGCAGAGGTCCCAGTACAGATCCCTGCGGAACACCACTAGTCACAGGCATCCAGCCGGAAAAAGACCCTTCCACTACCACCCTCTGTCTTCTGTGACCAAGCCAGATCTCCACCCATCTAGCCACCTCCCCCTTTATCCCATGAGATCCAACCTTTTGCACCAACCTACCATGAGGGACTTTGTCAAACGCTTTACTAAAGTCCATATAGACGACATCCACGGCCCTTCCCTCGTCAACCATTCTAGTCACTTCTTCAAAAAACTCCACCAGGTTAGTGAGGCATGACCTCCCTCTCACAAAACCATGCTGACTATCGTTAATGAGTCTATTCCTTTCTAAATGCGCATACATCCTATCTCTAAGAATCCTCTCCAACAACTTCCCTACCACGGACGTCAAGCTCACTGGCCTATAATTACCCGGGTTATCCTTCCTACCCTTCTTAAATAACGGGACCACATTAGCTATCCTCCAATCCTCTGGGACCTCACCTGTGTCCAGTGACGAGCCAAGTTTAGGTAAGAGGCTGAACTGCAGACACTGTGATGCATCAAGGAAGAGGAAAGTTACCTGGATTCTTTGTACCAGGAGGCAGCCACACCTCTTAGGGTAGGGTCTTCTGATTTGGTCAGTGGTCAGGGACAGGAGAGTGTGACTGTGAGTAAGGCAGTAGGGGTACCCAGAGGGCAGGAACCTCAGCCTTTACAGTTGTTCAACAGGTTTGATTTTTTTTCAGCTTGTTTGAATGAGAGTAGGCACCTCAGGATGGATGAACTAATTGGCCATGGCACCATAGTACAAGAAGCTATTCAAATGGGGGAAGCAAAAATGAATGTGGTGCTAGTAGGATATAGTATGATCAGAGGGATTGACACTGTTTTCTGCAGCAAAGAATATGGGTTCAGAAGGCTGTTGCCTGCCTGGTTCCAGGGTTCGGGACATCTACTCGGGGTCGGAAAGGAACGTGCAGTGGGGTGGGGAGGACCCAGTCTTCATGGTCCATGTAGATACCAATGACATGGACAGGACAAAGCAGGAGCTTCTGCATCATCAGCATGAGGAGCTTGGCACTAAATTAAGAATCAGCATCCCAAAGATTCATCCGTGGATTATTACCCATGCCACATGCAAATTGGCACAGGACAAATCAGATTAGAGAGATGAATGCCGTGCTCAAAGACTGGGATGGGAGAAGTGGGTTTTGGTTCATGGGGCACTAGCAGTAGGAAAAGTAGAATCTGTACCATTGAGACGATCTACAACTGAACTGTGCAGGGATGGGTGTTCTTGTGAGCTGCATAATTAGGGAAGTAGAGAGGGTTTGAAATTAAATAATGAGGGGAAGGGATCAAATTTGAGAAGATGTTGTAAATTAAAGAGGAGAGACAAGACAAAAGGGAGAGGTTTTATTCCAGGAAATGTAAAACAGACTATGACAGGAAAGGATAGAGTATAAATCTAACAGTAACTTAATAGATGAGACTAAAGGTTGTGACAAGAATGAAAGGATGAAACTATAAACGCTACCTAAACATGTGCAGCATTCAAAACCGAACAGATGAACAGAGAGCACACATAGAAATATGATTTGATAGCTGTTACAGGGACATGGCTGCAGGTGGACACGGATTGTGGCCTGAATAACGGTAGCACAGTGGTTAGCACTGCTGCTTCACAGCTCCGGGGTCCCGGGTTCGATTCCCGGCTCGGGTCACTGTCTGTGTGGAGTTTGCACATTCTCCTCGTGTCTGCGTGGGTTTCCTCCGGGTGCTCCGGTTTCCTCCTCCCACAGTCCAAAGATGTGCGGGTTAGGTTGATTGGCCAGGTTAAAAATTGCCCCTTAGAGTCCTGGGATGTGTAGGTTAGAGGGATTAGCGGGTAAAATATGTGGGGGTAGGGCCTGGGTGGGATTGTGGTCGGTGCAGACTCGATGGGCCGAATGGCCTCCTTCTGCACTGTAGGGTTTCTATGATTTCTATGAATATTGAAGGGTACAGGATATGTAGGAAGGACAGGAAGCGAAGAAAAGGTGATGGGGTGGCTCTGTTAGTTAATTATGGTATTAGCACAATAGAGAGGAATGTCCCAAGTTCAGGTAATCAGGATGTTGAAACAATTTGGATAAAGAACAAAAGAACAAAGAAAATTACAGCACAGGAACAGGCCCTTCAGCCCTCCAAGCCTGCACCGGCCATGCTGCGCGACTGAACTAAAACCTCCTACCCTTCTGGGGATCATATCCCTCAATCCCCATCCTATTCATGTATTTGTCCAGATGCCCCTTAAAGTCACTATCATATCTGCTTCCACTACCTCCCCTGGCAGTGCATTCCAGGTACCCACCACCCTCGGTGTAAAGAAACGTGCCTCGTACATCTCCTTTAAACCTTGCCCCTCACACCTTAAACTTATGCTCCCTAGCAATTGATTCTTCCACCCTGGGAAAAAGCTTCTGACTATCCAATCTGTCCATGCCTCCCATAATCTTGTAGACTTCTATCAGGTCTCCCTTCAACCTCCATCGTTCAAGTGAGAACAAACCAAGTTTCTCCAACCTCCCCTCATAGCTAATGCCCTCGATACCAGGCAACATCCTGGTAAATCTTTTCTGTACTCTCTCCAAAGCCTCCACATCCTTCTGGTAGTGTGGCGACCAGAATTGAACACTATATTCCAGTGCGGCCTAACTAAGGTTCTATAAAGCTGCAACATGACTTGCCAATTTTTAAACTCAATGCCCCAGCCGATGAAGGCGAGCATGCCGTATGCCTTCTTGACTACCTTCTCCACCTGCGTTGTCACTTCCAGTGACCTGAGTACCTGTACACCCAGATCCCTCTGCCTGTCAGTACTCTTAAGGGTTCTGCCATTTACTGTATATTTCCTATCTTTATTAGACCTTCCAAAATGCATTATCTCACATTTGTCCGTATTAAACTCCGCCCAAATCTCCAACCGATCTATATCCTGCTGTATCCTTTGACAGTCCTCATCACTGTCCGCAAATCCATCAACCTTTGTGTCGTCTGCAAACTTACTAATCAAACCAGTTACATTTTCCTCCAAATCATTTATATATCTTACAAAGAGCAAAGGTCCCAGCACTGATCCCTGAGGAACGCCACTTGTCACAGCCCTCCTTTCAGAAACGCACCCTTCCACTACTACCCTCTGTCTTCTATGAACGAGCCAGTTCTGTATCCATCTTGCCAGCTCACCTCTGATCCCATGCGACTTCACCTTCTGTACCAGTCTGCCAAGAGGGACCTTGTCAAAGGCCTTACTGAATTCCATGTAGACAACATCCACTGCCCTACCCTCATCAATCATCTTCATCACTTCCTCGAAAAACTTGATCAAGTTAGTGAGACATGACCTCCCCTTCACAAAGCCATGTTGTCTCTCACTAATATGTCCATTTATTTCCAAGTGGGAATATATTCTGTCTCAGAGACACCTCGCCAATAATTTCCTTACCGATGATGTAAGGCTCACTGGCCTGGAATTTCCTGGATTATCCTTGCTACCCTTCTTAAACAAAGAAACAACATTGGCTATTCTGCAATTCTCTGGGACCTCCCATGTAAGAGTTTTAACAACGCCAGGCTAAAGTCCAATAGGTTTATTTGGTAGCAAATACCATTAGCTTTCGGAGCGCTGCTCCTTCGTCAGATGGAGTGGAAATCTGCTCTCAAACAGGGCACAGAGACACAAAATCAAGTTGCAGAACACTGATTAGAATGCGAATCCCTACAACCAGCCAGATCTTAAAATACAGACAATGTGAGTGGAGGGAGCATTAAGCACAGGTTAAAGAGATGTGTATTGACTCCAGACAGGACAGCCTGCAAGTTCAGGAGGCAAGCTGTGGGGGTTACTGATAGTGTGACATAAAGCCAACATCCCGGTTTAGGCCGTCCTCATGTGTGTGGAACTTGGCTATCAGTTTCTGCTCAGCGACTCTGCGCTGTCGTGTGTTGTGAAGGCCGCCTTGGAGAACGCTTACCCGAAGATCAAAGGCTGAATGCCCGTGACCGCTGAAGTGTTCCCCAACAGGAAGAGAACAGTCTTGCCTGGTGATTGTCGAGCGGTGTTCATTCATCCGTTGTCGTAGCGTCTGCATGGTTTCCCCAATGTACCATGCCTCGGGACATCCTTTCCTGCAGCGTATCAGGTAGACAACGTTGGCCGAGTTGCAAGAGTAGGTACCATGTACCTGGTAGATGGTGTTCTCACGTGAGATGATGGCATCCGTTTCGATGATCCGGCTTGTCTTGCAGAGGTTGCTGTGGCAGGGTTGTTTGGTGTCGTGGTCACTGTTCTCCTGAAGGCTGGGTAGTTTGCTGCGGACAATGGTCCGTTTGAGGTTGTGCGGTTGTTTGAAGGCAAGAAGTGGGGGTGTGGGGATGGCCTTGGCGAGATGTTCGTCTTCATCAATAACATGTTGAAGGCTCTGGAGGAGATGCCGTAGCTTCTCCGCTCTAGGGAAGTACTGGACGACGAAGGGTACTCTGTCCACCGTGTCCTGTGTTTGTCTTCTGAGGAGGTCGGTGCGGTTTTTTGCTGTGGCGCGTTGGAACTGTCGATCGATGTGTCGCGCGCCATATCCTGTCCTTATGAGGGCATCTTTCAGTGTCTGGAGGTGTCTGTTGCGATCCCCACACCCCCACTTCTTGCCTTCAAACAACTGCACAACCTCAAACGGACCATTGTCCGCAGCAAACTACACAGCCTTCAGCAGAACAGTGACCACGACACCACACAACCCTGCCACAGCAACCTCTGCAAGACGTGCCGGATCATCGACACGGATGCCATCATCCCATGTGAGAACACCATCTACCAGGTACATGGTACCTACTCTTGCAACTCGGCCAACGTTGTCTACCTTATACGCTGCAGGAAAGGATGTCCCTAGGCATGGTGCATTGGGGAAACCATGCAGACGCTACGACAACAGATGAATGAACACCGCTCGACAATCACCAGGCAAGACTGTTCTCTTCCTGTGGGGGAGCACTTCAGCGGTCACAGGCATTCAGCCTCTGATCTTCGGGTAAGCGTTCTCCAAGGCGGCCTTCACGACACACGACAGCGCAGAGTCGCTGAGCAGAAACTGATAGCCAAATTCTGCACACATGAGGACGGCCTAAGCTGGGATGTTGGATTTATGTCACACTATCAGTAACCCCCACAGCTTGCCTCCTGGTCTTGCTGGCTGTCCTGTCTGGAGACAATACACATCTCTTTAACCTGTGCTTAATGCTCCCTTCACTCACATTGTCTGTATCTTTAAGAACTGGTTGGCTGTAGAGATTTGCATTCTAATCAGTGTTCTGTAACTTGATTTTGTGTCTCTGTGCCCTGTTTGAGAGCAGATTTCCACTCCATCTGACGAAGGAGCAGCTCTCCGAATGCTAATGGCATTTGCTACCAAATAAACCTGTTGGACTTTAACCTGGTGTTGTTAAAACTGTTATGGTGATTTCAAGCAGCCCTGTGATCAACATTTGCATTTCTGCCTGTCAGCTGTGAAAATACTGAAGTGGCCAGGTCACATTAATCTTCATGCCCCCCGGTCACCTGGCAGGATTTTAAATCATTGCAGCACTCCATTCTGCAGCAGAGATTTTCCTTTCTCCCTGTCAGAGCAAATCCCTTTGGAGTCCTCTGACAGAGAGGCGGGGTGGAATTTTACTGCCGTTTTACGCCTGTTTTTCAGCAGACAAATGCCATAAAATCGGGTGTAAAGTGGCGAGTGCGATTTTACCACATCCGGTTTCCATGTGATCAGCCTCTCGCATTAATCAGCGAGAGGCTGATTAAATTATTGAAATTTATTTAAATTGTGTTTAGTGAGCCCGGCGCTCAATCGTCCGGGTTCGCTTTCCTTCATAGTCTCACCGGGCGAGGTTCTCCCCGGCGAGGAAAAAATCCTGCTCCCCATGAATGGGGAATAGTCGTGTTGGCCTCGCCTTTGGAATCGGTGGCCAAGTGCAAGGTGGGGGTGCCCCATGGGCAGTGGCAAACTGGCACCTGGGCAATGCCCACTCGGCAATGCCTGTGGGTGGCAGTGCCAGGGGTTGGGGCCAATGGGGGTGCAGAGCCGGTGGGAACAGCGCCAGCGGGCAAGGCCAATGGGGGTGAAGACTCTGGGGGAGGGGTCAATGAGGGCAGGGCCTATGGGGGGCCCGCTGCCATTGTGGAGGAGGGAGGCGGT
Source organism: Mustelus asterias (assembly GCF_964213995.1). Lineage (NCBI taxonomy): Eukaryota > Metazoa > Chordata > Chondrichthyes > Carcharhiniformes > Triakidae > Mustelus > Mustelus asterias. Next base: position 83,038,015 of record NC_135809.1, read on the forward strand.
CCACGATCGGTGGGGGAGGGAGGGGACTGCGACGGTGGGGGATGGCAGGAGCTGTGATCGGTAGGGGAGGGGGTCGCGATCGGTGGGGGAGGGAGGGAGCCGCGATCGGTGGGGGAGGGAGGGAGGGAGTGGGCCGCAATCGGTGGGGGAGGGATGGGGTCTGCAATCGGTGGGGGAGGGAGGGAGCCGTGATCAGTGGGGGAGGGAGGGAGCCGCAATCGGTGGGGAAGGGAGGGAGCCGCGATCGGTGGGGGAGGGAGGGGGCCGCGATCGGTGGGGGAGGGAGGGGGCCGCGATCGGTGGGGGAGGGAGGGGGCCGCGATCGGTGGGGGAGGGGGCTGCAATTGGTGGGGGGGGGGGGGGAGGGGGGGAGGGAGGAAGCCGCGATTGGTTTGGGGGGGAGGGAGGGGGGCCACGGTCGGTGATGGGGTGGGGGGGGCACGATCAGTGATGGGCGGGGGGGCCACGATCGGTCGGTAGGGGAGGGAGGGGGCTGCGATTGGTCGGTGGAGGAGGGAGGGGGCTGCGTTCGGTGGAGGAGGGAGGGGGGAAGCAAGGGAAGGGGCCGCGATTGGTGGGGGGGGGAGGGAGCCGCAATTGGTGGGGGGGGGGGGGGAGGGAAGGGGCCACGATTAGTGGGGGAGGGAAGGGGCCGTGATTGGTGGGAGAGGGAGGGAGAGGGCTGCGAACGGTGGGGGAGGGAGTGAGGGGGCCGCGAACGGTGGGGGAGGGAGGGGGACGTACGATTGGTCTGGGCGGTGGGGCCGCAATCGATTTGAGCGGTGGGGGGATCGACGGGGGCTGCATCTCGGGCAGTGGGTCCCCGAAATTGTGGGGTGGGGAGCTAAATGACGCTGCCTATAGTAGCAGGGGCCTGACAGCTCGCTCTGTCTGTCAGACCCCTGCTACTGATAATGCGCGTGTGCAGCATCAGAGATCTGCAATACCTCCCTCTCCAGCTGCCTGGCGAGTTCAGCCCCGCCCACAGCATCTCGTAAAATTCTGCCCGAGATGTTAATTTCACCTGGGGCGGGGTTTCCCTCCTGCCCAGCTGTCCACTCAGCCCCAGTGTATGTGCACAGCTTTAATTTGATGTTGCTGAAGCTTCCTAGCAAGCTGAAATCTTTGAAACACCCTCCATTCCAAGGAAACCTTTGACCTGCAACAAATTCAACGGAGGTGATTCTCCCAGCCGGAGGCCATTTAGTGGGCATCCACTGGGCGCCATGACCTCCGCACATCTCCGGCTGCCAGACTTCCAGTGACGTCTGCTTCACGCTGGAAATCGGCGCAGAGCTGATTTGAATATTAAAATTCTAATTCAAATCTAATCTGCAGGCCTGGGACTTAAGTCTCAGGGCCCGCTAGTCTTTCTCCACAGCTCCCCCACCCCCGCCACGAGTGGTTCACTCCAGCGGGTTTACAGCAGCTCCCCACCAACGGGGAGCTGTTGGCCCAATCCCGCTGGAATGAAGGGAGGCCATGGAGGCTCCCCAGGAGGTCAGGGGTAAGAGGCGATGACCCTTGGCACTGCCCAAGGGGTACAATGGCAATGCCTGGTGCCCCCGACCTCCCGGGAGAGCCTCAATGGCCTCTGTCCCCACCAGCAGGGTGAGCACGCCTGGTCCCTGTTGATGGGGATCAGTTGTAATCCCCGCTGGTGGGAACGTCTCCCAGCAGTGGGGGGAGACACAAGTGGGCTGAAGACTACTGTCCCAGGCTCACTAATCATATGGAAATGTCAATTGGTAATCAGCCCCACGCTGATTTTAGGCACGGGGCTGATTATGTCTAAACATAGCTTGGGAGACTCGTGATTGGCCGGATGCCGGTCACGAGTCCTGCTACCAGCCCCCCGCTGATGTCTCCCGGCCCGCTGCGCTACTCGAGCAGGCTGGGAGAATCCTTGCCCATTTGTCCAGAATGAGTTGACTGGTGACGTGTATTCCAGAGGGAATTGATAATTGTGGGATGTGCAGGAAAGGCACCGGGTAAGTGTAAATTACTCCGAATGGTCAGGTTGATGGTGGGATCCATGGACCTGCGGAATGGGTGAAAAAGTGGAGGGTCAAAGGTGCTCTGACGAAGGGTCATTGAGACTTAAAATATTGGCTCTACTCTCTCTCTCCACAAATGCTGTCAGAACTGCTGAGATTTTCCAACATTTTTCTGTTTTTGTACTAGTTTTAATGTGTTGGAATTAAGTACTATGATCAAACATCTTAAAATAGAGAATGTTTTAAGGGAAAATTAAATATCAAGCAAGTTAAATGTGGATAAACATGTTCTTAAGTGACCATCCTTATGGACCTAAAGTATAAGCTCGTCATTTATAGCAATGCTTCACATGTTAGTCTTCCTATTGGGTATTCTAATGCAGTTGGTTTCATAATCTGATGTACACTGTATGAAATCTGTGAACAAGAAAAGGTTACAGATTGACCTTCTTGACTTGAAACAAATGCTCGAGAGAAAGGAAATCTTGAATATTATATGTGCTGATGCGAATCATCAACATTCAGATTGTTTGACAAATTGAAGTGCATGCAGAAAGAAATTTCTACGGGTCCAAGAGTAGAAGCATCTCAAAGTGCAATGACTTGCACAGAATATAGAGACCAATGATTTAATTTGTTTTGAAATTTGGTAGGTACATATAAACGTTTCTTAATTGGAGAAAGGAATTTAATAATTGTGTATTAATTATTGTCTACTTATACTCCTATGAAAACAAATAGACCAAAATTGTGGCTGTTAGGTTAGGTGTATCTCTGTAAATAAATGCTTTTAAAAGCATGTAGAGATTGCTCAGGCTTTACTGCCTGGTTTTCTGGAATATAATATTATGCCTCAGTTCATGATTTGGCACGATTATAATTCACTTACAAATTACACTAAGCTGAGTGCTTTACACTAATTGTATATAGCTTTTTTGTACTTCCTTGTGTAAGTTTGGAATATCTCTTTAAATTAGCATTTTGTCCCCAAGAAAATGGGTCAGTATTGATTTTAATCATTTTTCACTGCAAATTCATTCATAGATTAACAAGAATTTTAATTTTTGATTTTTTGACTCCACATATATTTTAAAATCATGCTATATGTACAGGTGTACAGTCTAAACCACGGATTGTATCATGTTATGTTTGTAACAACACAATATGACATTATGCTTTCTTGAATGGTGGTTTTAGCACTGGTAATCAGGAAATCCAAGGAAAATACATTTGGAGGGCTGACTAGAACTATTCCTGAAAGGTTTTTATTTCAGAAGTGAGTTAGTTCTTGTCCAATTGGGGAATGTAATCTCACAAATTGCATCTTGCAGACTGCAGCTCACACAATAGCTCAGCTGACATTTCAACATGCAGTTATATATATGACTGCAGCAAAAAGTAATATTTCCCTGTCTTAGTGACGTTGAAAGATTAAATTTAAAATGCCATCCATCATTGTAACTGTTAATAATTTTGTCAGCTGTAAAAGTCTTGATGGACTTTTTTCTACTTGTTTCCACCTTTTGCTATCACTAAAGGCCAGTCAGACTCTATTGAGGGTATACAGCGTAGAAAAACAGTGTGTGTATTCATCCATAGAGACCCTGAGATCCAATGTTCAATCTCCACTCAATGCTGAGATGAATGATCTCAGGCTGTAAGGGACACTATGAGCTACCAAGTTAGGAAAGGTAATTTTAACCTCCAAAAAACAATGGGTTTGTGTGGGTTGGGAAATTGTGTAAGGTGGCACGGTGGCAGAGTGATTAGCGCTGCTGCCTCACAGCACTAGGGACCTGGGTTCGATTCCCGGCTTGGGTCACTGCCTGTGTGGAGTTTGGACGTTCTCCCCGTGTCTGCGTGGGTTTCCTCTGGGTGCTCCGGTTTCCTCCCACAGTCCAAAAGACATGCCGGTTAGGTGCATTGGCCATGCTAAGTTCTCCCTCAGTGTACCTTAACAGGCGCCGGAGTGTAGTGACTAGGGGATTTTTACAGTAACTTCATTGCAGTGTTAATTTAAACCTGCTTGTGACACTAATAAATAAACTTTAAAACTTTAACTTTAAATTAACGTTTTTTAAACTTCAAATGAGAACCCTTGAACCTGCCCACTTCCAGTTTTAATAGAGTTTATTCTCAGGTGGCAACAGGCTGATCAGTGAATGATTTTAAGAAGACTGTGTTTCTCCATTTGAGCACGCAAATTTATCTCACAAATGTTGGCCAGGCTTCCCAACCTTAATTGGGAAATCTAGCAGTTAAGAGCAGTCGACTCCTTTGAACATACTCTAGCCTCCACCAGGATTGCTCCCTCCTCCATGTCCTTCTGTCAGTCAGATTGGCTGTTGGGTAGAGTACCTGGAGAAATATTTAAAGCATCCTGCAATTTCCCGTCCATAACCTCCCCCTCCCAATCACCAGTCACTACATTGAATGTCCATCTTGTTCAGTATCAGGACCCAAAATGTTAGTTCAAGTTCCCTCATCTGATAACTATCCAGTGACTCTAAAGTTCACTTTGACTGCCTAGTGTGGCTGTAGTACCCTCCTGCAGTAGTACGGTTGTGAACACTCAATGTCTACACTCAACACTCAATGGGGCGGCACGGTAGCACAGTGGTTAGCACTGCTGCTTCACAGCTCCAGGGACCTGGGTTCGATTTCCGGCTTGGGTCACTGTCTGTGTGGAGTTTGCACATTCTCCTCATGTCTGCGTGGGTTTCCTCCGGGTGCTCCGGTTTCCTCCCACAGTCCAAAGATGTGCAGGTTAGGTTGATTGGCCATGCTAAAAAATTGCCCTTAGTGTCCTGGGATGCGTAGGTTAGAGGGATTAGTGGGTAAATGTGTGGGGATATGGGGGTAGGGCCTGGGTGGGATTGTGGTCGGTGCAGACTCGATGGGCCGAATGGCCTCTTTCTGTGCTGTAGGGTTTCTAAGTTTCTAAGTTCTAAGTCTAAAGTCACTATGTTGTTGGCTATATGCACAAGATAACAAAGAACTGTTGGGGGCTATGGAATTGTACCTCACTGTCATTGTACTCGAGAGAGAAGAAGGGAGGGAATTATACATGAGTTAGAACTTAATGTGCAAGTTAAACAGAGACAAAACAAGTAGCTTTGTCTGTTCTCTGGTTGCAGCAAGTACTCAAAGGACAGAACTAAGTCCCCAAAATCTGTCTGTGTGATAGGCAAGCTAAGGGCATGCACGTAATGGAGTATGACTGAATAGCTTGCACTCTCTAGTGGCATATAACATCCGCTTTCTGTGTCCTTAATCCTACTTTAGAAATTATGTTTCCTGTTTCGAGTACTGAATGTGAAAATTTATGTTTTAACCATAGAAGAATCGTCACTGAAGATGAACAGCGTTGATCATATCCCACAAACCCTTGCAAGTCATGCAGGAGGTCACAAGATGGTACGCAGAGAGTTGCACGCTGCAGACATGCTCAAACCAGATCCCAGGGACACCTTCTTCCTGAGTGAGTTCTGTTTAGATTTTCACTCAGTCTCAGAAAATACGGATTGGAATCCGCATTTGCTTCCAGCTCTCTGCTTCTGACAGATTTTCATGACAAGGTTTTCATTATTATAATATCCCCCCATTTTGCTGACTCAATACATTGTTTAAAATTACTCAAATGATTATCACCCAACAGTATCCAGGTTACTTCGGAAGGGTGGGTGGAATTTCACCAAGCAGTTAGAGGTGGGACAAGTGTCTGGCAGGCCGACAGAATCATGGAGATAGACATTTGCCAGTAAGCCAAACCTTCCTGCCTTTCTTTGATTTACCGAGGGTGGGTTGCTAGTTGGTAAGCATCATGGGCGAAATGTGCAGTCCACTGAAGCAATTAAAACACCAATAAAGAACCATTTTATAGATGCAGTGGTTTTTTTCAAAGGCATACAGGTCACACCCTATTAAGTATCATCAATCTGGCATGGTAAGGAAAGTGAGTGCTCAGCAAGGAGGCATTGGCATAACAAGCTGCCTTCATTGCAACTAGAGAATGCAAGCTATATAGGGAGTAAATAGGCCAGCCCTGGGTAAAGGCAAATGCTGACAGGAGCACCTCATTGAAGCAATTATTTTGAGGGTTTTGATATAGTGAGTGCGCTTTGGTGCCATTTTACTTATGCCATTTCAAGAGATAGAGTGCGGCATTGAACGAAGCTGGGTCTTATACAGAAACCATATACTCTGAGGTGGCGTGGTCCACTGAGGAGGAGTTGCAGCGCTCTGCAACTCACTATTTACAGTGACAGGCGCATCAACCACCAGAGGACCAGCAGTTGCAGCATCCACCACAGGGAACAACATCTGGGAGCAGCAGAGCAGATGGTTGAGGGGTTGCTTGCAGAAGGAGGTGTTACCTTGTGCACAGGATCTATAGGCCTAGGGTTAGCTTCTTTAAGCTGGCAGAATAGCAGTGTCTTTGGCTTTGGCTGTCGGTTAGGTGTCACTATTTGTACATCCTCATGGAGGATGACTTTTTAAAAAATATTCGTTTATAGATGTGAGCATCACTGGCTAGGCCAGAATTTGTTTTTCATCCTTAATTGCCCTTGAGAAAGTGGTGGTGAGCTGCCTTCATGAACTGCGGCAGTCCATGTGTGCTAATACACCCAGCTGTTAGAGAGGGAGCACCAGGTTTTTGACTTGGTGACAGTGGAGGAACAATGAAATAGTTCCACATTAGTAAAGTGTGTGATATGGAGCAGAACTTGCAGGTGGTGGTATTCCTGTGTGCCTGCTGCCCTTGTCCTTCTAGGTAGTAGAGCTCAAGGATTGTAAAGTTGTGTTGAAGGAGGTTTGTTGAGTTGCTGCAGTGCATCTTGTGAATGTTACATATTGCTGCCACTGTGCATCAGTGGTGGAAGGGGTGATTGTTTAAGATGGATGATTAGGTGACTGCTTTGTCCTGGATGGTGTTGAGCTTCTTGAGTGTTGTTGGAGCTGCGCTCATCCAGACAAGTGGACAGTATTCCATCACACTCCTGACTTGTAGATGGTGGACAGGTTTTGGGGAATCGCTGCAGAATTCCCAACCTCTGACCTGCTCACTTATGGCTTGTCCAGTGCACAATCTTGAAAGGGAATTGGAACTGGCACCAGAGTATGTTGGGGATGGACAAGCTTTCTTTCAGGGGAAGGATGAAGAAGAGGAAAGCCCAGCTGAACATCACCACCCAGAGGTGCCTGGCATAGATCTGCATGAACCTGATGTTGTGAGACTTCTTACTATAGATCTGCATGCCAGAGAAGATTGAGCTGTCCTTATCCAGCCAACTTTCAACTGAGGGCTATGCGAGCATTATTGCCCTTCTGTCATCTCTTACCTTGTTGTTCACACAGCATCCTCACACACCATCTCTTTCCTGCAGACATTCTGCAATTAGAAGACATCCCTGCATTACCTCCTCCACCCCACATTCTCTTGGTATTCCCATACATGAACTGACCCACCTCATTGTGGGATTGGAAACAAGGTGTCAAAACTTCATTAAAGCCAATTGAATAAAAGGGATAGTGTCAGCATGAGGATGAAGTTGGCTGAGTGACAGGAATCAGAGAGCAGTGGTGATCAGTCATTTTTCAGACTGGAAGGAAGTTTATGGTGAGGATTCCGCAGGGATCGTTGTTCGGACCCCTGTTTTTCTCAATCTACCTTAATGAGCTGGACTTGGGTGTAAGTCCAAAACATGTGAATGACGCAAAACGTGGAAGTATTGTGAACACTGAGGCAGATAATAATAAACTTCAAGAGGTTGTAGACAGGTTGGTGGAATGGGCAGACAGGTGGCAGATGAAATTTACTGCAGGGAAGTAGGTAGTGATTTATTTTAATAGGAAGAACAGATAGGTAATATAAAATAAAGGATACAATTCTAAAGAGGGTGTAGGAGTAAAGAGACCTGAGGGTGCATATGCACAAATCATTAAAGGGAGCAGGGCAGGTTGAGAAAGCAGGTAATGAGGCATATGGTTCCTGGGCTTTATAAATAGGGGCAGTAGAGTACAATAGCAAGGACATTATAATGAACACAGGTTCAACCTCAAATGGATCATTGTGCCCAATTCTAGGCAGGCATGTCAGGTAAGATGTTAAGACATTAGGGATGGAGCGGAAAAGATTCACAGGAATGGCTCTCGAGATGAGGGACAGCCTCAAAATAAGGGGGGGCCGGTTCAGAACAGAGTTGAGGGGGAACTTCTTCTCTCAGAGGGTAGTGAATATCTGGAATTCTCTGCCCATTGAAGTGGTGGAGGCTTCCACATTGAATATGTTTAAATCACGGGTAGATAGTTTTCTGATCGATAAGGGAATTAGGGGGTATGGGGAGCAGGCGGGTAAGTGGAACTGATTCGCTTCAGATCAGCCATGATCTTGTTGAATGGCGGGGCAGGCTCGAAGGGCCAGATGGCCTACTCCTGCTCCTATTTCTTATGTTCTTATGTTCTTATGTCGGTTACATTGATAGATTGGGTTGTTTTCCTTAAGAGAGAAGGTTGAGCGGAAATTTGATAGAGGTGTTTAAAATCACAGATAAAGGAGAAACTGATGATAGGGTTGAGAACCAGAAGACACTGATACCAGGCGAAAGAGAAGCAATGGCAATGTGAGGAAAAACAGTTCTATGCAGAGAATGGTTAGGAGCTGGAAAGCACTACCTGAGAGTGTGGTGGAGGCAGATTCAGATGTGACTTGTAGAAAGCTGACATGCCCATAATGGGCTCCTTCTGTGTTGCAGCCATTCCATGATTCTTGTGGTCATCATTGTTATCCTTCCATAAAAATGATGGATGTGAAGCTTCATATGGTATACTTTTGCTGATAGCTGAGGAGACCAATCAGCAGGTTCTGCTGCCAGCGCTGCATATGAAGTGATTACCAGTTATCATTGTGTGTTGTTGTTTTGGTGGTTGGCGCCTATTCCAAAGTTGCTCCAGCCCCCAATCGGCATGATGGTGCATACAGTCTACAGGTGATGTCGCCATTTTCCTTTGTCATCAGCTAGGTCTCTACGGCACAAAAATAGTTGTAAATGCCTTCATGTCATGACGCAGAACTTTGGGCATCTTACTAGTCGTCTGGCTCTGGCTTACCCACCATACAAAGTATCCTTGGGTATGTGGCTGATTTGCATCCTGCGAACATGCCCAAGCCAGCGAAGTCATCTCTGCTTGGTGAGTGCCAACATACTTGAGACAGCTCCCTTTGAGAGGACTGCTGCAAAGATGAAAGTTGTTGAGCTTCCTTTCTTGATAGCTGTAAGTTGTCTATATTTAACAGCCAAACAACGAGGTGCTGAGAACTCAGGCCACATAAACCAACACATGGGCCCAAAACTCTTGGTCCCATGACTCTATGATTCTAAATAATGCTACATAAATTGGCCAGTATAAGCTTTCCCCGTGACTAACCCTTTGCGCACTTTGGCTGCCAGACAGACCTGAGACCAACACATCCATTCCCACTTTAATATTATTCTACCTTTTTTTATTAATTTTTTCCACTTAAATCCCTCTCGTCATTATGCCTCCTTTCATTTTGTCCCATCTTAGATATTCTGCCTTCCTAAATCGCTATCCCAACCCTTTAGTACTCCTCAAATCGCCAACTCTTTTGCCACCGTGCCAGGCTTGACCCCACTTAAATAAGCCAACAGCCTCCCTCTTTGCCTCTCTTGGCATCTTTTGAAAGGTTTATTAGGGGGCGTGGCACTGCCTCAATAGCAGCAGATGACCCTTTGAATACGAAAGCTGAACCTGAGGGAATATCTAGCATGAAATAAACAAAACTGGTTGCATTAACCCTGGGTGTCCAATGTGGAAACTGCTTCATTTTCCCAGCACTAACATGCTGCATTTAGAGGAGAGATTTTCCCACACAGTCTTGTGCATTCCCCATGTTCAGTTTGGACAGCCATGCAGTTATTTCTTGTTTTTAAAAAAAATATTTCTCCCATTATAAGTGGTTTGAAAAAGAGAAAAATGTGCATTTTAAAGGCTACGTAATTGTTGAGCATGGCCAAATGCTCTGTTGCTCTTTAAACCCACCAAAACCACACAAACTTTACACCTGTTAACTGTCAATAAGCTGTACACTGCCTCAGTTATCTAATGAGATGTAGCAGATAGAGATGAGCTTGCTGGAGATGTTATGGTAATTAAACTGCTGGCAAGCCCACACTTGTTTTATCTTATACATAATGGCACCCAGCGCAGCCATGAATAGCCCGAATAAGATTACTAGATTACAGAGTCCTCTGGCTGTAAATATTTAATATATAATCAGAGTAATATTTTGTCTGTCAAAAAAAATCATATTAAAGGAGATAGACAGAATCCACTGAATCTATACAATGAAGACGTCTACACTTTTAAAAAGTGAGTTTTCTTTCAGAATGTGCTGACCCTGTTCAGTTATCTGAATGTCTCACAGCCTGACATATCCTGCACTGCTTCCAACAGCAGTCTCTGACAGATCAACCCTGCTTACTACAACATACCTTACTCATGTCACTATAACACTCTCTGACATACCTGACTCCCATCACTGCAATACTGTCTGACATAACTTATATTCCTCGCCTGTAATAGCGATTAACCCTCAGCCCTCACCATAATATTCTCTGGCATATGGGAACAGCAATGTAGTGGTAATGTTACTAGACAAGTAATCCAGAGGCCAGGCCTAATGCTGCAGAGACATTAATTCAAATCCCTTTGGCTGAGTGAATTTAAATTAAAAAATAAAACTTGAATAAAAGGCTGGTCTCATTAATAATTATCATGAAACTACCCAATTGTTGTAAAAACCCATTTAGTTCACTAATGTCATTCAGAGGAGGAAATCTGCGGCCCTTATCCAGCCTGGTCTACATGTGATTCCAGATCCAAAGCAGTGTGGTTGACTCTGAAATGGCCTAGTAAGACACTCAGTTCTACCAAACCACTGTAGAGAAATCAAAAGATGGATAAAACTGGATGGACCATCTGACATCAATCTAGAAACTGGAAATAACAATGGCACACCCTGTCCAGTCAACCCTGGAAAGTCCTTCTCACCAACATATGTGAACTCGTGCCAAAATTGGGAGAGCTGTCCCACAGGCTCATCAAGCAACAACAGCCTGACATAGCTACACTCACCAAATTAAATCTTACGGCCAATGTCCAATACTCCTCCATCACCATTCCTGGGTATGTCTTGTCTAACTGGCAGAACAAATCCACCAGAGATGCTGAGCACAATGTTATATACAATGTTATATACAGTCAAGAGGGTGTGGCCCTGGGCCCCATGAAGTTTTGTAGGATCAGGCAGGTAAGGAAACCTGCTGATCATCCCTTACTGCCTTCTCTCAGCAGATAAATCACTTCTCCTTCATATAGAACATTATTGGCAAGAAGTACTGAGGGTGGTTAGGGCACCGAATGAACTCCTGGTGGAGGAGTTCAATGTCCATCATCAAGTGTAGCTCAGTAGCATCACTACCTACCAGGTGGGCAGTCTGTTGAATGGCATATCTGCTGGACCAGTGGTGAGGGAATCAACAAGAAGGAAAAACTTACTTGATATTGTCCTCACCAATCTACCTGTCATAGACACAGCTGTCCATGACAGTGCTGTTAGGAGTGACCACTGCACAGTGTTTGTGGAGACAAAGCCCCACCTTAGTGCTAAGGACATTTTCCATCATTTTGTGTGGCATTGCCATTGTGCTAAATTGAATAGATTCAGAACAGCACAAAACCTGACATCCATGAGCCTCTGTGGGCCATGGGCAACATCAGTAGAATTGCTTTAAACACAATCTGTAACTTCATGACCAGCATATCCCTCACTCTACCGTCAAACAAGTGGAATCAACTATGTTTCAATGAGGAGTGCAGGAGAGCATGCCAGGAGCAGAACCACACAAACAAAAAACAGCAGACCAAACTGATAAAACTACAATGTAGGACTACTCATATGCAAACCAATAGATCTGACTAAAAGTTTACAATCCTGCCACATCCGGTCATGAATGGTGGGGGCAATTAAGCAACTTAGCAGAGGGGCAGGCTATACAAATATTCCCTTCGTCAATGTTGGAGGAGCCCAGCACATCTGTGCAAAAGACAAGGCTGAGACATTTGCAACCATCTTCAGCTAGAAGTGCCAAATGGATGATCCATCTCAACCTCATTCTGAAGTCCCCGCCAGACTTTAGACAATTCGATTCACTCCTCATCATGCCAGGAAACCTCCTGAAAGCACTTGATACAGTAAAAGCAATCAGTCCTGGTGACACCCTAGCTTTACTAATGAAGAATTGTGCTCCAGAACTATCTGCGGCCTAGCCAAGCCTTTCACAGTATATATACATCTACTTCACCTAGGTATGTTCTGTCCACAAAAGGCAAGACAAATCTAATATTGACAATTACTGCCCATCAGTTTACTTTCAATCAGCAGCAAAGTGATGGAAGGTGTCACTGACAGTGCTATCAAACGGCGCTTATTCAACAAAAACCTGTTCACTAATGCTCAAATTTGGTTCTGCCCGGGCCACTCAGCTCCAGAACTCATTCCAGCCTTGGTCCAAACCTTGAAAAAAATAGCTGAACTCAAGAGGTGAGGTAAGAGTGACTGTCCTTGACATCAAGGCAACATTTGACTGACTATGACATCAAGAAGCCCTAGTAAAACTGAGTCAATGGGAATTGGGGGATAACTCTCCACTGGTTGGAATGAAACCTTTGTTGCCATTCCTTAACTGTTGCTGGTCCAAAAACCTGCAACTCTGTCCCTAACAGCACTGTAGTTGTACCTATAACCACAGGAATTACAGCGGTTCAGGAGGTGGCTCACCACCATCTTCTCAAGGGTAATTGGAGGTGGGTAATAAATGGTGGCACAGTGAACAATGCCCACATCCCAAGAATGAGCAAAAAAAAAGTATCCTACACTACTCATTGTAACACTTCCTAACATATCTTGTATTCCTTACTGTAGTGTCCTCTATTGCCTTACACTGCTTATTGTAACTTTATAATATACAGATTACTGTTCATTGTGACACTCTCTTATATATCTCGGACTACTCACTCTGATACTCTCCAATATGTCCTACTCTGTTCAGTGTCTCCCACACTGCTCATTTAAATATTTTATAATTTTTCCTACACTACTCAGTGGAACACACTTTTATATCTCCCACATGACTAATTTCAGTCACAAGTGCAGTGCGGGTTCCAGAAGATAACTTGATAGTGTTTGAAATATAGTGGGCGATTTTACCATTTGATTTGGTTTATTATTGTCATGTATTGGGATACAGTGAAAAGTATTGTCTCTTACGAGCTGTTACAGACAAAACATTCCGATCACCCACCCCCAACTCACCCACCCGCTCGGCCACCTTCCCGCCAGGATATTACTGTCCGACCAAACTGAATGGAGATTTAAATGGCTCACTACTTCTGTCGGGGAAGCAACACCAAACAGCACTTCTGTAAAATCCTGGCAAATGTGATTTTAAATCAAACATGTCCTTTTTCTTCTTAAGTTTCTGCATAATCTGTATCCAGTCCTTTCCTTCTCCCCGTGTACTCTATGATTGGTATGTTTTGTCTGTAACAGCTCGCAAGAGACAATACTTTTCACTGTATCCCAATACATGTGACAATAATAAATCAATTGAATTCATTAGTGCTCATGGATTCATAGAATAGCATAGCAGGGGGCCATTCGGTCCATTGAGTCTGTGCTGTTCCTTTCAAAGAACAATCCAGTTAGTCCTTTCTCTTTCCCCATATCCCTGCAATATTTTCTCCTTCAGGTATTTATCCGATTCTGTTAGCAACTCATAAAACTGCCCCATCCCTCTATCAGACAACATACTCCAAACCTTAAAATAAGCAAAATTCTGCACATTGCTGGAATCTAAAACAAGAATAGAAGATTCTGGAAAAACTCACTCAAACAGTAGCAACTTGAACTAAAGACAGATGGCCTGATGTGAGATGGGGAGGGGTGTGAGGAGGTGGGGTTTGCATCAAGACAATACATGCATAGGATATTTTTTAAAACGGGGTTTAATATGGAGGAGAAAGGTCACAATCTAAAGTTGCCAAACTCAACATTCCCAGAGCCACAATATGTCCAACTAGAAGGAGCAGCATCTCATCTTCTGGTTCTTAAAGTTGCTACTTTTTGTTGCAGTTTCTACAGCTCTAACACATGCTCCCTCCCTTCAGTTCTGACGAAGAGTCAAAGGGCTCGAAACGTTCACTCTTTCTCTCCTAATAGATGCTGGCAGACCTGCTGAGTTTTTCCGGCGTCCTCTGCTCTGGACCAGGGGCACAAAATGCACCACGAAATAGAAAGGGCATGTCAGAAAGGCAAGGTCACAGTGATCATGGGGGATTTCAATATGCAGGTGGACTGGGTAAATAATGTTGCCAGTGGACCCAAAGAAAGGGAATTCATTGAATGTTTACAGGATGGCTTTTTGGAACAGCTTGTGATGGAGCCCACGAGGGAACAGGCTATTCTGGACTTAGTGTTATGTAATGAGCCAGACGTGATAAAAGATCTTAAAGTAAGGGAACACTTAGGAAGCAGTGATCATAATATGGTAGAATTCAGTCTGCAATTTGAAAGAAGGAAGGCAGAATCAGATGTGAAGGTTCTACAGTTAAATAAAGGTAATTACAGGCGCATGAGGGAGGAACTGACAAAAATCGACTGGAAGCAGAGCCTAGTGGGAAAGACAGTAGAACAGCAATGGCAGGAGTTTCTGGGAGTAATTGAGGACACAGTGCAGAGGTTCATCCCAAACAAAAGAAAGGTTATCAGAGGGGGGATTAGGCAGCCATGGCTGACAAAGGAAGTCAGGGAATGCATCAAGGCAAAAGAGAGAGCCTATAATGTGGCAAAGAGTAGTGGGAAGTCAGAAGATTGGGAAGGCTATAAAAACAAACAGAGGATAACAAAGAGAGAAATAAGGAAGGAGAGGATCAAATATGAAGGTAGGCTAGCCAGTAACATTAAGAATGATAGTAAAAGTTTCTTTAAATACATTAAAAACAAACGGGAGGCAAAAGTAGACATTGGGCCGCTCCAAAATGACGCTGGTAATCTAGTGATGGGAGACAAGGAAATAGCTGAGGAACTTAATAAGTACTTTGCATCAGTCTTCACAGTAGAAGACATGAGTAATATCCCAACAATTCAGGAAAGTCAGGGGGCAGAGTTGAATATGGTTGCCATCACAAAGGAGAAAGTGCTAGAGAAACTAAAAGGTCTGAAAATTGATAAATCTCCGGGCCCAGATGGGCTACATCCTAGAGTTCTAAAGGAGATAGCTGAAGAAATAGTGGAGGCGTTAGTTATGATCTTTCAAAAGTCACTGGAGTCAGGGAAAGTCCCAGAGGATTGGAAAATCGCTGTTGTAACCCCACTGTTCAAGAAGGGAACAAGAAAAAAGATGGAAAATTATAGGCCAATTAGCCTAACCTCAGTTGTTGGCAAAATTCTAGAATCCATCGTTAAGGATGAGATTTCTAAATTCTTGGAAGTGCAGGGTCGGATTAAGACAAGTCAGCATGGATTTAGTAAGGGGAGGTCGTGCCTGACAAACCTGTTAGAGTTCTTTGAAGAGATAACAAATAGGTTAGACCAAGGAGAGCCAATGGATGTTATCTATCTTGACTTCCAAAAGGCCTTTGACAAGGTGCCTCACGGGAGACTGCTGAGTAAAATAAGGGCCCATGGTATTCGAGGCAAGGTACTAACATGGATTGACGATTGGCTGTCAGACAGAAGGCAGAGAGTTGGGATAAAAGGTTCTTTCTCAGAATGGCAACCGGTGACAAGTGGTGTCCCGCAGGGTTCAGTGTTGGGGCCACAGCTGTTCTCTTTATATATTAACGATCTAGATGACGGGACTGGGAGCATTCTGGCCAAGTTTGCCGATGATACAAAGATAGGTGGAGGGGCAGGTAGTATTGAGGAGGTGGGGAGGCTGCAGAAAGATTTAGACAGTTTAGGAGAGTGGTCCAAGAAGTGGCTGATGAAATTCAACGTGGGCAAGTGCGAGGTCGTACACTTTGGAAAAAAGAATAGAGGCATGGACTATTTTCTAAACGGTGACAAAATTCATAATGCTAAAGTGCAAAGGGACTTGGGAGTCCTAGTCCAGGATTCTCTAAAGGTAAACTTGCAGGTTGAGTCCGTAATTAAGAAAGCAAATGTAATGTTGTCATTTATCTCAAGAGGCTTGGAATACAAAAGCAGGGATGTACTTCTGAGGCTTTATAAAGCACTGGTTAGGCCCCATTTGGAGTACTGTGAGCAATTTTGGGCCCCACACCTCAGGAAGGACATACTGGCACTGGAGCGGGTCCAGCGGAGATTCACACGGATGATCCCAGGAATGGTAGGCCTGACATACGATGAACGTCTGAGGATCGTGGGATTATATTCATTGGAGTTTAGGAGGTTGAGGGGAGATCTGATAGAAACTTACAAGATAATGAACGGCTTAGATAGGATGGACGTAGGGAAGTTGTTTCCATTAACAGGGGAGACTAGGACGCGGGGGCACAGCCTTAGAATAAAAGGGAGTCACTTTAGAACAGAGATGAGGAGAAATTTCTTCAGCCAGAGAGTGGTGGGTCTGTGGAATTCATTGCCACAGAGGGCTGTGGAGGCCGAGACGTTGAGCGTCTTCAAGACAGAAATTGATAAATTCTTGATTTCTCGAGGAATTAAGGGCTATGGGGAGAGAGCGGGTAAATGGAGTTGAAATCAACCATGATTGAATGGTGGAGTGGACTCGATGGGCCGAATGGCCTTACTTCCGCTCCTATGTCTTATGGTCTTATGGTCTTATTTTCCAAATCCTACCTACTCATTACATCAAACATTTTTAGCTTAGTTTGCCTCTCGTTTTTATTTCAATCACTGGAAAATGGGGCACTCTGGTTAGCCAACCTTGTAAGAAGTTTAACAACACCAGGTTAAAGTCCAACAGATTTGTTTGGTAGCAAAAGCCACACAAGCTTTCGGAGCCCCAAGCCCCTTCTTCAGGTGAGTGGGAATTCTGTTCACAAACAGGGCATATAAAGACACAAACTCAATTTACATGAATAATGGTTGGAATGCGAATACTTACAACTAATCAAGTCTTTAAGATATAAACAATGTGAGTGGAGAGAGCATCAAGGCAGGCTAAAGAGATGTGTATTGTCACCAGACAGTGAGACTCTGCAGGTCCAGGCAAGCTGTGGGGATTACAAATAGTGTGACATGAACCCAATATCCCGGTTGAGGCCGTCCTCATGTGTGCGGAACTTGGCTATCAGTTTCTGCTCAGCGACTCTGCGCTGTTGTGTGTTGTGAAGGCCGCCTTGGAGAACGCTTACCCGAATATCAGAGGCCGAATGCTCGTGACCGCTGAAGTGCTCCCCAACAGGAAGAGAACAGTCTTGCCTGGTGATTGTCGAGCGGTGTTCATTCATCCGTTGTCGCAGCGTCTGCATGGTTTCCCCAACGTTGGCCGAGTTGCAAGAGTATGTACCGTGTACCTGGTGGATGGTGTTCTCTCGCACATCATGACTATCCAACCTTTAACCATTGGAAATAGTCTCACTTTATTTATTTATCTTATCTCTTCATGATTTTCCATATGTCTGTCGAATTCCCTCTCCGCCATCTCTGCTCTAGGTGGAACAACTGAAGCTTTTGCAGGCTGTTCGTATCTTTCACCCCTGGAATCATTCCCATGATTCTCTTCTGCATCATCACCAAAGCCTTCACATCCTTTCTGAAGTGTGGTGCACAGATTAGGCACAGTTATTTAGCTGAGGCTGAACTAATGTTTAGTATAGGCTTGGTATAAATTCCTGGGTTTTGTACTTGATGCCTCTATTTATAAACCTGGTCTTTAACTGGTGTTGTTAAAACTCTTACTCTATTTATAAAGCCCAGGATCCCATGTGCATTATGAACCTATTCTCCCACTTTCAAAGATTGTGCCCAAACACCTTCAGATCTCTCTCTTCTTGTGTCATCTTTAAAATTGTCAGTCAGCCACTCACAGATGCTTAAGGGAGGTCATCGATGCCATGTTCAAAAGGGCCGATAATCCTGTGCAGTTCACCATAGACCTTGAGGGCCATGCAACTAGAGCTGTTGGATTCTGCTCCATCAGTAGATTTCCACATGTGGCACTGGGAGCTCTCTGGGAATAGGCAGCAGCATTCATAAGCCGCAAAGGTTTTAATTCCATTAGTGTGCACTGGTTTGTGACCATTGAGAATGAATCCTGTCGGTGTGTGTTCATTTCCCAGTGAGCTCTCATGGTTCTTACATCCTCACTCATTCTCAGGTGTCATAGCTGTTTGTTCCTCCTGGGCATCTGCTCCTGGGTGTTGGGGGGCATCCTCAGGAGACCTGACTCATGACATCTGTGTGGAACCCACAATGTCCAGCAGAGGAGGGGTACAGTGCCTCCCATGTCCAAACAAGGGCAACAATAGAACAGACGATTGGGCTGATCAAGATGAGGTTCCAGTGCCCGGGCTCCTCCAGTGTAGTTCTACAGCAATCCAGCTGCAAAATCCCAACAATATGGCCATTCAACACACATGAATAAATGCTCAAAACTATTTGTGCCGTAACTTCCTCAGAGCGGCAATCAGCAGCAGATTGCCACTCCGTAGTGACTTACTTGCGCATAAATACTAAAGCACCTGTCTTGACCAACTTTGCTGACTCTGGCTGGATGAGACTCAGGCAGTGACACAGGTCCCTGGTTCCAGGGGCGAAGTGTAAATGAAGCACAGCGAAGGAGGGCACTCCCCTTTTTTTAGGGCATTAGTTACTGTAAAGCCGCAGGTTGAAAGGTCCCATTGAAAATAACAGGCAGGCCAGGGTTCGGTAAGTGTCTAAGGTAAGTGGAAGGGATGTGAGGGTGGAGAGTTCAGACATCGGGCTGTGGAGTTTCCCGTACAGGTGGGGTTAGGGGGCTGTGGAATGCCATGGGGTTGGGGTGCTTCATTTGGGGTTTTGTGGGGTGTCCCGTCTGAATCTTTAAAATAGCTACACTGAAGTTCAAAGTGTTTTTGTTCCTTCTGACTCTTTCAGAATAGCTATTTGTATAAAACTGGCAGATTTATCCCCAGTTTGCAATTTAAATTGCTTTGTCGGATGGTTCCAGCACAGGGCAATTGTCCAGGGGAAGTTAGTCCTTCCGGACAATTGCTGCGTAAAGCCTCCCCAGGTAACCTCCGAGAGGGATTCCCCAGCACAACTTTAGGGTACTCCCCCAGATCTGGCACTGTGGAGCCAGGAAGTTGTGGGCCTAGATTTACACACAAAATTTGCAATTTCTTAGAATGATTGGACACTGATGTCAACCTTGCACCATGACAAAGTTCCTCACTTAGGTTTTCTACCACTATATCTTGGTACGACCTCAATATTCGTAGCTGAGGTGGAAGTAACCTGCTGTGCGCTATGCCCATTGATTGAGATGACCTTGGCGGCTCACCTCTGGTGGTCCGAGGCCCAGGGGGCCAGAGCCTACTGAGGGTCTCCTGCACAGGTGAAGGTGTATCCAACTGGAGGTACTCGGGTCATTGGCAGTGGGGTGGAGAAGTAGCTCACCCTTGCAGCACCCAGAGATAACTCCCGTGAGGAGGATTTATGGTACTCTTTTTCCCTGTCGATACATGATAGCATCTACTTAACTCCAGAAGGAAAAGAGGCCTCATTCCCCCCTCACCTAACCAAAGGTGTATAGATTCCATGGTCAGAGCAACAAAGTGCAAGTCCAACCCCACATCCGACAGTAACTCAGTGTTCTATTGCACCTGGCTCTTCACAGAGGAATCCATGTACTCACCAGGTGGAGCCATGGCTGAATTTGTGACTTGGATGGATTCCTCCGCCTTTTGCTCAAGGTTGCACAAAGCCTCTGACTGTTTCTTCATCTCCAGCAGGTTTTTAATGGCCATTCCCAGAGATGTGTTATTAGCATAGCACTCAGCAATGGGCCTGGTCTCCAGCTGCCCTCTGACTGTCAGGGACCTTGGCTGTCCCATTCTCCCATCAGCTACTCCTCTTCCCCCTGACATATCTGATGTGTTCACCACATTGTGACCCCGAGCCTAATTATGAAAGCATTCCCACTGTCTCTGTGCTGGTGGAGAATGCGGGACAATGATGTGATGGTGCATCCTCTTGGGTATTCCATGCCATCATCCTCAGAGGTGATTTTTTTGACATGCTCCTGACTGTAGGCTCTCTCCTGACTACAGGGACCTGTCATGGAGAACAGAGAGAATTAGCTAGTTAATGCACAATCACTTTTCCCTGTGCAGAAGCATGCGTGACCTTTATGCCCAGTTCTCGACACCAGATTGGAGACATTCTTACACTGCTCTGTCGACTCTGTAGCCTCACTGTCCAGAACTGGGCATCTGCCCTGTTCCCCAACCAGGTTGACTGCTTCATCCTCTGCAGAGGTCAGTAATCCGAGACCAGGGAGGCCGCTAGCAGTCTTAGAGCACTCGATGTTGCAATGCTGTCTTTTGTCCTGCAGGTAGACAGAAGGATTGAGAATTACCTCAATTCTCAGCAAACTCCTGTAAGAGCATCCAAGGCTATGACAGCTCACTTACCCTCCCTTGTACATGGATTCTCCTGAAACTGAGACAGGGAGAGGTCTCCTGCTGCCATCACTGGGAAACAGGACCTCCCACAGCCTGTTAGACCTGTTGGACAAAGCTCATGAGTACTGGACAGAAACCAAAAAGTTGCACTAAAGTTGTGCCGTGCCTGATAAATTTGTGATAAGGTTCCAAAACGTAGTGAAAAGGAAAAGCTGCAAAGTGCTGCACTGAATGGTGGGAGAAGTTGCTAAACCCTGGGGCCCCTCATTGTCTGTGCAGCAGGCACTTGCACAGCCAGATGGATGATGTTAGATTTCAGGAGTGTATGCCTGTCCAATGGCACCCACACCTCTGACCCCATGAGTTAACAGTGTGGTCTCCGACTTTCTATCCCCCATCACCACATGATTAGCCAGGCCCCTGGACTCTGAATATGTAATTGATTGGCTACCAGGCGATGATGCATGGCCAGCCAGCTTACCTGTGAGCATGCCCAAAGCACAGATCTGACCCTGTCTTTGGAACACTCGAAACAGCTACCAGATTCCGTACATTGCTTCTAACTGCTCTCCACACTGACGTTAAACTGCGTTTTTCCCTTTCCCCTTTTTTTGAACAAGGGTATAGCATGTGTAACGCTCCAGTGCCCTGGAAATGTGTGTTAATGTTCATGAAGAAGATCTGGAGAATCAGGATTGGAATCACGCAAGTGCAGGAAGGTTGATCTTTCCTTGTAAACCTCTTCATTGATTCATTGGAAATTACTGCCAGAGTGCAACTTTCCCTCATTTGTTTCTGCTGTCGCTGCACACAATGAGTCAAAATCAACTCCAAATTTACACATTACATTCTTGTTAAACTTTATCTGTAGAGGGAACTGTCTATTCAGGGCATGATCCTCAATAGAAATCGCAGATTAGTCAAAGGTGTGGTTATGGTGACATGCACTAATTTGATTTTTTAAAATTCATTCATGGGACATGGGCATCGCTGGCTGGCCAGCACTTATTGCCCATCCCTAGTTGCCCGAGAGCAACCACATTGCTGTGGCTCTGGAGTCACATGTAGGCCAGACCAGGTAAGGATGGCAGATTTCCTTCCCTAAAGGACATTAGTGAACCGGATGGGTTTTTCTGACAATCGAAAATGGTTTCATAGTCATCAATAGATTCTTAATTCCAGATATTTTTATTGAATTCAAATTCCACCATCTGCCGTGGCAGGATTCAAACCTTAGGAAACAGCATACACACAATACAGGTAAATGTGCTTCACCTGGATGTTCACTTAACTTCTCCCAACATTCAGTGCAGTATCTTGCAGTTTTTCTTTTTCACTAAATTTTGGAACCTTAACACAAATTCATCAGACACGGCACAACATTAGTGCAGCTTTTTGGTTTCTGTCCAGTACTTATGAACTTTGTCCGACAGGTTACTGAAAATATTGGCTCAGACAAGTCACATCCAAACTGTCACTGCTCTCCATCCAGCATGCAGCTGGACACTGCTCACTCTTTGCCTTTATGTAGCCTGTTCGAGCCACCCGTCACTGTCAGTTTGTTTTCCTCAGCTGGCTTTGGAGTGGTTATTTCCAATTGGTTGAACAGATCCTGCTGACAGTTCCCCTCTCCTTACGATTACTGGTGATTCTATGGTGCGGATACCCAACATTATCACCTGTGTTACACACCATAAACAATAAGCTGTGAGCAAGGCAGAAAAGCACACACACTGATCAATATACATTCATACGCCCTGTTTCCCATTTACCCTTTTAACAATGAACTTGGAAATAAGTTAAAGTATGTGGGCAGTGTCTAATGAGCATTTAGACTGAGATCATGCACGACAGCAATGTCTAGTACTTAAATTTGATTGATCAGAAATGCAGTTAGCCACATTGGGCAATGTTAATCCAGGATACTAAACCTTTAATTTAACTTTCATGGCGGGTTCAAATGAGGGGTGGGGAGTGATCTATACCATCTTTACCAGTGACGTTGCAGGTCTTTGTGGTACTTTCTAATAGAGGTGGGGCTTTCTTTTCCTCTCTAGCTCCACCGATAGATCCATCCCGGGTGCAACACGTCCTTCCACCCTGTGTGTACTCACCAACTTACATAGTGAAGGATTTTCCCATCGCTCGCTACCAAGGACTGCAGTTTGTAAGTTTCTGGTTCATTTTCTGTTTCTTTGTTCCAGCTCAAGATTAATCCAGTGCTTTAAAGATTGAACTTGAAAATCTGCTAGAACCTGTTTTGCTGATTGAAACCTAATCCTGTTGTCACATTTGAGGGGAATTGTAATAATTCTTGTGGAATGTAGATTCATAATTTATTTCCCCCGCCCCAATATATTTCTGTATGCACACAGCTATTGACGATTATGGAAGCTATTTATCAATATAATTGATTGTCTGATTGCACTCCTATTGATGTTACACAGGTCTTGCTTTGAGTGACAGGTTGTCAAGCAAGATTAAATAAAGCTGCTGAGCTTCTTTTGCGAGGCTGGATTGAGGCCTGCAGGATTTGCTCAGTTCCTGTGTTGTGTACGTTGCAAAAGTCCATGCTGGCTCTCTAACTGCCTCTCCTAACCCCTTCCTTCAGTGCTCTTTTTGTGCTAAAACTGTCCTTGGCATTTTATGATAAAAAGAAAAAGTGAGGTTGACTGTGGGGAATACCTGGCCTTAAATTTATTCCTGACCAATTTTCTAAAATAAAATCTTGCATTAATATTGAGCTTTATCAGGTATCTCATAAATGCTTCAGATTCTCCAACAACATTGATTTAGAATTTTGCTGTTACGGTGGTGATTCGAAGCAGTCATTTTAAGACAGGAAGCTCCAGAAAGTAGCAATGCAATGAACCAATTACCCTGTTTTGGTAGTGGAGAGGGAGAAATGTTAGCCAACTCACCAGGTGTGCATTCCAGATCCTAACCACTGTCTGCTGAAAATACAAGTTTTCTTATGCCACATTTGGTTCTTTCGCCAATCATTAAATAGTAGTGCCTTTAGCTACTCTGTCAAGGTCCCTCCAGATTTTGAACACCTTAATCAACTCTCCTCTCAATTTTCTCGTCTCTTAAGCGCAGTTTCTCCAATCCACCCTTGTAACTGAAATCATCCCTACAACCATTCTCATAAAGTCTTTACTGTGCACTCGCCAAAGCCTTTACATCCTTTCTTGAAGTGTGGTGGCCAGAATTGGACATGATACTCCAATTGAGGCCAAAGCAGTGTTTTATAAAGGTTTATCATAACCACCTTGTTTTTTCATTCTATGCCTCAATTTATAAAGCCCAGGATCCTGATTTATTTTTAACTGCACTCTCAACCTGTTCTGCCACCTTGAACGATTTGTGCATATACATCCCCAAGTCCCTCTGTTCCTGCACCCACTTAGAATTGTATCTCTTAATTTATATTGCCTCTCCTCATTCTTTCTACTAAAAGGTTATGGGGAGAAAGCAGGATTAGGCTATTGAGTTGGATGATCAGCCGTGATTGCGATGAATGGCAGAGCAGGCCCAAAGGGCCGACTGGCCTCCTCCTGCCCCTATCTTCTATGTTTCTATGTAAAAGCCATTACTTTGCTGACCATGCGTCTGGCGGTCCCACCAGCCTAGGTCCTCTTAATGTTCATCACTAACCTCTGCACAATTTACAATATTTACAAGTTTTGTGCCTCCAAAACAGGCAGACAGCTACTCAGCTTAATGGAGTGAAATTTGTTTTGGGTGGGAGTGCATAATGGACAATGGTCTGCAGCTTGCTTAATAATATTCTTTCTATTGTGAAGTATAAAATGCTTCCAGTTCGCTGTTGCCCATTTTGCAATGTCTCTGAAGACAAATTTCACCCACAATGTCTGAGTAATGGCATCTCCAGTGAAGCAGCACTCCCTCAATACTATATTAAAATGTCGATCTAGTGCTAGTAAGCTAAATATTCACATCTGTCACTTCCACCTTCATATCCATCCAAAAGTAGCCATGCTGCAAGTGCTTCTTCCCAGCATTGGTTTCAAGGAAGTTAAGTTTCTTTCTCTTAAAGAAAAGTGAGGATGAATATTTAGAAAGTGAACCTTCACTGCCCATGTTATTTAGAGTTGGAGCAATTCAGGTTGAAATTGCGAATGCCAATCCTAACATATTAGAAAAAGTAGGATGAAACTCCAGAGGTGAATCGCGCTGCAGGCTGGAATTTGTTGTTGCAATCTTGCATCCCAGTCACATTAGGAAATGTTCAGCAGAAATAAGTAATGGGGAAGAGATTCTGCTTTAAATTGGGAGAAAATTGTGCTTACAATTGTTCTGGTTCAATCACAGTTCAGTGTTTCCGCAAAATCATGTCCATAGTCACCAACCATAAGCCAGGGTGAATGGTCAGCATAATAGAACGTTATCCTTAATATTTCTTCTTTACATTAGAATAGCCCTGGATTTATTTAAGAGTGATAGTTTAATTAATACAGTTTAATTTTTGTATGTCAAAATGGGCTGCTCTCGAAAATGAGCATTTTTAATTGGTGTTTGGTCCTCCATTTGTGAGTGGCCTGACTTAAAATCACTGAAAATTACTTAAAACAGCTATACTCAACCACTTGATGGTTCTGTTGGTGTACACCAGTAAGTTTCTTAGCAAATTTGTTTTTTAGCACGTAAAGTCTTTCAAACCCTGCTTGCCAATGAGTGCCTTTGCACCTCAGTAAACATCGCTCAGTTTGAATGGCCTTCCTTAAATACATGCAATCAATGGAAGCTGGCCATCCAAAGTATTTTGACATAGGAGTGTGGGCAGGATAGAATTTGAGCACAGTGATGTTTGAATCAGCATTAAAGATCACAGAAACTTGATTCTTCCTTGATGTAACTTAGGATTGAGTTTCTGCAATTTTTCACACTGGTTCACACAGATTGTGCTGTTGGGAACTAGCAGAAACTCTGCCTTGAGGTTTCACATATATTTGATGTGTTAGCCAAAAAAACCTTTGTGGTAAGACAATTAATTAAACTGACACTCTTCTTCCTTATTTCAAGAAATTTCCTCTGTGATGATAGTAGTGCGATTGATATATAAATATATATTTTTGATGTTTGAGGGGAATGTTTAAAAATTCAGCTTTATGCTACAGGCAGTTCCTATGTCTGGAGGGAATGCAACTCAGATGCTGTGAGAGAAGGATAATCACTTATTTCAATCTTGCAAGTGGTTATGTTAAGTAGAGTTAATGGACTTTTGTTTATTTAAGTTCCCTTGAGATTTTTGATTAAAGTGATTGACATGGTCATGTGATGATGTGGTTTATGTGCAGTCTTGGGTCTGTAGCAGAGAAGAAAGGCTTTTGCTGTAAGGAGTTGGAGTTTGGCTGTTCTGGTTGAAGTTAGGAGAATTTTACAGGCTTCTGAAAGCTCCAGATCTCCCTGAAAACTCCAAAGCTGTCTACGTTTATTATATAGCAAATATATTTATGATTGTTAACTATTTAAAGTGGCCTTTAAATCAATAAAAGGAATTTTGCTTATTTGGAACTGAAACACAGCATGGTGGCACAGTGGTTAGCAATGCTGCCTCACAGTGCCAAGGACCCGGGTTCGATTCCCGGCTCGGGTCACTGTCTGTGTGGAGTTTGCACATTCTCCTCGTGTCTGCGTGGGTTTCCTCTGGGTGCTCCGGTTTCCTCCCACAGTCCAAAGATGTGCGGGTTAGGTTGATTGGCCAGGTTAAAAATTGCCCCTTAGAATCCTGAGATGCGTAGGTTAGAGGGCTTAGCGGGTAAAATATGTGGGGGTAGGGCCTGGGTGGGTTTGTGGTCGGTGCAGACTCGATGGGCCGAATGGCCTCCTTCTGCACTGTAGGGTTTCTATGATTCTATGATTCTATGACCCAGGTTCAATTCCAACTTTGGGTGACTGTCTGTGTGGAGTTTGCACTTTCTCCCCGCGTCTGCATGGGTTTCCTCCGGGTCTCCAGTTTCCTCCCACAGTCCAAAGATGTGCAGGTTAGGTGGATTGACCATGCTAAATTGCCCCTTAGTGTCCCAAGATTTGTAGGTTAGGGGGATTAATCATGGTGATTATGGGAATAGAGTAGAGGAAAGGGTGTGGGTAAGATGCTCTGTCAGAGTCGGTGCAGACCCCAATGGGCCAAATGGCCCCCTTCTGCACTGAGAGATTCTATGAGTTAGAACTCTTTTTCATTTTTTAATATTCTTTAGTAGTTAAGTTGCTTAATTTGTTAGAGTTATAGTTAAACTGTGTTATTAAATAAAGTTTGTTTTACTATAAAAGGTCCCTACTTTGTCAGTGGAATCATTGCTAGAAGGAAGTATCGTTTCCTCAAATTTATGCCAAAATAGAAAAATTGTTGGGGTCCAGTCTGGCATCCTAATGTAACTTGGGGTTCTGGTCCAGGACCCCAACACATTAACTCCTTAATAGGGTGCAGTTCTGTGGCTCCAGATTGCCCAATGTAGGAGGGAAATAAAACGAGTCGAGCCTTAGAGACCGTGTCGAACTTCAAGAAAAGTTTTTATTCCACATGCATGAGGGAGAGCTGACCTCGGGCCTGAAATCTCAGGTTGCCTGCGAGTCCTCTCTGCCCCTGGTAGGTTGGTACAGGTTATATACTGTTTCGAGTCACAAAGGTTTATATTAGAACTTTAATTCCTCAAGTTGGATACAAAATGGTTCTTTTAATCTCGTTATGCAGACTGCATTGTTCAATACAACTTTGTTAATCAGTTTCTTGGGCAGTTCCGTTTACCCGATTATAATGTCAAAGGTGTTGTATTTGCCCAACCAATTTGCACTGATGTGTTAATCGTTATTCTCCCCTGCTAGATGATCGTGTTTATTGGAGGCTATGCCCTCCCTAGACTATATGGAGCCTGCCTGTCTTAATGCCGGTTCTCCCATTGTCGTGATAATTCGGAACAATCTCCTGCAAATCAGGAGTTGATAGCATGTGTTAATCTTTGTCTGTTGGCAGAGCAGGCCTCTAGCTGTCTGCATTAACCCTTTCCTTCCCTCTGGTGAGGCCTGGCTCTATGTAACCCTGCATGTATTATACTGAAATTAAATAAAATATGAATGGACATATGAATTAAAATATAAAAGACACGATTTCTGATATTGCCCTCCAACACCCAAGTGGCCATTACTCATATGTTCATTATTTTAGGTGGTATTGGGTATCGCAGTCAATGGTTTGGAAATCGAATGCCTTTATTGTCATATGCAATAACTTCCATAAAGAAAACAGCTTGTTGGCCATAACCCAGGAGGACGGATTGTGCGCTTTTTGCTAGACAGGCACATACACTTCCGGCCTTTCATTTTGAAGTCTTTGTAGTCTGTAGAGCAATTTCCAGGCCAATCTTCTTCTGTCCTCGCCCAATGTCCACACCAGTGCACCAGGGAATTGTGGGTAGCAGGCAGGAGTGGGAATCTTTGACTGATTTGACCTCTATCTTTCCCAGGGACATTGAAACCCATTGTAGTGACCCCTAGTCCAGTTGACAATCCAGCTAAGCATCTGAATGAAGCCTTTCTGCTCTGTGCAGCTAAGCTATTCACTGGATGAACTTTCCAAACCATTGGAAAGCTACAGGATGGACATCTCTAGAGTGATTGACTGGCATAAAAAATATCAGAAGATCTTGTAAGACCACTGCTGGGTTCCTATTGCAGTGGGAAGTCCTGCTCATTCAATAACATTCATTCAATGCAATGTCATAGTGTTCTCAAAGCATTATGCTGTTTACAGAGGAAGGTTTCCAGTATAAAGATCAGTAGATTTTCTGTGTATGCTCTTAGCCCTGGGAAATTTGAAATCACATCTGTCAAACACATGCTTTTCAAGTGTAACTCACTACAGAAGGTGTTTGATAGGTTTCTACATAATAGACTTGTTAACAAAATGTAAACCTGTGGGGCATTAGCTGCTTTGATATGGAATTGGCTGAGGGGCAGAAAGCAGACAGTATTGGTGAATGCTAATTTTTCACACTGGAGAGAATCGTACAGTGATGTTGGGGTTGCTCTTTTTGATGTATATCAATAACCTGAACTTGGGTACAGAGGGCACAATGTCAATGTTTGCAGATGACACATGTAGTAAACATTGAAAGGTGTAGTAACAAACTTCAGTATTATGGAGAATAATGAAATCGGAAAACACGTGCAAAATGAAATTTAATGCAGAGAATTGTGAAGTAATTCACTTTAGTAGGAAGAGTAAGGAGATTTAAGGCAATTTAAACTAAACTACCATTTTAAAGGTGATGCAGGAACAGAGAGATTTGAGGGTGTATATACACAAGCCTTTGAAAATGACAGGACAGGTTGAGACTAATAGTACAAAAGTAAAGAAGTTATGCTAAACAGGTATAAAATCCGGTTAAGCCCCAGCTACACTATTGTGGCCAATTGTGGACAGCACACTTCAAGAAGGATGTCAAGACCTTTGAGAGGATGCTGGAGATTTATGGTACCAGGAATGAATTAGTTAAAAGAGGTGGAGAGATCAAAGAAACTGGAATTATTCTCCTCGCTGCAGAGAAAGCTAAGGTTTACTATTCGACAGAGGTGTTCAAAAATCATGATAGATTTTGATTGGGTAAATAAGGAGAAACTATTATCTTTGGCAGATGAGTCTGCATTCAGAGTGCACAGATTTAAGGGAATTGGCAAAAGAACCAAAGACAAAATAGGGAAAAAAATATGCAGCAATTGTAGTGTAAGGGTATCTGGCATAGCAAGGGTTAATGTGGGGCTAAGAAACAGTACCACCCACAATGTGATGTAAAGAGACACATGGAAGGTGGGGGGGGGTGGGGGGGAAAGAATTTTCCCAACCCACCTGCCACAAAAGCAAGCGAGGGGGTGGGGTGAACCAGGCAAAGGCCTGTTGACCTCGGATGGGATTTTCCGGGTTTGGGCCGAACACAGCCAGAAAATCCCACCTATGATCTGAGACTAGGGTCAGTTATGGACTGGACAGAGACCTGTGTAGAAGAAAGCATGGAGTTAACTGATAACTTGGACTATACTCTGTATAGGTGACATAGTTATGTTTTATCAATAAACGCTTAAGGCAGAATCCCACCTGCGGCAGGTTTGGTGTTGGGTGAGAGTGGAGAATCTAATGGGAACAAAAAAAGTGGAAAACTGCTGATGTAAAATCAGGTTGCCATTCTCCCAATGGTGGGTTAATGGCAGGTTAGTCTTCCTGCTGGTTGATGGTATAGACGCCATTGGCACTCATTTGCAAATCATGAATGCTCATTGAAACAGCTGCCCGCCGGCATCCCATCAGGTCTTCCAACCTTGTGTCACGCCAGCATGAAATTACATCGGTCTAAAGCCTGATTGATAAAGAGTGGCATGCTCAAGGCAATCCTCAGTTCACCAGAGACTTCAGCCTGAGTGCAACAAAGCCTATCATGCTGCTCCTGATGCGCTGTTCACCACTCTGCCCTCCATCTCCATGCTGAGCTGGTCCTCATGGACAGCACCATGCTGCTGAACTCATGGACCCTCCTGTGTCACCGTCTCGGTTCAGTACAGGGTGTGAGGTGAGGCTGGTGAGGAGGGCACGAGTGGCCTGATGAAGACAAGAGGGGCAATGTGGAAGGAGGGCTGTGCTAAAAAGGGCGGGGGGGAGGATGAGGGCTCACAACTGCATGCAGAGGAGCAAAAAGGTTGATGAAAAGAACAAACAATAGAAAGCAGAGGGAAGACTGAGAGGAGAGAAGCTGGACACTGACAAGCTGTGTAAAACACAGACAAACAAGGGGGTCTAAGGGTGAGCACATGTATTGCTGGAAGGTGTTGCACAGACTCCACAGGTGGGTGTCTGTCAGTATTAGGGATGGACTGCATGAACACAGGTCGGAGCCGCAATGCCTTTTGAAGGTCACTGTTGTCCATAGTCCTCATTGGAAATGGGAACCATCTCAAGGCTCCTGTTTATGTTCAGGGGCTGGCAGACAGGAGTGAGTGATGCAGACATTCCTGCTGTGAAATGGGAAGGAGTCACAGATGACAAGGCTAAGTGGACCTCACAACCCGAAATCAGAGAGAGGAGATGGTGCAGAAGAGCAGCAGCCATGCAACAGGAGCAATCATTGGAAGCATGGTGTAGCCCAGCTGCAGGGATGGGTAAGAGCTGTGTGCTCCACAGGAAAAATGCACAGATTGAAGTGCAGGGCTGTCCTAGAGTTGCCGTCCCTGGGCATGAAGACTCTGTTTTGGGCTGCAGGGGAGATGATGATGGTCACAGAAGGCATGTGCAGCTTGTAGTTAGGGAACACATAATATAGAGAATAATAGTTATAGAATAATACAGTATGCGAAGCTCTCATGGGGGAGGGGGAACCCCTGTAAGTAACAGAGCACAGGCCTCCAGATGGGATGAGTAGATATCCACATGAGGCATTGGTAGGTGATAGGCTCAGGGGATGTGCGACAATGTCCACCATCACAATGACAGAATCCAGTATTTGTGGGGGAGGCTGGAGAGAAATAGGTGGCATCCCTACCTGCACATCGTGAGGCTCCAGGTAAATTGATGGCATGTGGACAGTGAGAGAGGGAGGGTTAAACTCTGTCCTATAATAAAAGTCTTCATCATCATCTCAACACAGGTAAAATGGCATCTTCCAAAATCAAAACTATATTTGGTGATGTGTGGGAGGGGTATGATTAAGTGTGGGAGGATAGCTAAGCTGGGCTCTGGGGCTGCTTCTAGGGATCCATACTCACCTGTTGGTTCTGCTATTGGACCAAGTCCAAATCAATTACACAGGACTCAGACCCTGTTAACCAGGAAGCAAGAGCAAGCCAGATTTCTAATTTTGCGCTTTTAAAGGGATAGAGACAACTCAATAGCCTCACGATATAATTTGAAAAGCTACATAATGGAAGACAGGAATGCAACCTTGGAGAGCGATACTATAGTGAAGGGGGAACAGCTGCATCAATTCTGCCATCCCACAGTGAAGGGGAGTCACGGGTTAACAATTAATGCCACTCCTCAGTGGCCAAAATAATTCCATTCATTCACCGTGAGCAAATGAATAGTTATACTCCGTGAAGAGAGAGCGTGAAAAGAGGACCTGGAGTCAGTAACTACCACCTAGAAGAGAGGCCTAATCCAATTCAGTCCAGTCTGTGGCTTGAGAGCAGAGCAGCCGTGTTCCACTTACCTGGCAGGTGGAGGGGAAAGGGACCACTCAACTACCCGGAACCAGCCCGTGCTGAGTTTGAAAGGATTGAGAAAAAAACTAATCGTGGCATCACAGGAAAACTAAGTTCTTTGTTTGGTAAGAAGCTGCTGTTAGGGACTGCTTTAAAATTGTTGTAAATTAAGAAAACATATCATTTTTAAAGAAGTAGCTATACTTGGACTTAAGTGAGAAGTACCAGGAATGAGGGGAAAGTCAGGGCCTAGATAATAACGTAATATAAGTAATGCAAAATAAATTACAGTTAACATGAGGGAAGTAAAGTCAAGACATAGCAGGGCAGCTCAGTTGTGTGGAATATCTGCCCTGTAATAAGTAGGAAGTCATGGAGCTGCTGGCGTCCTGGATTATATGTGCAGGAAGTGATATCAGCTGCAGAAAGTCTAGCTCCAGGTTTCAAAGCTTGAGAGGCAATTGGAGTCACTGTGGCACATTAGCGAGGCTGACAGCGACATGGATAGCATGTTCAGAGAGGTGGTCACATTGCCGTTTAGAAGCCTGGATGCAGAGAGGGAATGGGTGACAGCCAGGCCACCCAAAGGAAGCAGACAGGTAGTGCAGGAGTCCCCTGGGGTCCTGTTCAGAAATCAGTTTGCCATTTTAGAAGCTGGTTCCTCAGAGGAGTGCAGTCAGAGCCAAGTCCTTGGCACCACAAGTGACTCAATTGTACAGGGAGGAAGAAGAATGCAATGGTGATAGGGAATTTGATAATTAGGGGAACAGCCAAGTGTTTCTGTGGCCATAGGTGAGACTCCAGGATGGTCTGTTGTCTTTCTGCTATCAAGGTCAAGGATGTCATAGAATCATAGAATCCTACAGTGCAGAAGGAGGCCATTTGGCCCATCAAGTCTGCACCGACCACAATCCCACCCCCAGTCCCTATCCCCATAACCCCATGTATTTAACCTAGTTCAGCCCCCTGACACTAAGGGACAATTTAGCATGGCCAATACACCTAACCCACACATCTTTGGACTGTGGGAGGAAACCCACACAGACACGGGGAGAATGTGCAAACTCCACATAGGCAGTGGCCCAAACTGGGAATTGAATCCGGGTCCCTGGCATTGTGAGGCAGCAGTGCTAGCCACTGTGCCACCGTGCCGCCCACTCCACTGAGGAGTAGCATGACATTGTTCTGGCGGAAGGCGAGTAGCCAGAGGTTGTGATACCAATGACGTCGATAGGAAGGGAGATGTGGTCCTGCAATCAGAATTTAAGGAGCTGAGCAGAAAATCAGGGCCTTAAATGTTGTAATCTCCAAATTACACCCAGTGGCAGATGTAGGTGAGTACAGGAATAGGAGGATAAATCAGAAGAATGTGTGGCAGGAAAGATGGTGCAAAAGGGAGGGCTTTAGATTTCTGGAACAGGCTCTGGGAGATGGCACCTGTACAAAGCAGATGGGCTGCACCTGAAAAGAGCTGGCACTGGGTTCCCTGTGGGACATTTTGCGGGGCCTATAGAGGGGTGGGGCCTGTTGCGGATGGGGCCACTGGGTGGGGCAGTCGGTGAGGGTGGGGGTTCCCGCTGCCACTTTGCATTGGGATCGGTTGGGGCTGGAGGGAGGCCAGTGATCAGGGCGGACTGGGTTGGGGAGGGGGGTCTGCCTCCTGGGGAGGGGGGTCAGCGGTAGGAGGCTCTGCCAGTGTGGGGGGAGGGGGTGGGGGGATCAGGGTGCTCCGGGACAGGGGGGGAGGGGGCTGGGTTGGGATTGGCCTAGGAATGCTTGTGGGGGCCTGATTGGGCCGTGGAGAGGGCTGAGGTGTGTGTGTGGGGGGGGGGGGGGCGGGGGGGGGCACTGCGGGGCTCCTGGGCTGGCCAATGATCAGGCTGACCAGCAAATGGAGTGACTGACAGATCATGGGAGATTTGGTCTGAAGTTGAACTGAAAAAACCGTTGTGACTTATACCAGTTTTCTCGTCAATTCAGCATTTTTGGGAGAATCACCCCCGACATTGCTCAGTGTACTCTGTAGGCTGCCAACTAGCAAGAAGGATGTAGAGGAACAAATCTACAGAGAAATTACAGAGGGATGCAAACATTATAGAGTAGATATAACGGGGATCTTCAATTACCCGAATGTAGACTGGATCAGTGATAGTGTAAAGGGTGGAGAGGGCCAAATGTTCCTAGAATGTGTTCAGGGAAGTTTTCTACAGCAGTATCGCTCCAGTCCAACAAGAAAAGGTGCACTGGTGGACCTAGTTCTTAGCAATGAGGTGGGCCAAGTAGATCAAGTGTCAGTGGGGGAACATTAAGGATATAGTGATTATTGTATCATAAGGTTCCAGATAATGGTAGAAAAGGGCAATGGGCCATCCAGAGCAAGAATAATCAACTGGGAGGTTGAGCTGACTTCAATGAGGCAAGAACAGAGCTGGAATGGTTAGACTGGAACAAAAGGTTGGCAAGAAAGGTTGCAGCTGAACAATGGGCTACCTTTAACACTAAAATGGTCCAGGCACTGAAAAGGGAAAGGGAAAACAAATCCAGAACTCCCTGGATGAAAAGGAAGATAGCAATGAAGATTAAGAAGGAAGGGGGGTGGGGGGTGCGGGGGGTGGCGGAGGTGTGATAGAACACTGCATGCTGAATTTATACAAGACATTAGCTAGACCACAGCTGGAGTATTGTGTACAGTTCTGGGTGCCACACAATAGGAACGATGTGAATGCATTGGAGAGAAAGCAGAAGCGGTTGACAAGAATGGTTCCAGGAATGAGAAACTTCAGTTGTGAGGATAGACTGGAGAGGTTGGGACTGTTCTCCTTAGAGAGAAGAAGGCTGAGAGGAGATTTAATAGAGATGTTCAAAATCATGAGGGAGCTGGACAGAGTAGATAGGGAGAAACTATTTCCACTCATAAAAGGACCGAAAATGGGAGGGCACAGATTTAAAATGATTTGTAAAAGAAGCAAATGTGATGTGAGAAAAAACCTTTTCACACAGCGAGTGTTCGGGTCTGGAATGCACTGCCTGGAGGTGTGGTAGAGGCAGGTTCAATCGAGACATTCAAGAGGGCATCAGATGATTATTTGAACAGAAACAATATGCAGGGTTATGGAGAAAAGGCAGGAGAATAACACGAAGTCAGAATGCTCATTTGGAGAGCAGACACAATGGGCCGAATGGTTTCCTCCTTGCTGTAACCAGTCTGTGATTCTGATATTTATACCTCTCTGCAATAACATTACAATCAGATTCTATAACAACTGTCTTCCTTTGGTTACTGCAGCTGGCACATTCTGGGGCTGAGTACAGTCCTGCCCACTGAGCGATGTAAGAAGACAAATTTTTTTAATATACTTTTTCAATTCAATCAAATCAAGTCCAATTCAGAGTCTCAACAAGTTGAGACATTTCCGATCCAAGCTGACAAGACAGGGCCTCCACTCCTGTCTTGGGCCTGATCTACATGAGCCAAGCTGATTGGAGAAGGGGGAGGTTCCTCCTCCAAGACTTGAGCTCATTTGCATCTTAGCCAAAAGGCCGAGATGCCGCTTTTAAAAATTGCTTCATATGAAACATATGAAGCTTCAATGTAACCTGATGACCTCAACCAAGTGCAGCATCCTATCCATACTACATTTGATCTTAGCCAAAAGGCCGAGAAGCGACCCAGGGGTTAGTGTGGTTTTGAGCAGAGACTATTTAAGGCTTAAATATGGAGATAGCCTCGAGCCTGTACCCTTTACTATCCATGTGTAAACAGTTCTACTTGTTAATAAAGACTTATGGTTAGCCTACTGAAGACTATGAAGGCTTCTTCAAGAACACTTCTGTAACCAACACCTTCCCAACAGCCTCTGATTCCACCTATTCATAATTTTCCATCTAAATTTATTGGATGCGACCTTACCGGCTGTTCACGCCACACTCAGGCTGCAGCGAGGTGGGAGAATTTGGTACCCAGCCAAAACTG
Source organism: Mustelus asterias (assembly GCF_964213995.1). Taxonomy (NCBI): domain Eukaryota; kingdom Metazoa; phylum Chordata; class Chondrichthyes; order Carcharhiniformes; family Triakidae; genus Mustelus; species Mustelus asterias. The sequence continues at coordinate 83,073,868 of NC_135809.1, forward strand.
CAGCGGGATGGGAAAATCCCACCGATGTGTACAGTCGTAACATTCTGGCCATTTAATTTACTCAGTTATTTCACTCCTAAGTTCAAAGCTATGTCATCTTGTTGTAAAATCTGTAATTGTTTTAAACATATTAACATTTATCTTGTTGACACCCTTTGGGACTACTTCCACAGAAGATCATCTCAAATCTTTCCTCCTTCAGACTAAACATTTTCAGTTTCTATAGCTCTACCCATATCCTAACTTTCAATTCAGTTACCTTTTGCTGCATCCTCGCCATGTTTTATAACAAAATGATCAGAATTATACTCAGTACTATAAGCAGGGACAGAGCAACATTATGGTTAAAATTTGACTCACTTTCTGAGATTTGTGTTGTATTGTTCAGCTCCACATCCAAGTATCCTAGTTGCTCTCTCCCTGCTGTTGATGTGTACTATGCTGATGGCTTCAATTATCTATTCACCAGTATATCCATCAGAATGTTGCCTATGCCATGTCCTGAAAGGTAAATAACCATTGAGCTAGAACAACCCTTTGGTTTGCTGGTAACATTCATGCTTCTTAGTCAGAAGGTGAAGGGTTTGAACTCCTATCCCTGATGTCTGGAACATTGGCATTGAATGCTGGCAGCATGACGTCCAGCAGGATACTTGTGTCCATTAGTTGCCACATCCTCAGTCATGGGAGCCAAAAACAAACTCCTGCTACCACGAACATGCAAACATATTAGGAGCAGGAGTAGATCGTTTGGTCCCTCAAGCCTGCTCCACTATTCAATCAGGTCATAGCTAATATGATTGTAGCCTGAACTCCACATTCTGTCTACCCCATAACTAACTAACCTAACAGCTGGTACAAAGATGGTCATGGCCATGGTAGGAGTATACATGTGAAAGTCTGTTATCAGAGTGTGAGTTCTTTCACTGCGTCACGCTATTCTCCATTGTCCAATGTGAAGATATAAACACAACACCACCACATCAAATTACTTATATCATCGGCACATATTGACGTATTTCAATGCAATGAAAGGGTTCGATGATGGTATTTGTGCGCTAATCAGAAGATGTCTCTGTGTATGTGGTCATCAAATCACTTCTGTTGTCCACCGTTTGGCTCACATCATAGTTTGTCAGTTGATAAGAATATGACTCAGTACATTTTATCTATCTTACAAATTCTCCTAGAAGAATGGTCATGTCACAGTCCATCAGACTGTTAATCAACCTACGAATCCTTCTACAGCTTCACACTATTCCCCAAGGGAAGAGCACAAAGGTACAAAAACAACAACACATCCAATTGGCTTATATTGCTGCTATCTATTATCTTGCCAAATCTTGTGGCTTTGGTGATGCACGGCAATGAGAACGAAGGTTCAGAAAGCTCATCTCCGAAAAGCAAGAATCGGCTTTGAGTAAGCCTACATTTCATTCAGCTGGATGGAAGATACATAGTGATGTGAAGTGCTGTTAATGGATATAATAAAGGTCATTAGAGCAAAGGTGGGAATTTATATGTGTACTGTTTTAGTCATTCTTACACACTCATCTGAAATCCATCTGTTTTCTGTTGAAGTTAATGATGGATAGAGGCTAATAACCGTGAGAGCACTAGAATGCTGATGACAATGTCAGCACTTGAAAGGCACGTTCAAGTAGTGTAGTAGCTATTTGCTTTGATTAATTCTGCTGTTAAGCAATGGTAAATGAAAGTATTTTGTCAACTCATGACTGATGAACAACTGAATTTGGTCAGGCAGGAACAAAACAGATTAAATATCCAGGTCCCACGTCATGTTTAACAGTGCCTTAAGACATCAGTGTCCTTTTGCAAGTCCTCTTTATAGCACTCACTGCATTGATCAGTGGACCTACTGCCTTCCCTCCCTGCTCCATTCATCGATCAGCCATTGAGGTCTGAGTTATCAGGAAGTGTATTTTACTCTGATGAATAAATATTTATGCAATATAACATGACATGCCTTTAAAGTCAGGATCATTTGATGAATTGTTTATGTAACTGATTTACCTATATCTCATTGACTGACCAGACAATAGTCGAGAGTTTGCTTGATATATAGAGCAATCTGCCTCTCACAGAGAATGCTGCCTTCAAATGCACAAGAGAATGCTGTTGCGTACTAGATGTGGAAATGCTGGTGTTGGACTGGGGTAAACACAGTAAGGAGTCTAACAACACCAGGTTAAAGTTCAACAGGTTTATTTGGTAGCAAACGCCACTAGCTTTCGGAGCGCTGCTCCTTTGTCAGGTGAGTGGAATATCTGCTCATAAACAGCAAACAAGGCATATAAAGACACAAACTCAATTTACAGAATAATGAATAATGATTGGAATGTGAGTCTTTACAGCTAATCAAGTCTTAAAGGTACAGACAATGTGAGTGGAGCGAGCATTAGCACAGTACTAGAAACAGCCTTTTACACTCCCTTCCCAAGGTATGCAGAAATCAAGGAAGGACCAACACAATTAGCCAGGTTCTGGGATATGAGTGACAGAGTGGACTTTGAAATCTTTGTAATAATTACACTCTGCCCCGTTCAGTAGCCTTCTTGAGCAAAGGTATTCTCTGACCAATTGGCAAGATGGGGAATACATGTCCAATCCTCCGCTGACCCAGAACTTAGGCAGGGCACTCAGAGATACAAGAAAGTGGCACAGCGTAACTCATGCTCAGGTTTTTCTCCCTTTTCTGTTTACATCTCTTCTTTGATGCAAGTTACCATCCTCTGAGAACTCTGTTGCTCCAACGCTGACTGGATGCACACCCCCACTGCCTTCACTCAGTCATTGGTGGCTGTGCCTTCAGCTGCCTCAGCCCTACGTTCTGGAATTTCCTCCTTAAATCTCTTTGCTTCTCCAACTCTCTCTCCTCCTTTAACATTCCCCCAAGCTTTTTTCCATCCCTCCTAATATTTCCTTCTTTGGCTCAGCATTGAATTTTCCTAATTACACTTTGGTGAAGCACTTTGGAACTATTTTCGATATAAATGGCATGACACAAGCATTGCTGGAGCTGGGTGCACACACCCCATCATTCAGTTGTGACAAATGTTACTGGTTCACACCACTCCTCGGGGGTGAATGAAATCACAATTTAAAGTCCCCCAGAAGAAAGTTTTTTTTTTCTTCTTGGCTGCATCGAGATCAGAGTAGAACTCATCCCTGACATCTTCGTCAGAGTCAAAGGTGGGGACATAAATACTGATGATGGTGGCATTTTGGGAGGAGTTTGCTACTAATTACTCAGAATGCAGATGGCAACATGTCCATCAAACTGCATCATGCCTCGAGTTCCAACACCTTACTGACGAGGCAGAGTGACATCAGGGAAAGAAAGAAAAATAAACAAAACTTCCACATTCCCACACCTCGCGGGATGTTCTGCTCTACATGCCCAAAGATCTGCAGCTCAAAAATCATCCTGTTCAGTCACACGAAGACCCACAGCAGAAAGTCAAACGTTAGTAGACGCTATCCTCGAATTGAGGGAAAGCTGATGATGAATGGGAGATCCTTTTCTCTCAAACCATCTATAATAGATCCATGTAATGAGTCAGGGATATGTCATTTTACAGAAGGAATGCTATCTAGTGCACATTATTATCAGAGTGACTTACTAATGGTGATTTATTCAGTCAAATTTTGTTTTTCATACCTTGTATTGTGAATTTTTATTGTGCTTTGGGGATCAATTCCTGCAATTTTATCCAAGAAAACTGTAAGCTGTTGGCTTTGATTGCCGTATCTTCTTTCATCCAAGTACTATTTCTCACTCATTTTTATTGACTATCTTTGGGGTTTTACACTAGATTTGCTCCTTGGGTTCAGTATCACAGAGCTTTTATGAAGCAGAACAGACCTTTGCACCAATATTTGGATAATTATGGTGAGCTGAAGGAACAAGCAAAAACCTATCTCCTCTTCATGCTGAACAGGAACATGACAGGCTGAAGAATAAACATTATCACAGGATCAGGTTTAACCACTGGAGTGATTTATTGAACAGTCAGCGAATGAATGATCGGAAGAATCAATTCTGGATTTACAACAACTATTGACAAAATATTCCTCCTCAGGATATAGAAAAGAGCAAAGTATTATCAAACTGACCTTGAAGGAAGCTGCCTGGTTAATCAGGAATAGTTAGCAGAGACCCTGGCCTCTGAAAGCTTCAGAAGCATTAGCCAGTTTGGCCAGATCAGCTTGAGGTTGATCTTTGGAGCCCACAGCAGTAGAAATGGAGGCAGTGGGTCCTGAAAATACTGCCACTGGGCATCATGTTAATTTCAAGGTGCCAGTCTTGGTACCAGCGATAGTCAGCAGGGTGTCAGTAGGACAGGACAGTGTTTTGGAAAAACTGTGGAGTGAAGCACTTCCGTAGAATCACAGAATCCCTACAGTGCAGGAGGAAGCCATTCAGCCCATCGAGCCTGCACCGACAACGATCCCACCCAGGCCTTATCCCCATATTTACCCTGCCAATCACTCTGAAACTAAGGAGCAATTTAGCATATCCAATCAACCTAACCCACACATCTTTGAACTGAGAGGAAACCGGAGCACCCGGAGAAAACCCACGCAGATACAGGGAGAACATGCAAACTCCACACAAGGCTGGAATTGAACGGGGTCCCTGGCGCAGAGGCAGCAATGCTAACCACTGTGCCATCATGCTGCCCCAAAGGAGATGTGGAAGTGCGAGTGAAGGAAAAGGTGCCTGATGATTAAGGAGAGAGATTATAAACATCAATTATATCTATAAAGAACCCATCGTATCTAAAATTACTTCATAATACATTTAAGTTAATCTTTTATGCTGTTTTGATGTGAGCCATGGGGATGTACCTCTCCAGTGAAACATTTTGAAGAATAATTAATTGTGTGGAATGCTCAATATGACTTTTAGGAGATGCGTTGGTGCCACCATAACCTGCCAGCTATACACATTAGGCAGTCTAAAGGAGTTGTGCTATTAGTATTGAATAAGACTGCAACAAATCACAAATGAATAAAGTAAACAAGACTGTATGGAATGCAATTAGCTTAATTTAGACCACATTTGCTAATAGGTCAAATACATATATTAGATAATATTCAATGTTGGAAAAAATGATTAGTTCTGTATTAAAAATGATGTAATTGATTAGAAATTTACACGACAGCTGTCCTAGATATTTCCACCAAGGTACTCTGGAACCTGAGTCTGAATTGGCAGTATGAGCAGCAAACCATGTCGACCCATTTGAGGGTGTCCCGGTCTAGTTTTATTTGGGATTGGTGCACCACAGCAGGCTGCATGCAGTGTGGGAACTACAAAGTGAAGGTCAGTCGGAATTGCCTTGACATCTTCACCATCCAGATCCCGTTTCTCCTCTTCATCGGGACTTGCATTGCATCCACCACCCATCTCATCTATGTCACCATTGCCTGTTTCAGGTAGAGTAGTGTGGTCACTAAGGTGATACAGCCGAGAGAATTCTTCCTCTGGCACCCCAGCTGGAAACAGTCTCCATTTCTGTCGCAGTCTCGTCAATATTTATCTCGCCACATAACAAGGTAATTGGACCTTAATAAGGTTCTGTTTCCTTCCTGGACATGTTAGTTAGTCGCACTCAGTGCTAAACAGTATAAGCTGTAATGTAACCTAATATAGTTTGGTGCCAAGGCCTCACTGTTACTTTGACAGCAAAATCTGGGCCATTGTCATTTAGAACTTCAGAATTGATGGTCTTCATCCATACCTGCTACTTACTGATTGACAAAGGAGCAGCGCTCCGAAAGCTAATGGTATTTGCTACCAAATAAACCTGTTGGACTTTAACCTGGTGTTGTTAAAACTCTTACTGTGTTGACCCCAGTCCAATGCCGGCATCTCCACATCGTGACTTACTGATTGACACAGTGTTACTGAAAGGCAGATTAATGAGCGAGACCTCAGCAACGTTCTGGGGAAAGTGGGTGGGAGCAATACAAATGGATGTCCTGAGGTTTTGTGACCTGTACCTGTAGCCCATTCCACAGAAGGAATGCTGTGACAATTGTATTCGATGGAGGCCTATCTTTTTCTGCTCTGTCCCAGTTCTGTTGGAGAGCCATCCTGAAAGAAAATCACCTCCATTATGTCTGCAATTCCAACGTGCAATCTGTATCAGGCCATGCATCAATTGAATCTTTGTTGATGTGTAAAAAGACACATTTGCATTTATATAGCACTTTCCATGACCACTAGATGTCTCAAAGCAATTTGTAGCCAATAAAAGAACTTCTGAAGTGTAGTCACTGTTGGAATATAGGAAACAGCCAATTTGCGCACAGCAAACTCTCAAAAATAGCAATATGATAATGACCAGGTAATCTGTTGACTTTTTTGTGATGTTGATTTGAAGATAAATATTGGCCAAGACACGGGGGACAATTCTCCTGCCCACTGTGCCATGGGATATTTTACATCCACCGAGCTGGCAGACAGGGTCTCAGTTTAACATCCCATCTGGAAGGTAGTACCGCCACCAATGCAGCACTCCTCAATACTCCACTCAATGCCGGCTTTGCTCATTGTGCTCCTTGCTTGAATCTGGGACTTGAGTAATATTACCTGAGCCACAGCTGACACGCGAATACATGTCAGATGATTAGTTTAGGCTCTACCAATAATGTCTAGTGTTTTCTTGATTAATGTCTGAATAAACTCACCATTAGACTGTTCACAATACTCAAACCAAACAATATCACTAAGTAACCAAGCCAAATTAATCACAGCAGGACTACCTGAAATTAAACTTTCCTTCTGCTTGCAAGACTCAATGGAATTGAATCTAGAGGTGCATTAACCAGCGCTACTTTATCTATGATAATACAATTAATACTATCTCAAGATTAAGTATTAAGGATTTCTGCAAAGTTAAACTCAAGCCTGAGCTTTCTGCCCAGCATTGTTTTATTGACGGCACTAACCCACTTATTTTAATTGGGCTATTGCTAATGCTCGAATAGTGCCACTGGAAAGGGTCAGGCTTTAATATTGATTAGAGGAACATAAATGATCCTGTTCGAGGTCACAATATCGCAAATTAATGGGTTGCTCAGTGTCAATCATTATGTCAGACTTAAGATTACAGTACAAATGTAGCCAAGTGAAATTTACAGCTTGTATTTAGCACTGACATGTTCTTTCATTGAGGTGATGCCTTGCAAAGTGCACACAAGATATACAACCTCTTCCATTATGGTAGATTGACCTAGGTGATATTGGATGGTCTGCCTTCTTTTGGGTTTTGCGGGCATCATCTCTGGGGCAGTGTGCCAACCATAGTGGTCACTACCTCCTCCAGTCTTGATTTTCATCTTATTCTAACTTAGAATACCTCTCCACCACCTCCCAAACTCCCTCCCTTAGTCAACTTGTTGTGGGTTTAAGACATACTATGAAATTGAGCATTTAATGTAAGCTTACGCTTTTGCCTAGTGAGTGCCGCAGTCAGAGGTGCCCTTCTGATGAGTCACTGGGGCAGAAAATCAACGTCCATGCTGTGCAACCTCCCAGAATTCTGGTGAAAGGGTTCCAGCAATGTGACATGAGAGGGGCTCTGGCACGGCATTGGGATTCTGAGGCACTTGGGTCAGCATAGTGAGGGAAAGCAAAGATATGGCTGAACCCTATTGCAGATTCGGGGATCAGTTAGCTTAGCTGGCTGGATGGCTGGTTCATTTTGCAGAGCGACGCCAACAGCGCAGTTCAATTCCCATACTGGCTGAGGTTATTCATGAAGTCTTCTCAACTTTGACCCCCGCCTGAGGTGTGGTGATCCTCAGGTTAAATCACCACCGGTCAGCCCTTCCCCTCAAAGGGGAGAGCAGCCTATGGTTATCTGGGACTATGACAACTTCACCTGTATTGCAAATTCTGATAGGTACAGCCTCGCAGTTAACCTGGAGTCCAACATGTACTTTTGGATGTATTCAACTGAGATCATATCTGCCCTCTAGATAAAATTTGTAAGATCCCATGGCGCTGAACAAAGGATTCTCCTCATGTCTTGACTGATGCTCTTAATCCCTTGATCAACATCACCAAAACCAGACTAACTGATGGCTGATTTTATTGCTGTTTGTGTAACTTTGCTATCTCCAAATTGTCTGATATGTTTGCCTCTGTTGTGAGAGTCGCTGCACTTTATAAAGCAATGAATTGGTTGTAATGCACTTTGGGAGAGCCTAAGGGCATGACAAGGTGCTGTAGAAATGTAAATTCTTTCTAATATATTATTTCTCTGTACAGTTATACTGTGCTCTCTCACTCTGTGCTCAAGCTATTACTCTATCAACTGCAAGATACTTTGTAATAATAATTAAATTAAGCACTTAACCTTTCTTAGCCTTCCAACTTCCATTTGAACGTTTTCCCTGCTCTTGAAAGGCCTGCTTCTTTACAACTTCCTTAACTTTGTTAATTGCAGCCAGTCACTATCTCTAAACCACTTTGACAGGCTAAGCATTGCCTTAAATACCACCAAGAAGATGGTAAGAAAATTTGATGTTTTTCTGAGTTGAGTCTTTGAGTTGAATGTTGTCTCGGAGGTGACAGGGATTTGGTGCCGGCATTGCTGGCAATGTTGGGGATGGTGTGCCAGTTGCCCAAAGTGTTGCTGCCTCTGCTCAATTTTCCGGAAGTGGCTTCCCGGGGAGCACGGTCACCCAATTGTCATGGCGGACAGGTGATGGGGGTGATTATACAGGCACTTGAGAGGTTTTTTGACGCAGTGTTGCAATTTTAACAGAGGCCTAGGCCCCATGCTGTGGCTATAATTACATTGTCCAAATAGATGAGGTGCTGCACAGCAGGAAACCTTTGACTAAAGTGGCAGCCATGAGATCCTTTGTGTAAAAAAGGGAATCAGTGAAGAAGAACTCATGCACAGCATTGACTGCCATAATTAAGTAAGAAGTCTCACAACACCAGGTTAAAGTCCAACAGGTTTATTTGGTAGCACAAGCCACTAACTTTCGGAGCGCTGCTCCTTCATCAGGTGAGTGTCTTCACATCATGCCGTAATGAAAGCAGAGCTCTCGTGTTGGAAGTGCTGATAGGGTGGATTTTGGAGAACAGCTCATTCTGGATCACCCTAAAAAGGTGCAAGGGAAATTTGGCACTTGAAGTAAGGGTGTCTCTGGACATGCGGAACACTTACTCAGAGTTGGATTGGAACATTGGTGAGCAGCAAGGCAGCCTCTTGTGCGCCGGAAAGCAGAGGTGCAGGTCGAGGGGTTGTTGGGGGGAAAAAAACTTCATGAAAAAGGATCAACTTCCTGAACAGCAATGTTGCCTACAGAGGTATGCCCTGTATGCCCTCCAGGATGCGAACCTTAGACCACAAGGATTGGTGGACAATATCACTGTCAATAGCTGTCAAGGCGACTGTTGCCTTGAATTCTCCAGCATCAAGCTTATTTGCAGAGTTACCAGCAGAGCTGTGTGGGATAGTGCAGCTGGCTACCCATATCAGCATCATTCAAGTGACCAGTGCTTTGATGAGAGGTCAACAAACCTCATCACAGGTCCAACCAGTCAGGCTCAGAGATCAGTAGAATTTGCCTTCATGATAGAATTCTATCAGGTGTAGGGCATGATAAACTATACCCATGTGGCCATCAGTACCCCTAAAGTGCAGTGCACTGTTATTATCAACAGGAAGGGATTCCATTTACTTAATGTTTGGTTGGTGTACGAACATCACAGACCGTTCCTTTTTGTGTACATAGGTCACTTGGCAACTGTCACGGTTCATTCTTCCTCAGCACATGCCCCAGCTGTTCATGCCACCTCCATGAATAGACCCTGGCTGACAATTAAGGGACGTCCTTTGAAGAGATGGCTGATGACCGCAATGCACGACCTCACCACTGCCATCTCTCCACAAGGGCACTATTAAATAGGCTCCTGAAGATGCGGTTCTGGTGACGTGACTGGTCAGATCGACTCTCCAGAATGTGATGTTGCAATGGTCTGCACAACTTAGCCCTGCAAGGAGGACCACTGAAGGAGGAGCATGTCTGAAAGTCATCTGCCGCATCATGGTCGGATGAGGATGAGGACTATTTGGCTGCATTGCAAGTTCATATTGAGGGGGAATCACATTGACCAGGATGGTAGTGAAGTCTATGCTGCTGTGTTCCAGGGATGCTTCTCCTGAAGTTGGTAGATGCTGAAATGAATTTGTTTCGTGTCGATATTGCACTCAACACTTTTTCTGTCACTGGTCTAAAGCCACGTCAAAATTTCCAGGTGTCTAGGAGGATGCTTTCAGTATGTCCCCACCATCCAAACATTGGCCGTAGCCATTCAGGTTTTCTCACAGAGGCAGTGCATACTGTGGCTATTCCTATGTCCCAATAGTAACGGCATGACACATGTAAGGGTCCTAAGGATCACCATTTCATCCCAATGCCACATCTACAACATAGCAGTCAATGATGCAGAATGCTTCGTAAATTCAGTTCACGCCAGTCCACTGCTCTTGGATCATTCCATGGACTGCAACTTATGATTCTCCATGGGGTTGTCCAGTCTTTAAATGGAGGAGTTCCTGCACTTACATTGCAGTGCTCATGTCATGGACGGTCTCCTCCATTTCACTGGCTAATAGCCCGCACTGTCTCAGAAAGCTCTGACAGGCAGCCATACATCTCATAATCAGATGAGTATGACAACACAGATTAGCTGGTTGCATGTACAGGGCAAGAAGCTTTCACCCCCTCCCTAACAGATTCCCACCTTGTCCTCGATGGCGGCCCCTCCTGCAGCCACTCTGTCAATTAAGGGCCTTCTCCTCTAACATTGTCAATACTGCCCTGCCAGGTGGGCCATTCTACCCCATCCCCCGGAATGACTCCTCTCACTAGCAATGTGGGCTTGTTATTCCTGCTGGCAGCACACCAAGAAGGTTAAGACTGTGATACTTCCACTCATCCTGAGACACATTTGCATGTATGGATCCTGGCAATTTACTCTCTGTGGGTTTATCTCAAAACCCTCCAGGAGCTAAAGTGCTGCAGAACCTTCCCTCATGTGAGGAGTTGACCTGGTCGTGCACACATTCTAAGTTTCCTGGACAATGTCTGCTCAGAGATGGGCTCTGTATATATTTACTTCATGTCTGTCAGCTGGGCATTGCATCTTATTCATCTTGCCAGACTTCAGAAAGTTATTGAAATGCTTCCTGCACTGATCCATGCCCTGTTCACTAGATCGCAGTTGCTAACCTCTAGTGTGACATCCAGCCATGCCTGCTGAGTGACTGGCAGGCCTCCTCCAGCTGCTCTCTGGAAATAACACTTTTCTCTGGCCTCTCAAAGACTGAATTAGAGCCTCTAGGGAGGTGTTGAAATGTTGGACTGCCCTTCCACAATGGCCTGCCATATTGCTGTCTTTCTCTGTTGCACATTCTGCAACAATACACAATACATTCTGCTACCCTCTAAATGGGACCAACCATGTCAACCTCCCAACTCCTGAACATCTCCACAATCCCTTATCGCACAGTGATCGCAAAGGTATGTCCCGCTAGATTCTGTCGGATGTAGTGCAATGACCTCGAGTGGGGTTGGAATCCGGAAATGGTCCCAACACTGTTGGAAAAACTCAGCCAGAAGACTCCGGTCACATGGACCCACTTCCAAGGTGTCCTTCAATTTAGGCTATTCATCTTAGTTTGTTCATCTTAACTATCCAAGCACAGTCACACATTTGTTAGTCTATTGGTCCAGAATTTTAGGGTAAATCTTTGTTTAATATACCACTGTTAACTTTAAACATCTGGTGACATTAAGATGTAAGAATAATTTGTCTGCATCTCAAATTTCCCAATGATCAATTCTTTTAACATTTTCAAGATGTCTGCAATGTCTTTAACATACCTCAAGCCTTCCAATTAAAGCCACTTGCAATCATTTAGACAATTTGAATTTAGTTTGTTTTGTATACCATCATCAAAACAATACAGTGGGTGTACTATTTGAGGCAGCCTTTACGGAGAGTCAATGTAAATGATTATACTTAAGAAGAGTTTTCTTCTTTAGCAAATGTACTAGTTTGAAACATTCTGGAAGCCCTGTTGCATTATGCAAGTTTAGAGTGGTATGGGGTTCTGAATATGTATGCAGAATTTGAATATATTTAGTTGAGTTGGAGATTTTGGAAAGAGTAAGTACTATGCCAGGACTATTGGCAAAGCAAGGTAGAAAAATACTAATTAATTCCATCTTTTCCTCAACTTTCCATTTCTTGGTCCTCATTATAAACAGCTGCATCTTAAACAGATGGTAGAGATCACTTATTTGATATTGTAGGTGCCACCCTTGAAATACATGAGAATTTGCAGCTTTGATTAAAACTTGCATTTTATTTAATTATCCATGAAGGAAACATGGAAAGATCACGTGCATAATAATGATATTTAAAGCCTTATTTTGAAAAATTACTGGTTACAATATGTACCTAGTGTGCGTGCTTTAGTTTATGCAACATGGATCTGATAGGAGTACATTTTCACACAATTAGCTGTAAATTATTATTCCTCAGAAAATCACGACTTTCTCAAACAGTCTGTTGCTTTCAATTTAAGCTGGTATGAATGGTCTGGCTTTGAAACCACCCTGATAGCTGAAAATTAATGTCGGAATAATTACATCAGTGTGTGTATATATGTGTATGTGAGAGAGGGAGAGTTTGGTGTGTGTGTGTGTGAGAGAGCAAGCTGGATGTGTAGGGGAGAATTTTTTTGTATGTTGAACAGAGTTTATGCATTTGTAAGAGAGTGAGATTGTGTGTGTGAGAGAAAGTGATTGTGTGTGTGAGAGAAAGTGAGATTGTGTGAGAGAGTGAGATTGTGTGTGTGTGAGAGAAAGTGAGATTGTGTGCGTGTGAGAGAGTGAGATTGTGTGTGTGTGAGAGAAAGTGAGATTGTGTGCGTGTGTGAGTGAGATTGGGTGCGTGTGAGAGAGAGATTGTGTGCGTGTGTGAGAGTTTGTGTGTATGTGTGTGTTTGTGTGTGCGAAGTTTGTGTGTGTGAAAGCAAGTGTGTGTGTGTGTGTGTGAGAGCGAGAGTATGTGTGTGTGTTTGTGTGTGCGAGAGTTTGCGTGTTTGTGTGTGCTAAGTTTGTGTGTGAAAGTGAGAGTGTATGTTTGTGTGTGCGAAGTTTGTGTGCGTGTGAGAGAGAGAGAGTGTGTGTGCAAGAGTTTCTGTGTGTGTGTGAGAGCGAGAAAGTTTGTGTGCATGAGAGAGTTTGTGTGCGAGAGTTTATGTGAGAGTTTCTGTGTATGTGTGAGTGCGCTTGTGTGTGCTAGAGTTTGAGTGTGTGAGAGCGAGAGAGTTTGTGTGTGTGAGAGCGAGAGAGTTTGAGTGTGTGAGAGCGAGAGAGCTTGTGTGTGTGAGAGCGAGAGAGTTTGTGTGTGTGTGAGAGCGAGAGAGTTTGTGTGTGTGAGAGCGAGAGAGTTTGTGTGTGTGAGAGCGAGAGAGTTTGTGTGTGTGTGAGAGCGAGAGAGTTTGTGTGTGTGTGAGAGCGAGAGAGTTTGTGTGTGTGTGAGAGCGAGAGAGTTTGTGTGTCTGAGAGCGAGAGAGTTTGTCTGTCTGAGAGCGAGAGAGTTTGTGTGTGTGTGAGAGCGAGAGAGTTTGTGTGTGTGTGAGAGCGAGAGAGTTTGTGTGAGAGCGAGAGGGTTTGTGTGTGTGAGAGCGAGAGAGTTTGTGTGTGTGTGTGTGAGAGCGAGAGAGTTTGTGTGTGTGTGAGAGCGAGAGAGTTTGTGTGTGTGTGAGAGCGAGAGAGTTTGTGTGTGTGAGAGCGAGAGAGTTTGTGTGAGAGCGAGAGAGTTTGTGTGTGTGTGAGAGCGAGAGAGTTTGTGTGTGTGTGAGAGCGAGAGAGTTTGTGTGTGTGTGAGAGCGAGAGAGTTTGTGTGTCTGAGAGCGAGAGAGTTTGTGTGTCTGAGAGCGAGAGAGTTTGTGTGTGTGTGAGAGCGAGAGAGTTTGTGTGTGTGTGAGAGCGAGAGTTTGTGTGAGAGCGAGAGGGTTTGTGTGTGTGAGAGCGAGAGAGTTTGTGTGTGAGAGCGAGAGAGTTTGTGTGTGTGTGAGAGCGAGAGAGTTTGTGTGTGTGTGAGAGCGAGAGAGTTTGTGTGTGTGTGAGAGCGAGAGAGTTTGTGTGTGTGAGAGCGAGAGAGTTTGTGTGTGTGAGAGCGAGAGAGTTTGTGTGTGAGGGCGAGAGAGTTTGTGTGTGTGTGAGAGCGAGAGAGTTTGTGTGTGTGAGAGCGAGAGAGTTTATGTGTGTGTGTGTGAGAGCGAGAGAGTTTGTGTGTGTGAGAGCGAGAGAGTTTGTTTGTGTGTGTGTGTGTGAGAGCGAGGGTTTGTGTGTGAGAGTGAGAGAGTTTGTGTGTGAGAGTGAGAGTGTGTGTGTGTCTGAGAGCGAGAGAGTTTGTGTGTGTCTGAGAGCAAGAGAGTTTGTGTGTGCCTGAGAGCGAGAGAGTTTGTGTGTGTGAGAGCGAGAGAGTTTGTGTGTGTGTGTGAGAGCGAGAGTGTGTGTGTGAGAGCGAGAGAGTTTGTGTGTATGAGAGCGAGAGAGTTTGTGTGTGTGAGGGCGAGAGAGTTTGTGTGTGTGTGAGAGCGAGAGAGTTTGTGTGTGTGAGAGCGAGAGAGTTTGTGTGTGTGAGAGCGAGAGAGTTTATGTGTGTGTGTGTGAGAGCGAGAGAGTTTGTTTGTGTGTGTGAGAGCGAGAGAGTTTGTGTGTGAGAGTGAGAGTGTGTGTGTGTGTCTGAGAGCGAGAGAGTTTGTGTGTGTCTGAGAGCGAGAGAGTTTGTGTGTGTCTGAGAGCGAGAGAGTTTGTGTGTGTCTGAGAGCGAGAGAGTTTGTGTGTGTGTGTGTGAGAGCGAGAGTGTGTGTGTGAGAGCGAGAGTGTGTGTGTGAGAGCGAGTGTGTGTGAGAGCGAGAGTATGTGTGTGAGAGCGAGAGTGTGTGTGTGAGAGCGAGAGTGTGTGTGTGAGAGCGAGAGTGTGTGTGTGAGAGCGAGAGTGTGTGTGTGAGAGCGAGAGTGTGTGTGAGAGCGAGAGTGTGTGTGAGAGCGAGAGTGTGTGTGAGAGCGAGAGTGTGTGTGAGAGCGAGAGTGTGTGTGAGAGCGAGAGTGTGTGTGAGCGCGAGAGTGTGTGTGAGAGCGAGAGTGTGTGTGAGAGCGAGAGAGTTTGTGTGTGTGTGTGAGAGCGAGAGAGTTTGTGTGTGTGTGTGAGAGCGAGAGAGTTTGTGTGTGTGTGTGAGAGCGAGAGAGTTTGTGTGTGTGTGAGAGCGAGAGAGTTTGTGTGTGTGTGAGAGCGAGAGAGTTTGTGTGTGTGTGTGAGAGCGAGAGAGTTTGTGTGTGTGTGAGAGCGAGAGTGTGTGTGTGAGAGCGAGGGGGTTTGTGTGTGTGAGAGCGAGAGAGTTTGTGTGTGTGTGAGAGCGAGAGAGTTTGTGTGTGTGTGAGAGCGAGAGAGTTTGTGTGTGTGTGTGAGAGCGAGAGTGTGTGTGTGTGAGAGAGCGAGAGTGTGTGTGTGTGAGAGCGAGAGAGTTTGTGTGTTTGAGAGTGAGTGTGTGCGAGAGCGAGAGAGTTTGTGTGTGCGAGAGCGAGAGAGTTTGTGTGTGTGAGAGCGAGTGAGTTTGTGTGTGTGTGTGAGAGCGAGTGAGTTTGTGTGTGTGTGTGTGAG
The DNA here is from genome assembly GCF_964213995.1 of Mustelus asterias. NCBI lineage: Eukaryota > Metazoa > Chordata > Chondrichthyes > Carcharhiniformes > Triakidae > Mustelus > Mustelus asterias. Next base: position 83,089,607 of record NC_135809.1, read on the forward strand.
AGCGAGTGTGTGTGAGAGCGAGAGTGTGTGTGTGAGAGCGAGAGAGTTTGTGTGTTTGAGAGTGAGAGAGTGTGTGTGAGAGCGAGAGAGTTTGTGTGTGTGTGTGAGAGCGAGTGAGTTTGTGTGTGTGTGTGAGAGCGAGAGTGTGTGTGTGTGAGAGAGCGAGAGTGTGTGTGTGTGAGAGCGAGAGAGTTTGTGTGTTTGAGAGTGAGTGTGTGTGAGAGCGAGAGAGTTTGTGTGTGTGAGAGCGAGTGAGTTTGTGTGTGTGTGTGAGAGCGAGTGAGTTTGTGTGAGAGCGAGAGTGTGTGTGTGAGAGCGAGAGAGTTTGTGTGTTTGAGAGTGAGAGAGTGTGTGTGAGAGCGAGAGAGTTTGTGTGTGTGTGTGAGAGCGAGTGAGTTTGTGTGTGTGTGTGAGAGCGAGTGAGTTTGTGTGTGTGTGTGAGAGCGAGAGTGTGTGTGTGTGAGAGAGCGAGAGTGTGTGTGTGAGAGCGAGGGAGTTTGTGTGTGTGAGAGCGAGAGTGTGTGTGTGTGAGAGAGCGAGAGTGTGTGTGTGAGAGCGAGGGAGTTTGTGTGTGTGAGAGCGAGAGAGTTTGTGTGTGTGTGAGAGCGAGAGAGTTTGTGTGTGTGTGAGAGCGAGAGAGTTTGTGTGTGTGTGTGAGAGCGAGAGAGTTTGTGTGTTTGAGAGTGAGAGAGTGTGTGTGAGAGCGAGGGAGTTTGTGTGTTTGAGAGTGAGAGTGTGTGTGTGAGAGCGAGGGAGTTTGTGTGTTTGAGAGAGAGAGTGTGTGTGAGAGCGAGAGAGTTTGTGTGTGTGTGAGAGCGAGAGTGTGTGTGTGTCAAAGCGAGAGAGTTTGTGTGTTTGAGAGCGAGAGTGTGTGTGAGAGCGAGAGAGTTTGTGTGTGAGAGTGTGTGTGAGAGCGAGGAAGTTAGTGTGTATGCGTCTGTGTGTAAAGGAGATTGTGTTTGTTTGTTGTGAGTTAATCCTCAATTTGTTAACTTACGGTAGGGATGCCTCCAAATTGTATTGTCCCCAGGTGAGGAGAAAGATGAACTGACTTTATTCAACATCCTTCGTTGGTCGCAACAAGGTTAATGCAAAAAAAATTCCTCCCTTTGCAGATACTTTCCCCAGTCCAATTTACAATTTAAAATGAGCCAATTTAACCAGGTTTTTGTTGAGTTAAAGACAGATTTATTAACTAATAAATATGTGAAATGATAAAGCACATGCACAGACATTCTGTAGATTTTCTCCATCATTGTGACACAGAATTCTTCAACCCCCTCCCCCCAAGGTGAGATTTCCCATGGTGGAGGCAGCTCATTTTGGTTGCCGGTGAGATCTTCGAGTCCCTCTGAGATTGATGGCGATTTACATTCCTCACCCAGGCTGCCATTGGGAACTCACAGTGGGGGTCGACCTTGGTGGGACCGGAAGATCCTATTGTATAAAATATTATTGTGTTTGTAGAAGTAGCTAACTATATGTGTAGATGAGGGCTGGGGTGAATTTTGTGGGGTTTCGCAGCTCATTGTTATAGTTCCAGCAGAAAAGACTATGGCATTTACATGAATTTTGCAATGTACCCATGACCCTACCTGCTGTAAGGTTGTTTGTTGACTCATGAAGTGGTCTGCCTGCCACCATCACCTTCCACACTCATGTATTTAACATCTGTGAAATGTTCATTTTTGGCTGAAGGGGTTTATCAAGAAGCCCGTTTTTAAGTGGGCACTCAGTGACTACAGTTAGGACATAGTTTGATAGCTATACAATGGCCTGCTCACACCTGGTGTGCAGTTCTTTGGCACTGTAAATGCTTTCTCACAACATATTTAATTCACTGTGTGGAATAGAGACACAGCATCAAAATGCCACTCACCACCACATTACAGCAACTGAATGGCACTCAATGATCCGTAGTCTTAAACAAGAAAGACTTGGATTTATACAGCACCTTGCATGCCCTCAGCACGCCCAAACAGCTTTACAGCCTTTACATTAAGTACTTTTGTCACCATTGTTGTATAAAACACGGCATACATCTGTGCACAGTATGATCCAATAAGCAGCAATGACCAGATGTTTTAGTGGCGTAGATAATAGAGGATAACGACTGATCAAGAAACCGGGAAGAATTCCCCTGCCCGACTTTGAAATGCTTCTAATGGATCTTCATGTCCACCTGAGGGGACAGACAGAGTCGCAGGCCCTGATTTTACCGGCACGGCCGCCCGAGGCTCGTAAGATCGTGCCTGAGGCCAACGGGGAATGCCGTTCTGCAAGCCTCGCCCGCCCTGATTTCGGGGCGGCCGTGCTGGTAAAATCAGGGCCTCAGTCTCATCTGAAGGATAGCACCTCTGACAGTGCAGCACTCCTTCAATATTGCACTGAAGTTTGGACTGTGGGAATGTCATTTTTTTTTATATCTGTGGTTTAAAACTTGTGTACTAGGGTTTTATGCATGTATGATTTTATAGCGTTCAGCTTTCCCCCATATGTGAGGTTTTGGACCAGGCCAGCAATAGAGCTCTTATCTTTATTCCTGAAATGAGCATTCGCCTTTAAAGGACAATTGTGTGTCATAGATAAATGATATCTCACAGTATGCATAACATTTACTGTTTCATAAAGGGGGTTTGTGCTGAAAGTGAAATTTCCTGGATCTGTTAACTATAAATTGAACAAACCTTATTGAGATGTGTCACTCATAATTTATTCCATCATGCAGCTCCCTTTAAATCAGACAGCAAAAGCGGATGAAGCTGAAAAGAAAGTGTTATGTCCCTCTCCTCCCTGCAGCTTTGTGGGACCTAGCTGGTACAACAACAGCAACTGAATGTTTTCTAATATATTCACATTTTTGAGTACTTCCATTTAACTAATAATTTTATCTTCTTTTAAACGGTGACGGAGTGCTGGAGTTTTGCAGCAAGGCCCGGAAGGAATAATCACTGCAGTTGGTGAGGTGTTCATTACCATTGAAGCCGCAACCAATTAATTCTCCATGTTACAGTTCATCACTGCCCCACTCTGGCAGTGTGCTGTTAAAAAGGGTAATGAAGCCAAATGATCCCTCATAATTGAAGCAACCTTTTCAAAATCATGGCAATGCTTAATGCTGAATCATTAAAAGTAATCAGACCTGGGGTTCTGAATTCTTACAGTGATTGCTGTCATATTATAGCACAACAGCAGCTGCTCCTGTGGATACCTGAGCAGTCTGAGATAGACATCCCTTAATGCCACCAAGGTTAAAATATAGTAACAGAGAAAGTCCAAACAGGGAGTTAATAGTTCAGTCGCACTATTTAACAATTAATCTTTGTAAGAGGAAGGGTGGACTGAAGGGATGTCCTTAGGGATTTAGAGATGGAGAAATCAAACATGCCTGGAAAATCAGGGGAGTCTCTGTTTGTAACAAAAACAGAAAATTCCAGCATCTGCTGTAATTTGGTTTTACCTTAGAGTCACTGCTTGTGCCCGATTTAAAATGGAGAAGGTTCATTCAGGAAGGCATCAACCACATCGAGAGACTTCGTCAGGAGCTTGCAGAGGTAAAGTTGGAGGCAACGCACAAGTCTCCAAACAGTTCATCTGTCTGACTCTTCAAGCACTGCCTGCCCTGCATGTGGCAGAGTCTGTGGATCGTGGATTCGATTGATCAGTCGTCTCAGAGCACACTGAACTGGAATGGAAGCAAGTCGTCCTCAATCCGGAGGGACTGTCTACAAAGACTGAGGGCACTTAAGGGCCTGGAAAATAATGGAAGGAAATGGTGCAATGGGTTTTTGTTTCAATAGAGTGGGTTTATAGAGGCAAGAAAAGTCTGTAATGGCAGCATACTAGGAACAAGAAAGGAAAGTTCTTAAAAGCACTCAACTTCATTCCCAGTAAGTTCTGTTACATCATGTGGGTTAGATTGATTAGTCATGGTAAATGTGTGGGGTTATGGGAATACAGCGGGGGAGAAGGCCTGGGTAAGGTACTCTTGTCAGAGACTTGGTGCAGACTCAATGGGCTGATTGGTCAGGATTTTTAGGGTGGTGGGAGTTTCCCTTCCCACCATCTGAATAATTGGTTTGAAGCACATCCCTGCTGGAACTCTGTCCCACTACGATGTCACTCTAAAATGAACACTAATTAACTGGAGGTGGAACTTCTCAGTCGGAAGAAATTCCTGCCTCAGAGAGCTGCCGGACCATCTAATTGGCCGTGCACTGCCAGTAGCTGCAGTGACAAGACTGGGATCGTATACCGTCTTCAGACCTTCAGTCCCAGATTTTCAGGAAAAGGTAAGTTTTGGGGACCTCACAGCGAGGAGGATAAGGGGGTGCCTCGGGTGGTGGACAGTGTGGGATTGGGGTCTTGGTGAAGAGGCCAGGGCGAAGGGATGTCCTGTGTTTACTGGACCTTAATAGGGGGTGGCAGATGGGGTGATGCCCGGGGATAGGAGGAGGCTGCTGATGGAAGGCACACCATGTTCTTGTATCAGCTTAATATTACCTTCTAGGAACATAGGAAGGTACATAAGAACAAGGCGGGATTTTTTGATTTTGTCTGTGCATGCCCCATTGCAAGTGAGAATGGAAAATTTGGTGTTCCAGCCAAAACTCAGTTCACTTTGAGTGGCACCGGAGAATCCCAGCCGTGAATGAAGTGGGAGGTTTCAGGCACAGATGTTGGCATTTCAGCCTCTCAAACTGTGAATTAGAGACCTCATCTAGCGCTAACTCATTTTGTCTGAGAGAACTTAAAGGCATGGAGCCCCAGTCCCGATTACAAAGGAGTTTCATTGTCCCACTTGTGTCTCACCCCCACACTGGCAGATACAGGGAACATGTGAAGAATCAGACAACCAGATCATTTAAGGAAGCAACAAACAACCAGAGAATCATCGAATCTCTACAGTGCAGAAGGAGGTCATTCGGCCATTTGAGTCTGCGCCAACTCTGAAAGAACATCCCACCCAGGCTGTCCCTGCACCCTATCCCCATAAGCCCGTGCATTTAACATGGCTAATCCACCTAACCTATACATCTTTGGACACTAAAGGGCAATTTAGCATGGCCAATCCATTTAACCTGCACATCTTTGGTCTGTGGGAGGAAACCAGAGCACCTGGAGGAAACACACACAGACACGGAGAGAATGTGCAAACTCCACAAAGTCACCCGAGGGCAGAACTGAACCCAGGTCCTGGTGCTGTGAGGCATCAGTGCTAACCACTGTGGAACCGTGCTGCCATAACACTGAACTCTAGTGGATATCCTAAAGCAGATCTGAACTCGTAACATAAGGCTGCGGCCCCCATATCTTACTGCTCTAACAAGACCAAAATAATTATTTGAAAAATGCTGCTTTTCCTTTGGTCCAGAGTTTGATAGGTATTAAAGAATGATCCACATAAGATTATGAGAAATTTTGACAGAAACAGAGTTGGGCCCAGATTTTCACCCCAGGTCAAGTTCGCAGAGTGAGGAGATTTCTCAGCTCAGCAAACCCAGCCTTTAAAAATGCCCATCTTCAGGTTAGATTTTCAGTTGGGAAGGGTGACGGGCAACCCTGGAATGAGTACCGAGGCAGTGGTTGGCTGGGCACAAAGGCTGGTTGGGTGCTAGGCCTGCCTCTGTGCTTCAATATTGTGTTAAAACCTTAAAAAAACAAAAAACATCCCTCTGGCCTTCCCCCCGTGACCCCTTCAACTATGCCCAAACATACCAACCCATGCCTGCCATCCACCCCCTTTTGGCACTCATACCTTCATTCCAACTTAGTGCCCTCTACCCACCCCCATTTCCCATACCCCTTATGCCAATTATGTGCCTCTCTACCAACCCCATTACCCCTTAACCTTATGCCAACTTGTTGCTGACTCATGCCAACGCATGCCTCCATCTATCACCTTTTGCCCTTAACCCCTCCATGCTAACTTACCTAGCATCCTGGGACAGTTCCTTAACAGCATTGATGCTTCTTGACAGTTTTGACAGCTGGACAGTTCCTTTACAGCTGGACGGTACCAATGAATGTTGTGAGCCTATCCAAAGGGTTATCTTTTCAAAGGAGTACCCTGGCTATCCAAATTCAACACCAAGTTCAGACCTCTTCTTAACTATTCTAAACTGCACACTGCAGACTCCACACTCCTGTCTTTCCAAATCCTACTTCAGTGGAGGCAGTTAGCTGATTTGAATTGCCAGCTGCCTCCACAAACCGTGCATGCACAAACCCCAGCCCAATTCTAGTCCTGCCTCTGCAAAGATGGGAAATGCTGGGTTTGGCCTTTTCCACGATTTTCACCATGATGGATAAGCTTTCCATCATGGCAAAAATCTAGGCCTTGCTTTTGTAATGGATGTGTCTGTGAGTAAGAATCATAAAATATTATGTCACAACTGTTTAACCCATGAAGTCTACACTGGTATTTTTCCTCATTTGACCTAACTTCCAGCCTCCTATTCACTTCCGTGCCCCATAATATTGATCTTTTTTCAAGGAAGCATTTAATTCCTTTTTAAAATAATTCATGGAATTTACACAATAACCATCTTCTATATAATAGTTTTTTTTCCACCTTTCTGTTGATCCATTTTGTAATGGTGTTCAGTTGTGCCCCTTATTGCTGCCTCATAGGCAATCTATCACCATTTATCTATATCGTAACCCTTCATGGTCTTGAAGACTTCAACTTTCAATTCAAGTGAAAAGGAATAGTCTTAAATTCTCAAGTGACTCTTTCGATGCTAAGATTCATGGCAGTCAGTATGAAAGAGATGAGAAATGAAGCTCTAACTCTTCAGATTCTAGAGTCAAAATTGTCAATGTGTGTGAAATATTAAGGGAAGCCCTTTAATGTAATCTTTCAAAAGTGGCAATAGTACATTTCTTGCCTCTAAATCAGAAAATTGTGGGTTCAAGTTCCACTCTGAAGCAAGTAATCTGGGCTGACATTTCAATACAGTATCGAGGGAGTGCAGCACTGTCAGAGGTGCTGTTTTTTGAATGTGATGTGAAAATTGAGGCACTATCTGTATACTCAGGCAAATGTAAAAGATCCCAGAGCTCTAATCAAAGAAGATTAAGGGTGTTCTCCCCAGTGTCCTGGCCAATATTTACCCACATCACTAAGAACAGATTACTTGGTTATGATTTCATTGTTTTTGGACATCCTCAGGTTGTGAAAGGTGTGACAGAAGTGCAGTTCTTTCCTCTATGTAACGGGAAATTGCTATTGCTGATGTTAAGGTGGATCTTTGGGAACAGGGAAGGGGCAACAAGGTTGAGGGAAAATATCTTTAATTTCTAACAGTGACATCAATTAGAAGAGCGCACTGATTATACGTGTCCTCAGAAGAGAAAATGACCATGAAATTTCCCAAAGGTTCTTCTAGTCTTACTGTAAGAATGGTGAAAGACCGTCAGAGACCTAATATAACCAAATCTACTACTATTATCAGGGAAGACTCTACCAGCATTACTGCAGGAGGACCTTGCAGATTTTCAAAGCCAGAACATCACTTTTAACAATGTGTGTAATTTGAAGGAAGCAGTTTCAGGACTGATCCCAGTGAGGAGTCAGTATATTTCTTACCATGTTGTTTGTGTGCTCTTACAGGTCTACTTGTCCTTCGTCTACCCAAATGACTTCACCAGGCTCACTCACATGGAAACGGAAAATAAGTGTTTCTACCGGGAGAGCCCTTTGTATTTGGAAAAGTAAGAATCCATAAGTTTAAAAATAGAATATCAGAGGCAATAGATTGAATCATAAGAACTAGGAGTAGGCAATTTAGCCCCTCCAGCCTGCTCAGCCATTTAAAGCGTAGTTTTTTTAAAGTTCAAAGTTTATTTATTGTTGTCACAAGTAGGCTTACCTTAACGCTGCAATGAAGTTACTGTGAAAATTTAACACGATCATGGCTAATCTCAATTCGGCCTCAACTCCTCTTTCCTGTCCATTCACTTGCCCTTTAAACCATTACTAATTAAAAACCTGTCCTGCTCTGGGGTAGTGAATTCCACAGATTCATGACCCTTTGAGAGAAATAATTTCTCCTCATCTCTGTTTTAAATCTGCCACCCCTTATCCTAAAATTATGATCCCTTGTTCTAGCTTGCCTTACAAGAGGAACATCTTCTCTATGTCTACTTTGTCAACCCCCCCTTATCATCTTGTACACATCATCTCCTTTCATTCTTCAAAATAGGCCTAATCTGCCAAATCTCTCTTCGTAAGACAAATCTCTCATCTATGGAATCAATCTAGTGAACGTCCTCTGAACCGCCTCCAATGCAATTACACCCCTCCTCAAGTAAGGGGACCAAAACTATACATTGTATTCTAAGTGCAGTCTCACTGATGCCTTGTACAGTAGCAGCAATACTTCACTACTTTTATATTCTATTCCTATAGTAATAAATGTCAAGATTCCTTTTGCCTTCCTTATTACCTGCTGTACCTGCATCTTAATTTTCTGTGATTCATGCACAAGAACACCCAGATCCCTCTGTACTGAATCATTCCGAAGTTTCTCTCCAATTAGATAATTTGCCTTTGTATTTTTCCTACCAAAATGGATAACTTCACACTTACCAATGTTAAACTCCATCTGCCAAATTTTGTCCCATTCACTTAACCTACCCATATCCATTTTGAAAGTTCTTATCTCAGTTTACTGTCTCACTAATTTTAGTGTCATCTGCAAATTTGGCTGTGGTACCTACTATCCCTGCATCCAATCCATTAATATAGATTGCAAATAGTTGGGGCCGAGGACTGAATCCTGTGGCATACCACTAGTTACAAAGTTGAAGATTAATCGCCTGGACTGGACTTGATGTTGATAGTAACCTCAAGCTGCCTTGCCTTAAATACATCAAATATTTTGTGTACAATATCTTAGCGGGACTGTTTCTGCACTGCCAATCCTGCCAATTTGATACCCCTGAATAAATTCAAAAAGGATTTTATAAATTCACTTTGGGATCAGACTTTGTTTTCTAATTGAGCTGTGAGTAGATTTTAAAATGTAACATAGACTTCACAGTCCTCCACCTCCTTGGCCAGCTCCTGACCTCTCCCACCATGGGGCGCATCGCCAGGAGGGTCTTCCCTCCTCTACAAAAATATCCCTCCTAGCCAGTTGGTGAAGACTGTGACTGCATTGTGATGTTTTAGTTATGCCCCTTCCTTCATTCACCATGGAACCCTGGTTGCCTGGTTCAAACAGTGAGAATAGAGTAAGTACAATGGCATCCATGTTTTCTTCATTTGCATGAATTTAGCACACATAACTTTCTTTCCTAATAAATTTGATCCTAAGAAAACAACAGGAAGGTTGGGATGCTGTGGAGCACATTCCCCGTTTCCTATCTATTCCCTGTTCTGGATCTGATGAGAAGTTGGTGGGATTTGGAGGACACGTTAGAAAACCAAGGCCTATAAGTCTGTCTGTTTTTAAATAACAGTTGTCACTATTTTCCCTGCAGTGACTTCTTTGTATTATGATGTACAAGTGTTGGTTTTCGATACAAGCAATAATGCTCTGAGTGTTCCTATCCCTATCAGACTTTGTAAACAGTGACAGCCAGGTCTGTTTATCTATGGTCTACATAGTAAACATATACATCCTAAATGCATAAAGCATATTGAGGGGCTCACGTCACACAATTTTCTGAATGACATGACATCAAAATATCACCCTTACTTAAAACCATGCAGCTAAAAATGTTAAGTGCTTGACGAGGACGCAGAACATAATTTAAACTTGGAGGGGGGAGGCGATGGTCTAATGGTATTATCGCTAGACTATTAGTCCAGAAACTCAGCTAATTATCTGGGGACCCAAGTTTGAGTCCCACCATGGCGGATGGTACAATTTGAATTCAATAAAAAATATCTGGAATTAAGAATCAACTGATGACCATGAAACCATTGTCGATTGTCAGAAAAACTCATCTGGTTCACTCATGTCCTTTAGAGAGGAAGTCTGCCATCCTTATCTGGTCTGGCCTACATGTGCCTCCAGAGCCATAGCAATATGTTGACACTCAAATGCCCTCTGAAATGGCCTAGCTAGCCACTCAGTTTCAAGAGTTACTCGGGATAAATGCTGGCCAGCCAGCGACGCCCACGTCCCATGACTGAATTTTTAAAAAATCTGCAGATTAAGATCATGCAGATTAAATTTTACAGACGTGTGGGATTTTCAGTTTGATGTGAATATATTTGCATATATCTCATTTTCTCACCTGTATATGATTAGCATTACAGTCTTCTTATTAATAATCAGCAGTGTCAAGATAAAGAATTAGATAGTATTAGACTTTTGAAACGTGGTGGATGAACTTGTGTCCCAGCTATAATTGTACTTGTTCTATTCACCGAGTGTAATTTTCTCAACAACATAGTAATAGCTCTGATACAACATAATGACAGGTTCTGGGAGTAAATTAAGCTATGTGGGTATATTGTGGAGGAGAGAGATGAGAGAGTAAAATGGAATATCTCTCCTTTAATCAAACATCCTTCACACTTATCCATCAAATAACACTTATATCGGTACTTTTCAGTTCCTTGAATATATTTTTTTCCCTAATTGAGTACCTGTAGCAAACTACTGAAGCTTTATAACTCAACTCACATCCACAGTCTTGTCTGAAATTTCTGTCCTTTCTCTCCCACCAGGTTTGGCTTCTACAAGTACATGAAGATGGATGAAGAGGACAGCAAGCCCTTCTTGTTCGATAACCCAGAGGGTAAGAGCTCCAGTCAGTCAGTCAGTTTGTCCAGTTATATAGAATGAAGTAGAAAGGAAATGAGCCGTTCGGCTCAAAAAGTACATGCTGGTGTTTATGAGCCACACAAGTTTCCTCCCACCCTACTTCATCACACCCTATCCACGTATCCTTCTGTTCCTTTCTCCCTCATTGTTTTATCTTATCTAGCTCACATAGAAATAAAAACAAGGAATGCGAGACATGCCTCTTTGGTCTACTCCTGAGCAGAGAGAAATTTTGAGTTTATTAACAAATTGACATCGGAAACTCATTTCTTTTGCTGGCAACTTATATCAACATCATGCCTGTCCAACCAAGTCCAGCATGGGTAAGATGCAGAAAAGAGGGCCCTCTACAATGCCCTGACAATGCACCTCCGGTCTGAAGACCAAGCGCTTGCACTAGAGAAACATTTGCAAATCCCATCAACCATTTGTGAAGCATCTCAAAATTAAATTGCAAGTGATAGGGCATGTTGAGAAAGTGGCTGGAAAAGGTTTATGGAATCCTGGGCTTTATAAATAGAGGCATAGAGTGCAAAAGCAAGGGAGTCATGTCGAATCTTTATCAAACTCTGGTTGTGCTTCAGCTGTAGGACTGTGCCCGATTCTGGGCACCGCACTGTGGAGAGGGTGCAGAAAAGGTTTACGAAAATGGTTCCAGCAACGAGGGGACTTGCGTTGTAAGGTTAGAGTAAAGAAGCTGGGGCTGTTCCCCTGAGAGAGGAGAAGGCTGAGCAGAGTTTGATAGAAGCATTCAACTCGTGAAGGATATTGACAGAATAAATACAGTGAGATCGTTGATAGAAAGATCGAGAACCAGACGACAAGAATTAAAACATAATTAGTAACAGCAACATGAGGAAGTTCTTCATTACACAGTGAGTAATTAGGGTCTGGAATGCACTAGCTGAAGGTGTGATGGAAGGCAGAGTTAATTGTGACTTTCAAAGGGGAATTATATAAACACTTAAAAAGAAACAATTGTAAAGTTCCATAGAACAACTGGGACTGGATGAGTTTCTCCTGTGCTGTAACCATTTTATGATTCTGTGACTTAATGGAAAATGTTTAATGATGAGTTTTTAAAAAAAATCTCATTTGTAAAAGCTCCAAAATCTACCGCAAAGGGAAAATAAATAACAAAAGTTGAAAGCAAATATTTGCAGGACAAATTGGTATCATGGCGATACCACACTCTCACCAACATTTGTTAGCAAGTGCCTCACTATTTATGAACAAACTAAAGCATCCTCAACATCCTTGTAAATCAGCCCTTTAAAATTATAGTCATAGAATCATAGAATCCTACAGTGTAGAAGGAGGCCATTCGGCCCATCGGGTCTGCACTGACCACAATCCCATGCAGGCTTATCTCCATAACCCCATTCATTTACCCTAGCTTGTCCCCCTGACACTAAGGGACAATTTAGCATGGCCAATCCACCTAACCCTCACATCTTTGGACAATGGGAGGAAACCGGAGCACCCAGAGGAAACCCACGCAGACATGGGGAGAATGTGCAAACTACACACAGGCAGTGACCCAAGCTGGGAATTGAACCCATGTCCCTGGCGCTGTGAGGAAGCAGTGCTAACCACTGTGTCACCATGCCGCCCGTAATGGCTTAATATATTCACAGAATACAATGAATTTCAAAGTGTTCTCTGATTCAAAGGATTTTTTCTTTTCTGCCTTACAATCAACAAAAGAAATAAGTGAGAAATAATAAGAAGAATAAAAAAGGGTGCCTGCATTCTGTGACGCCCTTGAAGTCTCCTATTTGTCTCAGCCGTGCCCACCACTACTGGTGGAGCTGCTGAGGCTCTGGAGCTGGCTGGCTTCTGATCGGGTACGGGCAGCATTACGAATTCAGTCACCATCTTTAATAGGATGGCGAGTGCAAAGGCCGCCTTCAAGAATATGCCACACTGGTTTCACTGCCGGCAAGGGTGGGCTTGGGATCACCATCTGCTCCTAACATGGGGTTCCTGAAGCCTGTGGTCAAATCCTGCCCAGTGTTGGAGATGCAATTGGATGGCAAAGTTCTCCATGATTTAAAGCCTTAAAGAGAGAGTGGCCATCCAGTTTGGGCCCTTTACCACCATGACTTGGCATTGATCCTCATCTCACCATCCAACTGGGATACCCCATTACAGCATCCCCTCGGCAAGATCCCACAATAAAGGTCACCAATAGCAAGCATTCTATCACATATTTAACCCAAAACATGTCAATTAATACAAATAGAAATGATCTATTCACATTTGCATGGTCCCTTAGTGCTTGTTTTGTGACTGCCCTTGCCTACACTTGAGTTACCTATTGGCTACAGCACAACTGGGGGAAGGCTGCTGACTTTCACCAGGGAAGACTGCAGATGCCTCGGTAATGCGACAGCAACCTACACTGGCAGGTTGATGGGCATAATCCTTTCCCCCTAGACTGACCAGCCCACGTGTACCTGGTGACTCACTACATGCAGATCCTGACCCCATGCTAACCGAGGGGATTTTTCACAGTAACTTTATTACAGTGTGAATGTAAGCCTACTTGTGACTAATAAATAATAAATTTTAAACTCTGAAGTTTCAGTAGTGCTAAGGTCTGGACTGGTGTCTGCAAATGATATAGATCATGTGACAGTGATTCTTCATCACTTGTGTGAGGTAGTTCTCTGTCCTCCTCCTGTGGCTGGGCAGGATACCGTTCTTGTGATCCTGAAAGTAGAAAATAAGTTGGGGCGAAGGAGATGGGATTGGAGTGTGAAGCATGAGATCCACGGTCACATGATCTGCAGCTTGCTCATCATGCCAGATCCCAGGATTGGGGTGAGTTGGGAGTTGAGTGGTACCGCAAGACAGGCACATGCCACCATCATCAATACTATCGCCGATGCTGGATAGTATGGGCTCTGGCATAGCTGACCCTATGACGCAGAGAAGCTGAGGGGATGAAGGTGTGCCTGGTGCTTGCTACTGCACCTTTGTTTTCTTCCATTTTGTGACATCTTGCCCTGCTAGAGGGAGGACGGAATGTCAGTGATTGTGTAGCATGATAGTTGGGTGCCATACCTCATTGTCTGGATGCATGTGGAGACAGCAAGAGATGGTTGTGAGGCTGGCATCATTGGAAGTAGTAGTCATAGGGTGGGATTTTATGGCCTCGCTCATCCCAAAACTGTAAACCACCCCCACCCCACCCACTCCAATTCCTGTGATGGGCGGGGTGGTAAAATTCCAGCCATAGAACCATAGAGCACAGAAAGAGGCCCTTCAGCCCATCATGTTGGCATGGCCATCAAACACCTATCTATTTTAATCCCAGTTTCCAGCACTTGGTCCGAAGCCTTGGCTAGCCATAGGTAGATAAGGTGGAGTATTTGAATATTAGGTATGAGTCCTGGATGATCAGAACTGATGGATGAGTGATGGGGGTGTGTTAGGTTAAGAGGTTGGGGGTATGGTAAATTTGAGATGTCCTTTGACAATGTGTTCATTGACCTTAGTAAGATTATTAAACTTCTAGCTTGATTCTTGGGTCCATACTCCTGGGGTTCACTTCCACTTGCTCCCATTCCCTCCTGAAGGTGTTACTTTATGGATCCCTGGCTTCCTGCAGAAACATGACCATGCTCCTCCTATAAGGAGACAGCATGATTGCAAATAACATCTCCCTTGGCTGAAAACAAATGCACATGAATTTTTAGGCCAGCTCTTTTCTATTGCTTTATTGCTCTATGACTTACAAACAATTATTCTTTACTTTTCTCCCCATGTTTTGGGCCGTACAGATTTCCCAGAAGAATCAGAAGGAGTGGACACCGAAACCATACTAAGCAAAAGTCAGGTGACATGGAGCAAGAGCAACATTAAACAGCATGAAAATAACAGCCTAACCCAAGATCTGGCAGTTGCAAAGAGGAGACTTCAGCCATCAGTGGTGGACAACAAGAATGACTTTGACGACTATATATTCAGCCACAAGAGAAAGTCCATTTCGGATAAACACCACATTGTGAAATTGCAAAGAAAGGCCTTAGATCCAATTCCTCAGGGAGATAATGTGCCCCCATCAGCTGCTACCTATGTGGATCAGGAAATGGACCTCTTTCACAAGCTGAACAATAGGCAAAGCAGATCCCTTACCTGGGCCAAGTTCACCCCAGAAGAGCCGAATAAAAAGCCAGCCAACCAGACAGCCCTGTCCAAGCCTGTTAGAGGCAGCTTGTTCAATTTGCAGCCACAGATTTCTATTCCACTAATTCCCAGCAAAACCAAACAACTTTTAAGTAACTCTGCTCATGCTGGAATCCATAAAAAAAGGCTCAGTGAGCCCAGGAAGCTGCAGAACAAAATCTACGTGACAAGACCCCAGGAAAAGAAGAAAAAGATACTGCATGTAGAGAAGGCCAAGGATTTGTTCCCTGGAATGTATCTCCATAGCAACACAAAGAATGCTGAACTGCAAGACCAGGGCCCAAAAAATGAAGAGAGGAACATGGCTTCTATTACAAGGGGGAAAAAGACAACACTGTACCTCACAAATAAAATTTTTTGGTTAAATAACAACACCTCACAGGAGGGAGAAATGCAAGAGATCAACGATGATGCTTTTCGTAGGACTACTCAGAAGGCGAGTAGGAACTGGAAGCCACTGCACAGAAATTTGGACCAGTATAGGGGTGACAAAATCAGACACACCATTACTGTAACACCTCACATTCACCTTACAAGGGAGGGCGTTTTGGGTAAGGAGGAAGCCACACTGCACAGAGAAGAAAAGGATTTTAAATCAACAGGTGTTGCTGCTGGAAATGATGCTGAAGAGATGCCATACTGGAAAACAGATGATTTGAGTGAATCCCAGCAAACCTACGCAGACCAGTTTGAGGTTACCGATGATGGACTGTCCGATTACAGTTATGAGGATACTGAGCTGCAGAGAGGTTGGATAGAGGAGTCCATCAACTGGCAACGGACATTCAGTGTCAGCTCCATGGACTTTGAACTCTTGCGGTCGGACTGGAATGACCTCAGGTGTAATGTTTCAGGAAACCTGCAGCTAAGCGAGAATGAGGTGGTGGATGTTCTAGCTCAGTACATGGAGAAACTGAATGAGAAAAGTCAAGGGTAAATATCTTCAGACTACATTCCTGCATAATTATTTTGTTTCAGAAAGTAAGGATGGGATTTTCCAGCCCCGCCTCCTGCCCAGATCATCTGGGCATGTCGAAAGTCATTGACTTTTGGCGGGGTTGCTGAATCTCCCATGGCCGGTTTCGCCATGACGGGACTGGGAAATCCCGGCCTAAGCCTTCCTTTCTCCTTACATCAACCCATTTTAAGATTTTCAAATTAAGATGGAGCTAAGCTGGTGGTGTTGCTAAAAGTGAACAATAATCCTGGTCATTTTCATTTTCCTGTCTTTCTCTGGTCTCTAAACACAGCAATGTAATGATCCAACTGTTGAGGCAATTGTGTACCCATGGATAAATGTTCTAGGAATGGGGAATAAGATATCATAGAGTCATAGACCTTTACAGCACAGAAAGAGGCCCTTTGGCCCATCATGTCTTTGTCAGTCTTATATTATTTACAGTCTCTGAGAGGTGAAAGGGCAGATTGTCAATTTACTCCAAATCCTTAGGATTGCTTGAAATATGTACAGAAGTGGAAAGGATCTTCTCTTCTACCAATGTTGTTGTAAGGGGAGTGAACCTGAGCTTCCATCTAGGAATCCACCATTTCCATCAGTTCCTGCCCCTTTCCCAGCTCTTTTCCAACAGCCTCCAACACCTAGGAATACATTATCTGATCACCAGCTGAGCCATGGTGCCTGATTCTAGAGCACTAGTAAAACACATGCTGGAGGTATAATGATATTCAGGGTGGAGAGGTGAAAGAGAAGAACTTCTTCCCATGAGGTAATTTTCCTTCCAGGATTCTTCTCTGCTGCGGCAATTCTCATGGTGTGTGTTAGCATGGTTATTGGTGATTAGCAGGGGAAGACCTGAGGAAATGCACTCTCATGTGTTGTGTACTGGGTGTACATTTCAGCCTCAGGGGCTGATAGGTCAGCTGGCCGCATACAAGAGCAGCAATCTGACTTCTGCACAGGAAGCCATTTCATTTGTAGGAACCCACTTCAAACAACAAAAGGAATACGTATGTTTATCTTAAACAAAGTCCTGTGGACACCTGCGGGGGGGGGGGTGATTCTCCCATCCCACTGCGCCAAGTCTTTAGTGCAGTGGGCCAGGAGAATCGCGCGTCAGCCGATTCGTAGGATTGCCACAAGTGTTCACACTGCGCTTGTATCTCCCAGGCCCGGAATCCCGGCAGCGTCTGCCCCACCAGAAATCAGCTGGGGGGCAGGACTATTAGCGGGCCCAGGACTGAATTCTCCAAGCCTGCTAGCATCTCCCACCCTGCCAGAGTGGTTCACTCCAGCGGGGATTACTATAGCTCTCCTCTTTCGGGGAACTATCGGGACGATCCTGCTGGAGTGAAGGAGGGGCAATCGGGGCCCCCCCAGGGGATTGGGCGGTGGCGGGGGGGGGGGTGCTCCCTGGGCATGGGCACCCTGGCAGTGCCAGCCTGTGCCCCCTGGCACTGCCCAAGGGGCAAAGTGTCCATGCCCAGAGGACATCTTAGCACTGCCCACCGGGCATGTGGCAGTGCCAAGGGAGCGGGGCCTAGGGGACGGGGTCTGCTGGGGGCGGGGCCTAGGGGGGATTGGTGGGGATGGGAGCTCCCACTGCCCACTCTGCATTGGGATCCGGTCGGGTTGGAGAGAGGCCAGCGATCGGGGCAGGCTGGGGTCTGCCTCCCGGGGGGGATGGGGGAGCAGATCTGCCTGCAGGGGGTGGGGGGGAATCGTCACTGCTGGGGAGGTGCTGGAGATCAAGGCGGACTGGGATGGGGTGGGGGTGTTTGGGGCTGGCTCATGAATGGACTGGGGGCCGCAATCCGGCCGTGGGGAGGTGTTGGGGGGCAGCACTACTGGGGTCCCGGGCTGCCCAGTGATCGAGCTGGCCAGCAATCTGCAGGCTGACAGTGTGCATGCACAGAGGCCTGCAGATTTCAGCCTGTGCAGCGTGTATAGGCCCCGCCCCCTGAAATTCTAATAATATTCACGCTGGTACTTCTGCATTGCATAGAGTGTAGGAGATTCTTTTCTGAACACCCACTGATAAAAACAGCGTGAATTACTCCAGTTTTTCTGCGAATTCGGCAATTAGAATGTTTGGGGGAAAATCATCCCCCTGATGGCAGATGGATGCTAACCTACAGTTTAGCTGGAAAGTGTCGATGATATTAGATCACTTTCTTTAAGCATCAACAAAGATAAAAATACTAGCTTGAGACAGTGTCAAAGTTAACTGCGTATATTTGTCCAGATAGCTCACACTAAGTGGTCTAACATTTTCGAACTGGCTCTGCTCAACCTCCCTGTGATAATGCCACCAGCAATTGTTGCATTGTACACTCACCTTCCCAAAGAAAAGCTTGGAGAATCATATCTCCCCTCATTTTGTTCTTTCAAATGTCTGGTTAAGGTGGGAAGAACAGTGAAGTGATTTAGTTTGGTAGGAAGAACATGTCCGTATTCTCCGGAATAAAACTAAGTGTCCACACCAGTAGGAAAACTGGAGTGTTTCCTGCTGGGACTGGCAAGCATCTTCCAGGTGGGATTCACCCATCTTTAACATCAAAACTATGCATAATAGGAGACATAGTCCCCCTTCACTGAGATTGGGGAGTCCTTTTTAAAGCATGTCTCGATCTCCGCATTCCGACAGAGGCCCCCTACCCCCATCACGGAAATGGTGACCTCCCCCACTGACAAGGGGAGCACCACCAACCCCTCAGGAAAGAGGGGCATTCTCCACCCAACACTGAAATAAGAGGTCACCCCACCTGCCCCACACCATGCAGCCATGAGGGTGATTCCCCCCTGTCCCCTTCAGGCTCTCCCCCTCTCAACCCCCTCCCACCGAACCTCCCAGGCACACCTGAGGGACCACCCCCCTTGGCAGTGACACCCTGGCCTGTCATGTAAGATCCCTGAAGGAGGGTCAATGAGGTAATTGCAGTGCCCATGTGCCTTCTGCCGCTACCAGGCTGCAGAGGGAGGGTCCCCCCAAGGGTATGGGGATTGGGTGGGCTCAGGCTGGGGGAAGGTGGATTAATCTTGGCACTCTCCCCCAAAGTGGAGGATTAGTACCTAGACAACCCCTTCTAGCCCTGGGAAACATGAACATTGCTCCTGGCATGGTGATTTCAGGCATCCACTGGTCAAAGTCTCCATTCTGGTCTGTGGACTATGAAAACTTTAATCTCCATGCTCCATCTCCATGCCCCTCGGACATTTTACAGGTTTCCAAATCCCAGCAGCACTCCATTCTGTAGAAGGGATTCCCCTTTCTCTCTCTAAGAAGCTGCAGGTTTGAGAAGATCCCTTTCAAGCCCTCTGACTGACAGAAGTCAGGCACTTTCACTGGGAAGGGGAGGGATTCCCTTTCCCACTGCTGTTCATTTAGCCCCATTCTTTTAACACAGCAATTATTTCAAGTCTCTGAGCCTTCATAGAAAGCTGAAAATCTTTGAAATACCTTCTAACTCTTTGAAAAGCCTTGTTTCCACTTAATTTCAGCAGAGTACTTTAAACTCTCCTTTGATTGCCAGCTTGCCAGCTGTCACACAGCATGCAGTTAAGCAAAAGCAAAATACTGCGGATTCTGGAATCTGAAACAAAAACAGAAAATGCTTGAAAGTCTCAGCAGGTCTGACAGCATCTGTGGAGAGAGAATAGAGCCAATGTTTTGAGTCTGGATGACCCTTCGTCAGAGCTAAGAACAAAGAGAATCTGAGAAGATTTATATTATGAGGGTGGGGGGGAGCTGTCATTGGACAAAAAGAATGGAGATGAGGGTGAAGAAGGCTGAGAGAGCTGCTAAAAGCGTCCATTAAGTGGTCAGCATGCAGTCAGGTCTGTTTGTGTATCTTTCTCTTCAAGGTTGAATGCATCTCAAATACCACCGCCGCCCCTGCCCCCATCCCCATTGCTCCGAACTGCAATGTTTATACAAGCGAGGAACTGGAAAGCACTTAGCTACTTTGAAGTTGCCTTCAGCATCTGCCAGATTTAAAAGTCTGGGGCTAAGTGAGCAGCTATGGAAAAGGGAACTCACCCCCCTCCCTCCCTCAAAGTGACTAATTTCTGTCAGTCAGTGAACAGGAAAGTGGTTTTCTCAAAACTGCAGCTTCTTAGAGAGAGAAAGGAGAATCCCTTCTGCAGAATGGAGTGCTGCTGGGATTTGGAAGCCTACCGGGTGTCCAGGGCATGGAGATTAAAGTGATCAGGCCGCTTAAAGGTTTTCACAGTACACAGACCAGAATGAAGATTTTGATCAGAGGGATGCCTGAACGTATCATTGCCAGGAGTGATGTCCAGGTTGCCCAGGGATGGAAGGGGCTGTCTCGTCACTAAACCCTCATCTCAGGGGAGATTGTTGAGGTAAACCCCTTGTCCCCGGCCCAAGCCCAACCCAACCCCCAGGACCCTTGTGGCCTCCCTCTGCAGCCTGGCAGCGGCAGAGGGCACATGGGCACTGCACTCCCCGCCCACCACCCCTCCACCACCACCACCAGGGTCCAGCTGGACAGATCCATGATTGTCTGGACCTGCACCCAGTTCAGATCCTGCCGGCGAGATGGGTGAGTTGCGGGAGTGATTTGAATCAGGTTTCAACCTTGTTAATTGCAATCAAATTGATAAGCATACATATGGGCAGAAACCTGACCAGGGCCAGCGGGGTGAGCTGGGAGACTGGCAGAAGGCTTGGCGCCCAGCAGGAATCCAGATTTGGCCCTGGCGCCTGATTCAATGGGCCATCGGGATTCCTGACTGTAGCTCACGGACCTGGAGATTCCCCCCAAATATAAATTCTAGGGAAGAACTCTGAAGGGGGTGCAGGAGCAGAGGGACCTGAGTGTACCGGTACATAATTCATTGAAGGTGGTAAGATTGAGGGCGTGGTTAATAAAGCATACAGTATCCTAGACTTTATTAATAGGGGCAAAGAGTACAAGAGCAATGAGGTTACGTTGAACTTGTAAAAGACAGTTGTTTGGCCTCAGCTGGATATTACATCCCGTTCTGGGCACTGCACTTTAGGCGGGATGTGAAGGCATTGGAAAGAGTGCAGAATAGATTCACGAGAATGGTTCCAGGGTTGAGGAATTACAGCTGTGAAGATCGATTGCAGAAGTTAAGACAGTTTCCTTTGAGAAAAGAAGGCAGAGAAGAGATATGATCAAGATATTCAAGATCATGAGGGGACTGGACAGAGTAGATAGAGAGTAATGCGTGAAAGGATCATGAACACGAGGACACAGGTTTAAAATAATTGATAGAAGATGCATAAGCGATAGGAGAAAAAGCTTTTTCACACAGCGAGTACTTCAGGTCTGGATTGCACTGCCTGTGCCGTGGAGGCAGGTTCAATCAGAGCATTCAAAGGGGAATTAGACTGTTATCTGAAAAAGAAGAATGTGCAGGGTTACGGAGAGAAGATGAGGATGACACTGAGAAAATCACTCCTCTGGAGAGCTGGTGCAGCCACAATGGGCCGAAAAGTCACCTTCTACACTGCAGCAATTCTGTGATTCCCGACCACATTTTCATTGTAACAGTATCAATCCTCCCATTCTGACAATTCCAACGCCTCTCCTCCAACCACAACAGGACACTTCACAACATCTCCATCTGCTTGTACACTAAACACCTGCTACTACCCTCAAAGCAATGTCCCCCACACCCACTGCTTGTTTTTCCTCATCATATGCACAATGTGAGCTGCCTCATAAACATCTTTAAAGCCCTTCAGTAGGACACCCCAAAGACCTATTGCCACTATTCTGGCAGGAGAAGCTGGCACAAAGAGAGGAAAAAGTACAAGAACATAAAGAAATCCTGCCAGGCCACAAACTCTGATACCACTGGAGGAAGCCACCAATGAAAATCATTGGCAGAGAGAGGACACATAGCATTGCATTGGCAGGGCTGAAGGTCACACACAGCAGGGTGTTTGGGCCTCAATCCTTCCTCATCTCTTCCAACTTAACTATTTCACTTTCACACCTACTGCCCCATGCCATCTTTCTCACTGTAACATATTCAGTATCAGACTTTTATTTCTTCAGTTTCTGTGTAGGTTTGCAAGCAAAGACTTATTGCTACTCACATGCTCGTGAGACAATCTGTGATCGTTAGCCTAGCACAGCTGCTCTTATTTTACAAACCTTATGGTCTTCCTGGTGAAACCTTATTCTTAAAGCGACACTATATTAAAATTATTCCATTAACATCACCTCTCTAAGATTTTCAAAATCTTGTTCAATCTTCATAGACTATTACTATTTAACAAATATACCTTTTCTCAGGAATATTCCACAAATGTCAGATTCTGTTTCTTCCTTGATTTCTAAATTTTTTCCTGTACACCTCTGGCCCTGACAACAGTTTTACTGTATCACAATCACCAGACTGTAAGATAGAAAGAGACAAACCACATTTCTAACGCCTTCTCCAAGATTACGCTCTGCAATTAAACTATCCGACTTAATTTTGACCGTGACAACGTTGTAGCAGTTTTCTCAAATGACTCAGAATATATTTCAACACTGACTTTTGGTGCTAAGTGAATTTTTCTTACCAAGTTTTTAGGTGTCCAGATCACCAGCAACCTGTCCTGGTCCCTCCATGCGGACGCTATAGTTAAGAAAGCCCACCAATGCCTCTACTTTCTCAGGAGACAAAATTTAACATGCCCACTACAACTCTCACCAACTTCTACAGATGCACTATAGCAAACATTCTTTCTGGTTGTATCACAGCTTGGTATGGCTCCTGCTGTGTCCAAGACCGCAAGAAACTACAAAGCCCGATCCATCATTCAAACCAGCTTCTCATCCTTTGACTCTGTCCACATTTCCCACTGCCTCGGAAAAACAACCAGCATAATGAAGGACCCTACGCAACCTGGACATACTCTCTTCCACCTTCTTCCGTTGGGAAAAAGATACAAAAGTCTGAGATCACGTATAAACGGACTCAAAAACAACTTCTTCCCTGCTGCTGTCAGACTTTTGAATGGACCTACCTCACATTAAGTTGATCTTTCTCTATACCCTAGCTATGACTGTGACATTACATTCTGCATTCTCTCCTTTCCTTCCCTATGTATGGTATGCTTTGCCTGCATAGCAGACAAGAAACAATACTTTTCACTGTATACCAATACATGTGACAATAATAAATCAAATCAAATCAAAAATCAAACCAGTGGTCAGATCTAAGTCTTCATTAAGTTTACCTGTGACCCCCCTGTTCAGGTTTCCTAAGTTTTCTTTGTTGAGTTCAAGTTTTCATTCTAATCTTTTTTCATTCTAGTTTATCTTTCGCTCTCTTTCTCTCTTTGAAATTTGTGTTTTCCTGTTCTTGTGCTTTTTGGAACTCAAACATCATATTGACAGTATTATTAATGTGAGACTTTGTAAAACAGTTACGTTTTAAATTGTCTCCTTTAATCTTTTCACTTGTCTTTCCAACTGAGGTTTTCTCATTTACAATCGAATGCTGGTTAACGTGACCTGAATGTTATTGGAATCACTCTTTTCTTCCTCGAGGTTCAGGCATTAAGCCAACTTCAATAATCTCTGCTTCTTTTTGGCCCTATTTTTAAATACACCCCTCGGCTGCTGCCTTCAAATTAACCTTTGTTAGTTGTTGCAAGGCATTTGCAGATAAGTTTTCTCTTTCGAGAAAAGTTTAAGCAACGGAAATAGCCATGCTGATTTTTCAATGAATACAGCAAAAGTAACTGTGAAATCCTGTTCATTTAAGAACATAACTAGGAGCAGGAGTAGGCCATCTGGCCCTTGAAGCCTGCTCCGCCATTCAATAAGATCATGGCCGATCTTTTCGTGGACTCAGCTCTACTTACCCGCCCGCTCACCAAATCCTTAATTCCTTTACTGTTCAAAAATGTATCTATCCTTGCCTTAAAAACATTCAATGAGTCAGCTCAATTGGCAAATTCTAGTGTACTCATTTCAGTCTCTGAATTTGTATCCCAGATGAGCCCCTAATTTATGACGATCCCTGTAGAGCCTGACAACTTTTCAACTTTGAATTTGATTTGAATTTCCAGTGGCGAACTCAAAGATCACATTTTAAGACTCCTGCCAGAACAAAAAAACTAAAATCAATGTTGAATAAACATTACTTAGTAGGCAGCTAGTGCACTAAGCTTCAGAAAAGATATCCCCTCTTTACTTCCTAACAGGACGGAACACCCCACATTTATGCGGAGCAGGCTTGAAGGGCCAGATGGCCAACTCCTGTTCCTTGTTACTCTCCACAGGATTGTAGACTTTACAGGAACCAGTTCAAAGTTACTCTCAGCTTCCAGTAGGCCCGTTTCTCCCCATTTCACTGAATTGTGATGTCTGGTGTCTGTCAAAAATCATTTCCCCCAGTTATCAGAGAATCCCTGAACTGACTTCCAGCAGAAAATCCCATTCCCACGACTCCTCCTCCCGACCATGCCAGGACAAATCTTCCAGTATCCCCGTCCCTCCCCTCCCTCGTGCCCCTCCCTCCCCTCCCCTCCCTCGTCCCCCTCCGCCCCCTCCCTCGTCCCCCTCCGCCCCCTCCCTCGTCCCCCTCCGCCCCCCCTCCCTCCCTCCGTCCCCCTCCCTCCCTCCGTCCCCCTCCCTCCCCCTCCCTCCCCTCCCCTCCCTCCCCTCCCCTCCCTCCCTCCCCCTCCCTCCCCCTCCTTCCCCCCTCCCTCTTCTCCCCTCCCGTTTCTCCCTCCCCCTCTTCCCCCCCCTTCCCCCTCCCCCTCTTTCCCCCCTTCCCCCTCCCCCTCTTCCCCCCTTCCCCCTCCCCCTCTTCCCCCCTTCCCCCTCCCCCTCTTCTCCCCCTTCCCCCTCTTCTCCCCCTTCCCCCTCCCCCCCTTCCCCCTCCCCCTCCCCCCTCCCCCCTCCCCCCTTCCCCCTCCCCCTCTTCCCCCTCCCCCTCTTCCCCTCCCCCTCTTCCCCCTCCCCCTCTTCCCCCTCCCCCTCTTCCCCCTCCCCTCTTCCCCCTCCCCCCTCTTCCCCCTCCCCTCCCCCTCCCCCTCCCCTCTTCCCCCTCCCCCCCTCCCCTCTTCCCCCCTCCCCTCTTCCCCCTCCCCCTCTTCCCCCTCCCCCTCTTCCCTCCCCCTCTCCCCTCTCCCCCCTCCCCCTCTCCCCTCCCCCTCTTCCCCCTCCCCCTCTTCCCCTCCCCCTCTTCCCCCTCCCCCTCTTCCCCCTCCCCCTCCCCCTCTTCCCCCTCCCCCTCTTCCCCCTCCCCCTCTTCCCCCTCTCCCTCTTCCCCCTCCCTCTTCCCCCTCCCCCTCTTCCCCCTCCCCCTCTTCCCCCTCCCCCCTCTTCCCCCTCCCCCTCTTCCCCCTCCCCCTCCCCCTCTTCCCCCTCCCCCTCCCCCCCCCTCCTCCCCCTCCCCCTCCCCCCTCCCCCTCCCCCCCTCCCCCTCTTCCCCCTCCCCCCTTCCCCCTCCCCCTCTTCCCCCTCCCCCTCTTCCCCCTCCCCCACCCCCCTCCCCCTCTTCCCCCTCCCCCCTCCCCCTCTTCCCCCTCCCCCCTTCCCCTCCCCCTCTTCCCCCTCCCCCTCCCCCTCTTCCCCCTCCCCCTCCCCCTCTCCCCCTCCCCCTCCCCCTCTTCCCCCCCCCCCTCTTCCCCCTCCCCCCTCTTCCCCCTCCCCCTCCCCCTCCCCCTCTTCCCCTTCCACCTCCCCCTCCCCTCTTCCCCCTCCCCCTCTTCCCCCTCTTCCCCCTCTCCCTCTTCCCCCTCCCCTCCTCTCCCCGCTTCCCCTCTCCCTCTTCCCCTCTCCCTCTTCCCCTCTCCCTCTTCCCCTCCCCCTCTTCCCCTCCCCCTCTTCCCCTCCCCCTCTTCCCCTCCCCCTCTCCCCTCCCCCTCTTCCCCTCCCCCTCTCCCCTCTTCCCCTCCCCCTCTTCCCCTCCCCCTTCTTCCCCTCCCCCTCTTCCCCTCCCCCTCTTCCCCTCCCCCTCCCCTCCCTCTCTTCCCCCTCCCCCTCCCCCTCCCCTCCCCCCTCCCCCTCTTCCCCCTCCCCCTCTTCCCCCTCCCCCTCTTCCCCTCCCCCTCTTCCCCCTCTCCCTCTTCCCCCTCCCCCTCCTCTCCCTCTTCCCCCTCCCTCTTCCCCTCTCCCTCTTCCCCCTCTCCCCTCTTCCCCTCCCCCTCTTCCCCTCCCCCTCATCCCCTCCCCCTCTTCCCCCTCCCCCTCCCCCTCTTCCCCCTCCCCCTCTTCCCCCTCCCCCTCTTCCCCCTCCCCCTCTTCCCCCTCCCCCTCTTCCCCCTCCCCCTCTTCCTCCTCCCCCTCTTCCCCCTCCCCCTCTTCCCCCTCCCCCTCCCCCTCTTCCCCCTCCCCCTCTTCCCCTCCCCTCTTCCCCCTCTCCCTCTTCCCCCTCCCTCTTCCCCCTCCCCCTCTTCCCCCTCCCCCTCTTCCCCCTCCCCCTCTTCCCCCTCCCCCTCTTCCCCCTCCCCCTCTTCCCCCCTCCCCCTCCCCCTCTTCCCCCTCCCCCTACCCCCCTCCCCCTCTTCCCCCTCCCCCCCTCCCCCTCTTCCCCCTCCCCCCTTCCCCCTCCCCCTCTTCCCCCTCCCCCTCCCCCTCTTCCCCCTCCCCCTCCCCCTCTTCCCCCTCCCCTCTCCCCCTCCCCCTCTTCCCCCTCCCCCTCTTCCCCCTCCCCCTCTTCCCCTCCCCCTCTTCCCTCTTCCACCTCCCCTCCCCCTCTTCCCCCTCCCCCTCTTCCCCCTCCCCCTCTTCCCCCTCTCCCTCTTCCCCCTCACCCCTCCCCGCTCCCCTCTCCCTCTTCCCCTCTCCCTCTTCCCCTCTCCCTCTTCCCCTCCCCCTCTCCCCTCCCCTCTTCCCCTCCCCCTCTTCCCCTCCCCCTCTTCCCCTCCCCCTCTTCCCCCTCCCCCTCTTCCCCTCCCCCTCTTCCCCTCCCCTCCTCCCCTCTTCCCCTCCCCCTCTTCCCCTCCCCCTCTTCCCCTCCCCCTCTCCCCTCCCCCTCTTCCCCCCCCTCTTCCCCTCCCCCTCTTCCCCTCCCCCTCTTCCCCGCCCCCTCTTCCCCGCCCCCTCTTCCCCACCCCCCTTCCCCGCCCCCTCTTCCCCTTCCCCTCTTCCCCCTCTTCCCCTATTCCTCTTCCCCCTCCCCTCTTCCCCCTCCCCCTCTTCCCCTCCCCCTCTTCCCCTCCCCCTCTTCCCCCTCCCCCTCTTCCCCCTCCCCCTCTTCTCCCTCCCCCTCTTCCCCCTCTTCCCTCTTCCCCCTCTTCCCTCTTCCCCCTCCCCCTCTTCCCCCTCCCCCTCTTCCCCCTCCCCCTCTTCCCCCTCCCCCTCTTCCCCCTCCCCCTCTTCCCCCTCCCCCTCTTCCCCCTCCCCCTCCCCCTCTTCCCCCTCCCCCTCTTCCCCCTCCCCCTCTTCCCCCTCCCCCTCTTCCCCCTCCCCCTCTTCCCCCTCCCCCTCTTCCCCCTCCCCCTCTTCCCCCTCCCCCTCTTCCCCCTCCCCCTCTTCCCCCTCCCCCTCTTCCCCCTCCCCCTCTTCCCCCTCTCCCTCTTCCCCCTCCCCCTCCTCTCCCTCTTCCCCTCTCCCTCTTCCCCTCTCCCTCTTCCCCTCTCCCTCTCCCTCTTCCCCTCTCCCTCTTCCCCTCCCCCTCTTCCCCTCCCCCTCTTCCCCTCCCCCTCTTCCCCTCCCCCTCTTCCCCTCCCCCTCTTCCCCTCCCCTCTTCCCCTCCCCCTCTTCCCCTCCCCCTCTTCCCCTCCCCCTCTTCCCCTCCCCCTCTTCCCCTCCCCCTCTTCCCCTCCCCCTCTTCCCCTCCCCCTCTTCCCCTCCCCCTCTTCCCCTCCCCCTCTTCCCCTCCCCCCCTTCCCCGCCCCCTCTTCCCCGCCCCCCCTTCCCCGCCCCCTCTTCCCCTCCCCCTCTTCCCCCGCCCCCTCTTCTCCCTCCCCCTCCTCCCCTCCCCCTCTGCTCCTCCCCCTCCCCCTCTTCCCCCTCCCCCTCCCCCTCTCCCCCCTCCCCCCTCCCCCTCTCCCCCTCCCCCACCCGCTCTCCCCCTCCCGCTCTCCCCCTCCCGCTCTCCCCCTCCCGCTCTCCCCCCTCCCGCTCTCCCCCTCCCGCTCTCCCCCCTCCCGCTCTCCCCCCTCCCGCTCTCCCCCCTCCCGCTCTCCCCCCTCCCGCTCTCCCCCCTCCCGCTCTCCCCCTCCCGCTCTCCCCCCTCCCGCTCTCCCCCTCCCGCTCTCCCCCTCCCGCTCTCCCCCTCCCGCTCTCCCCCCTCCCGCTCTCCCCCCTCCCGCTCTCCCCCCTCCCGCTCTCCCCCCTCCCGCTCTCCCCCCTCCCGCTCTCCCCCCTCCCGCTCTTCCCCCTCCCGCTCTCCCCCCTCCCGCTCTCCCCCCTCCCGCTCTCCCCCCTCCCGCTCTCCCCCATCCCGCTCTCCCCCCTCCCGCTCTCCCCCCTCCCCTCCCCCTCTCCCCCTCTCCCCCTCTCCCCTCTCCCCCTCTCCCTCTCCCCTCCCCTGCCTCTCCCCCTCTCTCTTTTGCTCCCCTCTCCTTCTCTCCCTGTTCAGGGTTTCTAAGTCGGTAAATCTTCTAGTCCATTTTACCTAGAATTAACGGAGACAGTTTAAAACATAATTATTTAATAAAACATTCATAACACTGTTAATGTAGCATTCGATAATTTGTTGCAGTATTTCAATCACACAAGCAGTGCACCAGTGATGCGAGAGTGAATATTGATCCCAGGAGTAGCAATGAAGCAACCTGTCCTATATATTGTTCAGCTTCAGTGTTATAGCTGCACCCATCCAAGCAGCTGATGAGTATTTTTCATTACATTCCTGCTTGAGCCTGGTAGATAATCGAGAGACTTTAAATCATAGAATCCCAATTGTGCTGAAGGAGGCTATTCAGTCCATCGACCATGCACTGACTCTCCGGTAGAGCTTACTCAGGCCCCATCCCTGTCATCCCATGTAAATATCCTGCTAAACACCCTGATCTACATATGTTGGGATGTTGAGGGGCAATCTTGCACAGCCAATCCACCTAACCTGCACATCTTTGGACTAGTCCCTCCCCCTCTCTCTCCCCTCTCTCTCACCCTCTCTCTCTCTCTCTCTCTAGTTGAACTATTTGTTGTTGAATATTCAGTCCTCCCTGCGATCGGAGCTACAATATCCCTCAAGTCCAATTCATCTTCTGGTCAATATTGACCCCAGTGTATTGATGGCGAGGGATTTGGAAATGGTGGCTCCAGTGGAGATGATAGAAGATGGATTGACTTCAATGGAAAGAAGCTGAAGAGCGATGTAAAATGGACAGCTGATTCAACCAACACTAGTTCTATACTATTTGTTCACAGGGCCTCAAAACTGTGCAGCATTTGATCTCCCTCAAATTCCCCTTTTTACTTGCATTCAACATACATATTTTGTGCTACTTCTTGACAAATCAATTTTTTTGCCTTGCTTGTGCTTGACACTATAGACCTTGAACTTTTACTTAGATTTCACATTTAAAGAAGTTACCTGCTACACATACTAGAAAAATAAAAAAAGAAGACTTTACTTTTTTGTTTTAGGTCCACTTTGTTGAGAGACTTTGGTTACTAGCCAATTGGATGTAAATATTTTGATACAATTGGAGAGTCCATTTTAAATTGTACATAGAATTACATAGAATTTATACTACTGAAGCAGGCCATTCAGCCCAGCTGGTTGATACGAGCGTTTATGCTCCACCCAAACCTCCTCCATTCTATTTCCTCTTACCATATTAGCATGGTTTTCTTTTCTCTGTCGTGTACTCATGTAGCTTGCTTTTATAAATGCATCTATGGTGTTCATTTCAACTATTCCATGTAGTTTCAAGTTCAACATTCCAATCACTTTGAGGAAACAAGTTTCTCCTATCGGAATTATTAGTGATCATTTTATAATTGGAACCACCAGTTTGGATTCCCCTACAAGTGGAAATATTTTCTCTATATCTGATGCCATGTTTTTTTGCCACTTTCAACAGCATTTATACTCTTCTGCGGATCATCAATGTGGAGAAACGGAGGGATTCTGCTCGCGGTAACAGATACCTCATTGAACTGGAGTTGATGGAGAAGGGGAGGAAGGTGGTCCGTTTGACAGATTACATCTACCTCTTGCTGCACAGAACCAAACAAGATGATGGAATTGAAGTAACAACACATTTGCAAAATAAAGAACCCACTCAGATGAACGTTCCATACTCCAAGCCTCTCCTATGCCAACCAGTAGGGTTGCATATCAGATCGGATGTCATGGTACATTTTGTGGTTCCAGGTGAGGAAGGGCTGGATATATGTAAACACAGCCTTTGCAGCCTTGGGGACAGCCATTCTTAATGGCTCTAATCTTTTCTGTTTTTTTCTTTTGATGCCTGGTTTGCTGGGAAACTAAGAACAGGCCCCGAG
Source organism: Mustelus asterias (assembly GCF_964213995.1). Classification (NCBI taxonomy): domain Eukaryota; kingdom Metazoa; phylum Chordata; class Chondrichthyes; order Carcharhiniformes; family Triakidae; genus Mustelus; species Mustelus asterias. The sequence continues at coordinate 83,119,951 of NC_135809.1, forward strand.
AAACAAAATGTGTTGAGTTTTCTTCCAGCTTAATAGGCCAATCAATGCTCAATTAAGAATCAGAAAATCTTAAATGTCTGTGATTTTAATCTAATAGTAGGGCAAACTGAATATTTCAAAATGAATGTCTGGTGCATATTTGAGTTGTTTAGGATTTAGAAAATCCGATGCTCCCAATTTCAGTCCAGACTAAAGTGCAGATAAAATGTCTTTGGTGTTGAAATCAGTAAAATCCTGGGAACCATAGAATCCCTACAGTGCAAAAGGAGGCAATTTGATCCTGCACTGACTCTCCAAAAGAACATCTTATCCAAACCCATGCCCTGCCCCTCCCCTGCCCCCATCCTATCCCTGTAACCCCATCATTTTACCATTGCGAATCCACCTACCTTTTACACATCTTTAAGGGACAATTTGGCCAGTCCACCTAACCAGTTCATCTTTGGACTGTGGGAGGGAACAAGAGCACCCAGAGGAAACCCACTGGAAGGTGAATGCAAGTTTGGATGTATCATCATACAATGTAACTTTTGTTACAGACAGGGTCAGGAGAGAACTGAAATATTTGTACCCTGTTCCTTGCTGCCTATAACCAGAGGATTTTTGGAGAGGAAGATGTGTATGTTCCTTAGCCCTTAGAGTGCGTACAGCCAATTTAACTGACAGCAGCGGGATTTTCTGAATTTAAATAAAGAGGATTATTTATCTATTTATCCTGAGAGACTAAATTCTACGGCTCGGATTTTCTTGCCCTGCCCGCCACTGGGATGTTCTGGACCCTCTGAAAGTCAATGGACCTTTGGGTTCTGCCACGGCAGAGGCAGAAAATTACAGCCTTCAACACTCATGTGCACGCACACATGAGAAAGATACAGTACAAGAGAATAGTGCACTTCTACAAGTTGTAAGCAAAATGGTAGTTCACATGTTTGGCTTATTGTAGGGCAAACAGTTCCTGCAGGCCCAGCAAAGACAATACTTTCACTCCAAAAATATGGTTTAGGTGGTTTCAATAACTGTAGTTGTATATCTAGAATTGTTGTTGGACTCCCTCTGGGAAATCAGCAGGTTGTGAATTGAATCACTTATTGTTTCATTTTAACAAGAGATCAAGTTTCTTCACAGATAGATTTGAAATGGGAATCAAGCTGAGAGGTTTCTTTAGATATTACAGTCTCCAAGTTTAAAAAGACGTGAGTCTACTGATTTTCCGCTGTTGATGTTCTGTAGCTGGTAATCGATGTAGTCTGAATATCTCCCTGTGTCTTGAGCTAAGTACAATTCGTTATCTAAAGATAGTTTTGGTCATATAATCAAATTTTGTTGTCACCTGGAATGATCTGGAAATCCAAAACCATGGCTACACAATAGAATAATGCATGTGTTCTTCGCACATACTCAGGATTGAAATGATTTTCATCTCAGCTCTCATTGTTAAGGTTCAAACTCGCCAACGTGGGTCTGTTCGCAAACATGAGCCTGGATTTCCACTAAGTTTGGATGACTCAGGAGCCCTTTCATAATGGCCACCAATACCCAATTCTGAGTTTCTGAACCCTATTCCTGGGTTTCTGATTTTTGGGAATGCCTTTTAGAGTTTCCAGGCTGGCTTGGGTCAAAAGCCTGCACCTTGTATTCCCAACCCGACTGCGCAGTTAGGCATGTCCTAGTCCTCCATAACGTTCATGGAATTGTGCTACGCTTTCAATAGTTCACGGCACCTCAGAGGGGAGATTTTGAAAGATAAGTTCAAACAAACTTCCTCGGGTCCCCATGCCAAAGAATGCCCCAAAACATCCTCTATGGTGCCCCATGCCCTACGCCAGCTATACCGCTTCTATGCCCATTCACTCATTTTACAGTGCATTGAAACAATAAATCCTATAGTGACAGAAGGCTGTGTAAAAATAAAGCTTTGATACCTTTCCATTTTCTACAGGGCAAATAAAAGTGTCAATCATCCCAATCCTTTAAACGTTCAACAGCTGAAACTGCAAGCACTCAAAACCACTTTATCTTCCATAGGTAAATATCATGAAATTGATAGCAAAGAGCTCAGTATTTCAACACTCCAACAGATTTCTAAGCTGTATCCTACCATCGCTATAGGGTTCTTTATACAGTATAGAGGATGGTTTGGGGCATACCCATGCCTTGGCCCGAGGAGGATCTTTTGAACTTATCTTTCAATATCTCCCCACTGAGGGTGAATTGACATGGAAGTACCATAGCGTGGCATGGGGGCATGAGGGGCCATAGAGGGTTGTTGGGGGAAATGAAGTGGCATGGATGAGACATGAGGAGTGTGCAGTCGGCAGTGAGTAAGTGTGCAGGCTGGGGTTGGAGAGTCATTCTGTTTTTTATTTTAGCCGGGATGAAGAAGAGCAAGGGAATTATCCCTGGCATCCTTGCCAAATATTATCCCTCAGTCAACATGACACAACAAATTACCTGGTCATTATCACATCGCTGTTTATGAGAGTTTACTGCATTTGCGACATTATAACAATGATTTTGCTTTTGCCTGTAAACAGGCTTCAGATATCCAAACCAGGAATAACTTTCTTTTTCAGTTCTCTGCGACCTCCGTTTTTAAAAATATTTTCTTTAGACAATCTTCAGTGTCTAATTTCTCTAATTACTTTTCTGTGGGTGTGCTAATGCCACTGGGGAAAACGGAACTATCAAAGCATCACATTGCTCCAAGTGCAGCTAAACCCCATTCCCCATCCATCCCCAGTGCTGTTAAATTCCACATAGCTACCTCCAACTGACACAGCTTCCATATCTCTTTGTGTATTCTCATCTCGTAGCACATATTGGTCACAGAATATATGTAACATCAAGTCCATTTATATGCATCTTCCATAGAATAATGAACAGAGCTGCAGAATTCAATTCCCAAAACACACACAATTTCCAGAATAAAAATGGAAGAACCCTGTGTTATATGTATTAGAATTACCTTTAGCGCACATCTGCCACCCTGCTGACAAAACATTTCTTGCAAAGCAATCTCTTTATGAAACACAAAGCCAGCTCTTCACTTGAAGCCTGGAATCCAGTCTGCCCGCAGCAGGTAATCTCTAATTGACATGTGGCTGAGTTTACTTAATATGCAGATATTGGGACTGTAAAGCATCATAGGTCTACTTTGGCAGCAGAATAACACACAGTGCTTTGCACAATAAAGCACCATATCCTTTTAAAACAGCATACCATCTGAGAAAAGTGGCAGGGGTTGCGAATGCTATTAAGTAATTGGAATACATCATTTTTATCAGTGAACTACTTTTACAAGAATTGGAATCAATGTGGTGACTCAGTTAAATTAGTGAACCAAATGGAGCTCATTTACATTTATTTTTACCTTTTAATTTGTATTACCTGTTTCACAACATCCATCTAACCATGAAAACAACAAGTTTATAGTCATAACAATGATAGTGCCATAGTATGAAATTTTGTAAAAATAGAATGTACAGCTGCACTTACACTCAATTGAGGAAATTGAAACTGCTCAACTGTCATTTATTCCGAATTCAGTTACTGGATTTGTATGATGTAAAATTATGAGCTATATTTTCTGCTTTGCAGTGGGTTTGCGATCTATGTCGCAGTTGCTTTCCAATGATGCCCAAAGTCTTGCATGTTCACCTCTGAGCCTCATGTGGCTAGGTTTGCATGCCGGTCTCTCTCAACCTCACACTGGTGCCTCTCACAAACCATGTCTCTGCCTCACATAAAAATTCTGCTCACCTTTCCCTGTCCCAGCCTTGTAACAGGGACTTTGGTGTCATACAAACCTCCCTTAATCTCACACATGGAAAGATTAATTATTTTCTTTATTGTCCATTTGTTTTTATTTGCTTTCTGTGTTCACTTTTAATTTCAACCTGTGCTCTTCTTTCTATTCCCCTAAGGAAGCCAGCTTCCAGTCTGCCAGCCTTCCACATTAATCTCTCTGGTTACACAGAATTCTGCACTCAACCTCTCTGGGAGCCTTTCCCTCAGGCTCTGGATAAAAAGCCTAAACGTATCTTGTACTCCACTATAAAAGGAATCAATTCAGAGCATTTTTAATTAAAAATACTTCCTTGCCAGCGCCTTTATGCTCTGAGTGGACAAAATGCTGAATTATCAGCAATATATCGTTGCAAGACTACAGCTGCAATAGTATCTTCTATTGCTAGTTGGGTTGAACATTGAGGTGCTTGTCACCATTGAGGGCTGAACGGAACCACAAGGTGCGGGGGTGGGGAACAAATTATGCTAAATCCGGAACATGCGGTTTGCCAGAAATAAATGGCTAAATGGGAGCCCATGTTAATGGTCCTGCCTAGACACCTGTTTACATCTGTGTGTACACTTGGGCTGTTTGCCTGCTACCAAGCAAGTTATTGGCGCTGATTTATTTAGGTCTGCTCCCTGTAGATGGAGACCTTGTTCAGCAGCTCAGCCCTTTAATACAGGAGGAGTGCCAAAGCACTCCAGCACCCTTGGATCTGCTCACTCTCTGGCAGCGACTCATCCCCCATGGCCCCTTATAGCCGCTATGCCAACCTCATACCAACTCTGCTAATACATGCTCCCCACATTCCCTCATAGCCCCAATGCCTATTTAGTGCCAGTTTATGCCAACCTATGCCCCTCCTACATATCCCATAACTACATATCTCTATAACTCCTATGGCCCCTATGGCAACTTAGTGCTAACACATGCTCTCCAACCCACCACCCTTTTCCCTTGTACACCCCCATGCCAACTCACCCAGTATCTACCATGGACAGAGCTCATGAGTCATGTTGAGATTAAATAAAATAAGGTTCTAAGGATGAAATTTTAGGCCCCTCCTGCCAGTGGGAGTTTCCGGTTCCACCAAAGTCAATGGACTTTTAAATGGCTCGTCGCATTTACAGCCCTGCCTCTGTCACAACAGGGCTGTATAATTCCACCCTACATCCCTAATACAGACCTCACTATATAAAACGGTATATAGACTTCACTCCTTTCATTAATAACCCAATGAATACATTTAAGTCCCCCTGGCCCCCCCACCCTCCAGTATCTAATCCCTTATAAACACCAAACATTTGTAATCGTAGCCTCACGTCAAAGATAGCTAATCGCTTAATAAACTCTTGGGACTGTCAAAAAAACTAAATGTACGCTGCCCCCATCCCCACCTCTACACTGTGATTATGATAGTTGTGGAAGCAGTCAAGCGGTAATAATACTATAGTGATAGCACCTACGGTTATGTCAACAAACAACTGTTGAAACTAGTAGAAGCAACTTTTTGTTTAACTCATAGACATAGCAGGCTTGCTTGCTTCACAATTTAATGGGCAAGAGATTTAAATAACTTGATAGTTTGACAGCTCCACAGATCCTATCTTTTATCAGCATTCACATCTCCACTTGAACAATTAAATCACACACTGTGGGAAATGGTCCACGCAGCACTGAATTCAAAGGGCCCTGCTGCGTTCAGTTCATGTTTTCCCCCATGTGTGAATCACATGCTGCCATTTTTCCCCGACCAGCAAAAATAGGATCTGTCAGGAATGGGGGAAAGACTTCTGCATCTGGGGGTCCTGGTACTGCTTGGAGTAAGGTGCAGAGTCCCTGTAAGAGTTTTTTCAGAGACTAAGTATTAAGCTTAACTTTAGCTAATACAAAGACTCGCGACAAAGTATCCTGGTGAAAGACGTTTCTTTATTGGCCAACACACGCTGGGAGAGAAGCGCTAGGCAATCCAACTCTTCTCTGAAGAGTCACATCGGCAATATAATTATACAATTTCCAAAAGTCATTTTACATGCCCATTGGCTCATCCCAGTTGGAGATGAACATAATCATCATTAGTACAAGTCAGTCATCATTAGTAAATGTCATATACCTTGGCCAATTACAGATATTCTCTGACAGCATGGGAACAGTAAATTCTAACAGTTTCTGCCTGAATTATAAAGAACAAAGAACAATACAGCACAGGAACAGGCCCTTTGGCCCTCCAAGCCTGCACCGATCATGTGTTCCTAACTAGACCATCCGTTTATATCCCTCTATTCCCAGTCTGTTCATGTGGCTATCTAGATAAGTCTTAAATGATCCTTGGGTGTCTGCCTCAACCACCTTGCTTGGTAGTGCATTCCAGGCCCCCACCACCCTCTGTGCAAAATATGTCCCCCGCATATCTGTATTGAACCTTGCCCCCCTTATCTTGAACTTGTGACCCTTTGTGTGTGTCATTTCTGACCTGGGGAAACGCTTCCAACTGTTCACCCTATCTATGCCCTTCATAATTTTATAAACTTCCATTAGGTCGCCCCTCAACCTCCGTCTTTCCAGGGAGAACAGCCCTAGTTTACTCAATGTCTCCTCATAGCTAATACCCTCCATACCAGGCAACATCCTGGTAAACCTTTTCTGCACTCTCTCCAAAGCAATTACTCATGGCCACCTGGCCTAAACTCTTACTTATTAGTCTACTTGGCCTGTTCATTAGCTGTCTAGTGTCCTTGTTCAATGAATGTCTCATTCACTGAGCTGTCTGGTACTCATGCTGATAAGGGCTCTGCTTAAAAAAGTCTATTGTTATAAGGAATCTGGTTCACTTTACCAGTCTATTTTTCATGATGCCTTAGAACCCTGTGCCATTAGCCAAGCCATATGCTTCTTCACTAACACACTTTTCAGAAATATATGTTTAAATTATCTAACTGCGGTTATATATGTTCCTATGAGGACAGTACCTCAAAAAAAAATATGTATAAAACAGTCTGTGATTCTTATCCTAAGCTAATCCACTCTGATCTAATAGTCTTTAGTGTTTTAAATCCCAGAGTATTTTGAAGTCCTCTAACAGTCTCCATGACTAACTCTATAAAAATCCAGGCCTTAAACACAGCACCTCCCAGAATGCTGGAGCACAGCTGGACCTAATGTGGCATGCTTCCTCCAATGACCTCAGAGCCGGTATGGCTTTGCCGTATCTTTGCCTCAACACTGTGTTACTTTAATGATTCCTTTGCGCTAGAACAAGGAGAGAAAATCCCACCTCCTCCAACATAAAAAGGTAACAACACACTTTCAGATGTGGTGAGTGGCGTATACCCTCCACTTCATCACTCACTGGAAGATCTGCACTTTAAGTCACTTTATAAATATCCAGTGCTATATAAACCCACTGCATACCAATATGGAACTGTTATCACAATCATTAACGCATTTTTAATATTTTGCATTATCGTAAGTTAAGGTCACATTTTCTACCTGTTTTAGAATAAAGTATTCCTGCTTCTGGGTATTGCTTGAGTCGGATGCAAAGCAATGCTTCCCCTCACTTCAGCTCTCCCTGTTTAATCATTCTCTGCTACACATCAGAGAAAGAATCAGAGGAGACATTGAACTCATGGAGGTGATGCAGAGAATAGCATTAAGATGCGTCCCAGTGTCAGCTGAATAATGAGAAATAATTGGAGAACCTGATGCTTCATAGCCTTAGAAAGAAGTGATATGTCAGCAGAATATAAAACATTATGAAGAAAGGTGAAATGTTAACACTACCTAAAATCCAACCATGGGATGAGTAATAGGGGGCTTGCGTTTAAATAGCGAAAGGAATATTTATAAGGGTGGTCATATGAAGTGGTCAGCACATTGAATGAAACACTGGGAAGCTTAACGGGCAAAAACACTCAAGTAAAAGAGATGCTTTTTGGGACGTATCAGCTCAGATGAGCCAGTTTCTTTCTAGACTTATGATCTCCAGCGAGGACTGACGAGAAGTTGAAAAGCTATGTCTGGTAATGGTACAGTGATCTTTACATCAGTAATTACTCTACCTTTGTTTTTGACTGTACAGTTAAGAACCAGGCCAGATGGGTGCAGCAGTTCATTATAGATATGGAAGACCTCTACAAAGCAACAAAGGATGAAAACTTCAACATTATCATCATTGACTTTGACAGTAGTGACATGGATGTGGAGCAAGCCTTGAGGAACAGCAAACTGCCTCGGTACAGTAAATGCTACAGATTAAGATTTGTACTGGTGAATTAAACTGGGACTGTCTCGGTTCTTGTTTATGCATTTAATTTAATTAGTGAGAAAGAGATGCAGTCTTGATGGCAACCTGGATAAATAGCTCGATCGTGCTCTTTATTAATGCAGTTTATGTCATAGCACAAATCTTAAATTGGTATGTGTGGAATTTTATGAGACAACCATGTATCCAAAGTGAAATGAGTTTTGGCACCATTTAAACCAGTCACCAGTGATGGGCAGCTATGAGGTAAACTGGACTTTGTCTGTTACCTTTACTAAGTTTGATGGATGAGTAACGTAGATGAATATTAGGTACATTTTGATATAAGCAATGCTACGGTTATGTTACCAGTGTAAGGCCTTGCTGGGTTGATAGGAGTGTATAATGTCATGTTGGCTTTAATTTATTTTCTGCTGTAATTTATTTAATTTATTCAGTTTTGTTGCTACAGTGATTTTGGATATAGGCCCTGACTTTTCTGACTCAAAATAGCTAGCAAAGCAACTATGATATTGTGTAGTAATGGTACTCTGAGCAAGAATTTGGGAAAGGCCATGAATTGTGTAACAACTCCTTGAAGCTTTAGCTCTGAGACTACTCTCTTACTTAGATTTAGTTCCTTTGGTTCCATATGAGACAATACACAGTAAGACTCTGTCACTGGCCTCTGTCCATCGCAATCTCATTCACTCCAGCCCAGGCAGTGATTCGCACTTGAGGGTCCTCCTTTAATGTACTTCACCCCAGCTCTTCTTTGGCCAGCCCCGTCATCTTCTCCCTTCTGGGAATGTCCATTCTGCTGCCAATATGGAGGGGCATACGTCCAGGTGATGAAATGCATGTCCTAATTCTATTAATTATATTCTTTTCAAAATTCATAGAAATTCGTTTTACTTCAGGTTATAACATAAAACATAATCCAAAAATGCAAGAAATAGGAGCAGGCGTAGGCTGTTTGCCCTGCAAGCCTATATTGTCACTTAATATGATTAAGGCTGAAATTCTATCTCAGCTCTACCTTTCTTTATTAATGTGTGATAGCTTCCACAGTGAAGGTTTAACAATTTAACTATATAATTGCTGCAGCCTTATGACAAGAATGTCAGTGATGACGTAACATAGCCCTTAAATTTCTTTCAGTAGCACATAACATCCACTTTAATTTCATTCTTGTGACTTGTGATTGTTGGCAGATCTAACTGAGTTGGCTTGAATAGGAAGTTAAAATGCCTGCTGGGTTCATTATTGGTTCCACAGATCCTGTATCAGCAAAAACCTGCAGGTTTATATGTAGGGCAATCTCCTCATTCTTGACAAAAAAGCACTAATTTGTGCAGAGGCAGAGGACCCGCGGATGACCCCAATTCTTTCTACATCATCAAATGCCTTATCAAACACAATTCTCAGCAACTCCATTGCTTTTGAGCCTTTGTTTTGTAAAAAAGGGTTGAGTTGTTAAAGACTACCAAGTCTACAGAGAGTGTGACATTGCAGCTTCATTGATTGGAGACACCCTCTTACATGATAAAGGTGACCACACCCCTGATTACATTCTGCAGAAAAACCTTCAGCACACCCAGGGCCGCCTTGTGGATTTAACTATCACTACAAGCCAGGCACAGGCTCGCTCAGGGTGCTAATGCCAAGCACTCTGCCGTGCTACCATGCTTGTGAGCTTGTGTCACATGACATTTTAAAATTCATCCTCAGGATTTGGATAAATGCTAGCAGGTTGCCTGACCCCTGAGAAGATAATTCTTGAACCTCTGCATTCCAGTTGCTTTTAGGCCGGGTGTCCAGGATTTTAACCCAACCAAGAGGTCAGAATGACAATGTATATGCAAGCCAGAATGGTGTGTGAGTTGCAAGAAACCTGAAGATGATGATGTTCCATACATCAGCTGCCTTTGTTTTCTCGGTGATAATGGTTCCTGTTTGAGAGGTGTTGTAACATTATATTGTACATTACATACGCTGAGACTGTTTTCATGAATAGAATTGAGACAGCTGGAAGTTTTGTGGAATATACTTGATACATACAAATGCAAAGACGTCACAACATGCCATTCAACCAACCAGATTGTGTCAGCACTTACCCTCCACATTCTTCAACCTTGTCTCCATGTACCTTGAATCCACTTTCACCTCAACTACCTATCCAATCTAATCTTGAACATTGATATAGTTTCTGCCTCAGTCACTAACCCTGGAAGTAAATTCCACATGCAACCACACAACTTTTCGTTTAAATTCCTGTTGCTTTATCTTTCAATCTTTTTAATCTTCTATCTATAGCTGCTTGTTCTGGGCCTCTCCACTACAGGAAATAATTTGATTTGATCTACACTGATTGAGGAAACCTAAATGTACAGCAAAATCTGCGCATTCTGTGTAACTTATTTTTCCAGGGAAAACTCTTATCAAATGTTCCGAGCACAGTTCCCCTAATACAGTGAAATCTTTCAGTGAATCCACGTAATGTTAACATGCACATTCCTTGTTTGACACTTTTAGGTCTGACTTTTATCAATGTGCCCTCACATCATTGAACTTTTAATAGATGGAAAACGGAAAATATGCCTGTGATTTCCTGAAGTGTGTTCCTTACCGGAGGGTTCCCCAGTCCTTTCTATTCCCCGCTCAAAGGAGTGAGTAAGTTTAATCTTACTCACGCCAGTAGGCAGTCAGCATATTTAATTGAAGATAACCTCAGCACAATTATTCCTAAATCCTTCTGCATCTGAAATACATAATCAAATTATTAAACTATATAAAATAAGATGAGGGAAGAATCAACAAAGAACTCGGTGGGATGCAATCAGCCAGGCTTTATTCTGTTGAGAGCTGCATTGAGCGAACCTGGTTCATTCATAGAAAGAGATCATGCAGGTCCCTCTCCGAGGGAGAATATAAGCAAATCCTTTATTTGTGGTTCAGAATTGTGTTGCAATCTAACACACACATACATCCTGAGGCTGAAATAAGAACAAGTGCTTGCATTTAGATTGCGTTGTTAACATAGAAAAAAATTCCCAAGATGTTTCACGTAAGTATAAATAGACAAAGGTTGACCTTGAAGCGAAAAGAGGAGATACCAGAAGGAGTGACAACGAGGTGGCAAGGTTTAGGGGGAAATTCCAGTGCTTAGGGCATGGGTGATTCAAGGCATGGTTGCTGATGGTGGAAGGAAGGATAAATGTAGACCTCTCGTAGGATTACTAAGTTGGAGGATGGGCAAAGAGAAGGCCATTGAGTGTTTTAAATATGAGGATATGAATTTTATCTTGCAAATCTGCAAGTTGATTAGCAAATAGAGGAGCAAGACTTGGTACAAGTTAATATAGATGCGAACATATGGACAATGACAGAAAGGATGTATACATTCACAAGCTGAACTTGTGCCAGCCTGCAAGCATGTATACAGGATTTATGCCAGGTGACCATTTGTGTTTTGTTTTGCAATGCTTCTCCTTCTGTAAAGTGTTTTCAGTGAAAATCTGTCAATAATGAAGAACAACAGTAGCTTGTTAACACATGGACAAGAAAATAAGAGGCATCTGATGGACAAAAATATGGGAATGATGTAGGTAATGTAGGGGTTTGGTGCGAGATAAAAATAGCTAATAGAGTGCTGTGATATAAAGTAGTGAGTTTCCTTTGGTATTGCTTACATTGGCTCAGAGGATTTGGTCTATCTGTTACTTGGTTGTTCATGTTGCTTCTTTCTTAATTTAATTACGTTTCTCTTTCTCTTTCTATCCTCTCCTCTTCTGCTTCTCTTTTATTTGGCATGTTGGGCAGTGTGGTACGGCGTCAGTTGTTTGCCTCATCTTTGATTCCCTTCCTTCTTTCCTCTTCTTTTCCGTCTTGTCCATCACCTGTTATGATCCTAGACCAGGCCCCTAGGTTTTTGATAAGCTCCGGTTAGAGACCAATACATTTATGAGAGATTCAAGATACTTGCTAAGAGAATAAAGCCACAAGATTTCAATGGTTTTGAACAAACAAAATTGAACTTTATTATACAAGGACGCAGAATTGTCAACAACCCACCCAGATGTCAGTAAAGACTGTGTCAAACAGTCCTTTTGAAACTTTGTGCTTCTCATGAGGGAGTCCGTTCCTCACCTTCAAAGATCTAATCTGGGAATTCTCTCCAAAAGTCCTTCCAACCCAGATTACATCAATGATGCCCCACCTCATCGGGTTTCAGTCTAGTTCTCTCGAGATTTTGTTCCCTGGATTCCGAGTGTGCACTTAAGCACCAACTTACAAGCACAACTTCAGCTCTTCAACTGCACTGAGCAGAACATTATTGCCCCAAAGGGGTATCTTCACCCCAATGGCCTGCAGTCACCAGCGAGTAACTTCCTGGCTCCCCAGGGTTGACTTTGGGGAGTACCCGCTGGGGAATTCCTCTTGGAAGTTCCCAGGTAAGAGTTCACGTGGCAATTGTCCAGAAGTGCTAGCTTCACCCGGGGAACTGCGCTGCACTGGGAACCATCCAACAAAAGAATTTAAAGTTCTAACTTTGGGTAGTTCTGCTAGCTTGGCACCAATTGGTTTTTTGAAGGAGTTAGAAAAAATAAAAGCACTTCTAAATTCAGTGTAACTAATTTAAACACCCAGACCAAGCCCTGCACGGGACAACCCTTCTTCCTCCACCCTCCTGAATACCCAGGGGACCTCCCTGACCCAACCCCTATCCCAACCTGACCCCCACCACCCAACCCCAACCCCCAACCTGACCTCCATGCCCCTGATCTAACCTGACCCAACCTCCATGCCCCTGAACCAACCTGACCCCCATCCCTCCTGATCCCACCCCACCCCCAACCTGAACCAACCCTCCACCATGTCTGACACCCCCCACCCCTAATTTCCGACCACCCACCCCCGATGTTCAACTATCTCCCCCAGATGTCCGACCTACGCACCAGCACCCAAAGGCTGAATCCCCCTCCCTCTCCATGTCTGAGCCCCCAACACCCCATCTCCAAATCCCTAATCCCTATGTCCAAACCCCCACACCTCCCACATCCCTTTCATTTAATTAGACATCTACCTGCTCCCTGGCCTGGTATTTTCAATGGAACATTTAAACTCATGGGTTTATAGCAGCTAGTGTCATGAACAAGGGGCTCTGCTTCGGTTGGACTTCAACACTGGAGCCGGGGACCCACTGTGCTGCCCAAATCTCACCCGGCCTGAGTTGGGAAGGTCCGGCGAGACAGGCACTTAAGAATTTTGGTGCAGGTACGTGGGTATGGAGTGCCAATCCAGTGCTGATTGTTACTCCGAGGAAGTTATGGTGCAACAACTTTTGCTGCTCTCTTCGATTGCCATGGCTTCCCCTGAACCCTCATATCTTAAAGTCTAATAACCACAGCCCTTTTCCCGCTTGGAGCCTGTTTCTCTGCTCCTATTGTTTTTCATAATTTAACTGGGACCTGTTTCTGTCCCCTGTCTTTGTCCCTTACCTGCAACCTCCTTAGGGACCTCTCCCTGTCTCCTCGCCCTGTCTCCTGCCTGGGACTTTTCTGTAATGGTGCACTGATTTTCACACCATTTTCCTTTATGCACTGGCGCACTGGGCCCAAAGAGCTTAAAAGTACAGAACTATGCATGTGCAGCCCACTCCCTGTCTGTACATGCATGGAAACTCTGTCATGACTTGGAGTCCCCAACCTCTGCTCTCAAAGAGTGATAAGTTAATAGCACACCACATATCTCCTCTTGCTTTCCTTTTCATTGGAATTCCCTCATTGCACTACTATTTGTCTTCTCATTTTTATCCTTTTCCTTATTTTCTCCTCTTTTCCTCCCCTCACTGCCCCTTTGTCTCTTTTCTTGTTCGTTCCGTTATTCTTCACTTCCTTATTTTCTCCTGGAACTCTTGCCACCATTCCTGACTTCTTACCCTGTCTCTCACCCCATCTCCAGACCCTTCACTCCAATTTCTGAACATTCCACAACCCCACAATTGCCTCCCCAACTCTTTGATCTTTCTGCCTCTATCAGTTTGTGCATCCTCCCCACCCTTGATCCCAGTAATAGGACACATACTCTGAAATATCCTCCTTAAAGACCTCCACCTCTCAAACTCTCTCCCCTCCATGGAGCTTTCCTTAAAACTCACGTAGTAGGCCAAGCTTTTTGGCCACCTTTTCTAATATCTTTATCTTTGGTCCCATTTTTTGATTACCTTTCTGTAATGCACTTATATTAAAGACACAAGATGGGTACATGGTTTTTTTGGTATGAGCCCCTGTGGTGGATTTTGTGTACAACCCATACTGAAACATAGGGTGAGGTCTTCCAACTCTTCGTGCCAGCGGGATCTTCTAGTCCTGCCCACGGCAAAACTCCCACCACGCGTTTCACAGCAGCATGGATGGAATCAATGGGAAACTTCATTGATAGCAGCAGGACCAAAACATCCCACCATCGGCCAACAGCGGGCCACCTTCCACTGCTGAGAAACATGCCATGGGGTGGCCAAAGAATCCTGCCCAAAGGGGAAGTTGAAGTGAAAACAGATGCTTACTTTGTTATGACAGCAAAATAATTGAACTATACATTTGTATTGTCCAATCACTAAGTGCTTGCGAATTGTCCAGTGCTGGTTTAGTCTGCATGAGGGCAGGTTGCAAATAAGTTGGGAGGCGAGGAAAGTTGGGGGTCATGATGTAGAGTGGTGTGATACCAGATGTGGTAACCTTGAGGTCTGGCCACCATCATAACAGCATGAAACCCAGATGTTGGGGTTATAACTGTTGGCTCCATTGTTGGAATAAGTAAGTACTGGCCCAATTTGGAGGGAAGGTAAAGGTTAGTCTTAGTGCCACTCTATAAATGAACATACATACAAATTAAGAGCAGCAGAGAGCTACTTGGTTCCTCAAACATACTCTGCCATTCAATAAAGGTCATGGCTGAAATAATTTTAACCTCAACTTCACATTCCTGCCTATCCCCAATAACCTTTCACCCCCTTGCTTTATCAAGAATCTATCTACTTTTGCCTTAAAGATATTCAAAGACTCTGCTTCAACCACCTTTTGAGGGAAAGAATTCCAAAGTCAGTCAACCCTCTGGGAGAAAATTATTTTCCTCACCTTTGTCTTAAATGGACGACCCCTTATTTTTAAATGCTGGGCCCCTCGTTCTAGATTCTGCCACAAAAAGGAACATCCTTTCTGCTTCCCCGAGATCAAGTCCCCTCAGGATTTTGTATGTTTCAATCAAGTCACCTCTTACTCTTCTAAATTCTAGCGGATACAAACCTAGCCTTTCTAATTTTTCCTCATAAGACAACCCGTCCTTTACAGGTATCAATCTGGTAAATCTTCTCTGAACTGTTTCCAGTGCATTTACATCTTTTCTTGAATAAGGAGACCGAAACTGTACACAGTACTCCGGATATGGTCTCACCAATGCCCTATACAACTGAATGATGTGGAGATGCCGGTGTTGGACGGGGGTGGGCACAGTAAGAAGTGTCACAACCAGGTTAAAGTCCAACAGGTTTATTTGGTAGCTTGAGCTTTCGAAGCGCTGCCCCTTCATCAGGTGAGTGTTGACACCTGTTGGACTTTAACCTGGTGTTGTGAGACTTCTTACTCTGTATAACTGAAGCATAACCTTCCCTACTCTTGTACTAAATTCCCCTCACAATAAACAATAACATTCTATTAGCTTTGCTATTTTCTTGCTGCACCTGCATGCTAACTTTTAATGATTTACACACTAGGACACCCAGATCCCTCTGCATTTCAGAGCTCTGTAATTTCTCACTGTTTAGATAATGTGCTTCTTTTTTATTTGTCCTGTCAAAATTGACAACCTCACCTTTCCCACATTTTTCTCTTTTTGCCAGACCTATTCTCAATCGCCAAATCTATCTGTTGGCCAGAATTTGATCAAGGGGGTATGGCTGATGATTAAATGCAAAGGTAGCTGACAAATACCCTGGGATGGAAATAGGGCAAATGGGAAACAGGGACCATATAATTTAAGATCCAAAATGAGATTCAGACAGCTCTGGGTGGGTTGGGAGAATTGTGAAATTAAAATAAAATTGGTTTGCAAACAACTGAAAATGGAGAAAACAAAAATAAAAGAATTGGATTTAAAAACAAAGTGATATGCAAACTGGACAACGTATTCAGTGACCAGAGGTTTGTGGTTATAATGTGGCAAAGAAATGTTAAGAAGGGATTTCCCTATTTCATATGTTTACATAAAAGCTACACTGAAAAATTGTGACATAAGAATTGTGTGCCATACATCAAATTTTTAATATTTATGTTGACAGATAGAGGGAGAATACAACACTTATGCAAAAGTACAATGATGATCCTGTTACTAATTAAGCTTCTTTTGGGATATGGTTGTTATAAATTCTGAACATCGAAGGCTGTGGCCTTGATATTTGAACACATGTAAGTCTCTGATGTAAATGTAGGGGGATGCAATAATATGAATGTACTAAGCAGAGTACAAGAGCACTCTACCAATTAAGCACCAGTGATGAAATGTGGCTCTTAAAACATCTCTTCTTAATTTGGCATTTACTAGATAACATTCTTGTCTTTATTTCTCCAAAAATGTATTTAGCAAAACCGGTCCATTTTTGAATTATTTCTGATTACACCTCTGCAAAATATCTTGGGATTTTTTTTCTGCGTTTAAGGCACAATGGATGTGACTACATGGGTCAATTAGCCATGTGCACAAATCCCATTATGGCCGCTAAATCTCACGAGAAGTCCATAATGGGATTTGCACAGGTGAGATTACTAAGCGCGATGTCCTCGGACCCTCCCCAATGATGTAATCAGGTTCACTTCCAGCAAGGGCACAAACCTTATTTCCATAAATTAGAATACATTTAAAATGATTAAATGGCTTTACATCATTGCTTTAGGCCATGGCAGATGTTCCCTCCTGCCGGCAGGGATTACAGGGTATGGTGACCCGACAATTCAGTTGTAGGGTAGCGGGCAGTTAGCTCTCTACATTTGAGGGTTGGGGGTGTTCCCCTTGTCTGCCAGGTGTACAGATGTCCATGGGAGGGAGCCTTTAACTTGACTTTGAGATTGGGGCACCCTTTAAAAAAGGCGGTCCAATTATCATGGAGCTTGTCTTGTCAGCTCTATCAGACCCTGCCCCGTCAGAATGACAGCGCAAAACATGCTCCCTTTTCTTTTGACAGTGTCAGAAGATTTGGGGTGAAAACCTGGCTGTGTCTCTGAGGAGAAACACACTGGTTTTCAGTTAGAACCTGACATCTTGTTTTGTAAAATTCTGTCTGATATAATTGCTGTTGTTGCTTTTCCCCTTACCAAATCAACTTGACATTGTAACGGCTTCCTTAGTGCAGATTTAATCTTCTCAAATGTGGTATAGCTTTTGCTGGTCAGTTTCAGTACAGATTGAGGTGTGGTTGATTTCTGAAGATATGTAGTGTGCAGTCATTCTTATAGGATTTTTATTAAAGCCTGAACCAATTATAACTCCATCAATGCAATCCAATCTTCTCCCCCGCAGTAACATCAAAGCTGATGAGTTTTTTTGATTGTATGCTATTGATGGGACTCCAGTGTGGAACGATTTCTCTCATGCTATCCAGCGGCCAACGACTACCTTTGTGATCTTAAATGTGATTGAAACTGAAAGTGACAGTCTGGGTATCAGACAGATCACTGCGACATGTTTGCACATGCAGGGACTATCATTTATTGTTCACTTGGAATTGGTGTTGCATTGTCTATGACTGTCGGAGCACGTTACCTCAATGGATTGTTGGATTGCGCATCGCAGCACTGCAGTGCTAGACAAAGCAACAGAAACACATTTTAGTTGCCAAGATGGTTTTGCTGCCTTCAAGCCCAGGCTAGACATAATCTATCTTTTTGCTCTGTGTTCCTGTGTTAAGTATCACTTACTCATTAGTATTGAATATATAACACCAGTCATGCCTGAGGGAGGGTATCAATTTGCTGCATGACTGGGAGTAGAAAGAGGGAGAAAAATGTATTGCCGGAACAGGAACATTGACAAGGTTAAAGTAATTCATGGGTTGACTATGATTGTTTTTGCATTATGTTTTCAATTGTTTCTTCTCATATCTTTCCTCCTCCTTACTGCCAGTTTCCTCCCCATCTCTTATGAAGGTGTTGCCTTATGCTGAGGTACTCTTCCCCAAGTACCAGCTACCCATTCCAGTAGCTCACTGAAGTGTTCAGTCCTTTTTGACTGAGCCTAGATAATGAATGCCAGCAGCCTGTTCAACTTTGTATGGTGGCAGAACCAAGTCCAATATTTTATTCAGTCTGCGAGATCTGCAGAGAGGAGGAATAAATGTGTAGTTTGTTTTCTAATTTTTCCCTCTTTGGCAAGGTCTCCCCATTCTGCACACCACTCTTTTGTTAAGGTGCCAGGAAGATCTCCTGGTCCCAGGTATCTGTCAGGATGCTTGTTTAAATTGGTAAACTTGGGGAAAGAGCATAGTGCAATAAAGTCAGAGGGAGTATAAGAGATTGGTTGCATTGAACTGCAATATTCAGGTATTAGAGAGCTGGGCTTTTAAATGTCTGAGGTCTGTCAGAGGAGGAAAACCAGAGAGATTTAAAGGGTTCAGTGATTTTGAGCCCTGGGAGAGTGTTGCTGTGTAATCAGTGGGAGACTGCTTGTCCTTTATTGGCAGCGTGCTGCAGTTAGGAATTAATCATGTAACAAATTGTAAATTCAAACATATGGTGCAGCATGTTGAAGCATCAAAAGAAAGTGTTAACATTGATCCAAGAAGGACCTGCATCTCTTCATTCTCTCTCAAATCAGAAATGTTCTTGTTGATTTTTAAAAGATCCCACACGTTGTTGTTGTTTCTCTTCCCTGATGAAAGTCTACTTGGCTCATTGTGAAGCCGATCTTGTTGGCTCTATCAGACTCTGCCCTGCCAGAATGATAGTGCAAAACACAGCCGCCTGATTTTTTTTTGACAAAGTGTCAGAACAGCATTTATATCAGGCAGAATCTTACAGAAAAAAAGTGTCAGATTCTGACTGAAAACCAGCATGTTTTTCCCCAGAAGCACAGCCAGGTTTTCATTCCAAATCTTCTGACACTTTGTCAAAAACAACGCAGGGGTTGTGTTTTGCGCTATCCTTCTGCGGGGCAGGGTCTGATAGAGTTAACAGCTCCACAATGAGCAAAGTAGACTTTCATCTGTTCCCATTGCGAGGTCTTTCCTGGAACAGGTCACTAGACTTGTCACCAGAAGCTTGTAGCTTGAGAAGCGCCACTTCACATCATGCATAGCTGACCAGGAGTCTCTCCCACTCTTACCGCCAGCCATAGGTGTGTGTGGAAGGATTTTACAGTTTGATACTCAAACCATTGGCCACATTATAAACACATCTTCCTTGGCCATCAGGTCCTGGAGTGGAGCTTGAATCCAGAGCTTCTGGCTCTGAGGCAGGGTCACTATACCTTGTGCGCCATAAAGCCTCCCACGCAAGTTGCTGTGCATGACCCTATTTGGGCACTTGAACTGCATTCAACCTCCATGTGGAGACTTGTTTCAAAATCATTCATTGTGATAGGAGTTACAAGTCATACCCTGGCGACTAGAGCTAAGTTTTCCTTGAGACTACCACAAGGAAACCAAGCTGATCCATTATTCATCCTGTGTACTGCATATTATATTCAATGACCTGAATGTGTAAATATTGGGTCAATTACTGTGAAACAAATTTTATTCTACAAGTGCCAAGTGAGTATTTACATAAGGAAAACAGAGAGATGACAGCCAGCTTTTTTTGGTTTTTAGTTTATAGATGTACAGTGTGCTGTAAAAGAGAGTTTTGTGATTGGTAAAGAAATTATTTCAGGATGTATTGACATATTATTAAAGTTGTTCTGTGTCCTGTTTTTGACTTCAATCTGCTTGTCTGAATTTTTTGAGCACATGATCCGAGTTACCTCTCAGAATTGTCAAACGCTTGGTCTCAAAATCCCAGGAAGAAATATCCAAAAGGCAAAACCAAATCCAGGAAACTGAAATGTACCTATAGAATTAATGCGAAAGATATCAAACTAGCGTGAACATAGAATTCATAGAATCCTTACAGTGTAGAAGGAGGCCATTCGGCCCAGTGAGCCTGCACCAACAACAATCCCACCCAGCTTCTATCCCCATTACCCCACATATTTACCCCGCTAATCCCCCAGTTAGTAGACCTCACCCTGGATCAACCATGGTTCGTCAAACAGCTGGATTCCTAGAATTAACATCACTTAGAGAGGGAATAAGGAGGCTAGCTGTGGGGCTGAATCAGAAAATATCTGATAAATATAAAGAAATCAACTTGGTGAGGATGGAGTGAGAATAGCAGTGGGAAAGTTTTGGTACTAGTTCCTGATGAAGTTAGTTGGTTCTGTCTGAAACTCTTGTCCATTGCTGTAAGTGAAGTGGGTTGTCACTTTTTCCTTTGTTTTTCATATGTCTCTTCCTCCAATAGTCTAATTAAACCCAAAAATGCCTGAATATATTCTAATATATCTTCTCAGCTTCAAAAGGAGTAATAAACCACACACCAGAAGTGACAGAGCCAGATAGAAAAGTTCCCTTATATCTTTCTACAATGGAGTGTAAATATTGAATCAAAGGTCACTCAAGTTAGCGAGCTAATAGCTTTTGGCCCACTGTGGTCTTCAGGGTGGCTTGTCAGTCTGGTGCCAATGGAGTGGATACAGTATTCCCTCTTTCAATGTAATTCATGGTGCTCTATTGCACATGATCTCAGCACTACGCTAAATCACTAAAAGGGTACATGTGACACTTTTGTTGTTTGGAGAATACGTGAATAGTTCATGTTGCTACTTTTTAATACATTGAAACTTGGTGTCTGCAGTCTCATTGCTACATGATGGAATAACTTTCAATCTGGTTGATTGGACAACACATTTTTTGCAGGCAGGAGGGTCTCTGTCATTTTCCTTATCTGAAAACTATGGGCAGCACAGTGGCACAGTGGTTAGCACTGCTGCCTCACAGTGGCAGGGATCCAGGTTCAGTTCCGGCCTCAGGTGACTGTGGAGTTTGCACATTCTCCCCATGAATTTGCATGAGTTTCCTCCGGGTGCTCTGGTTTCCTCCCACACTCCAAAGATGTGCGAGTTAGCTGGATTGGCCATGCTAAATTGCCCCTTAGTGTCAGGGGGATTAGACGGGTAAATACATAGAGTGATGGGGTTAGGGCCTGGGTGCAGTTGTTGTTGGTGCGGGCTTTATGGGATGAATGACCTCCTTCTGCACTGTAGGGATTCTATGATTCTATAAAAAACTTATTTAGTTAAGTTCAGAAAAGTGACAATTGTTTTGTATGGTAAAATAAAGATCAACAAAGCTTTCAGGGAAACACAAAAAATAAGAGTAGGAGTAGACCATTTAGCCCTTCGAGCCTGCTCTGCCATTCATTATGATCATGTCTGATCATCCAACTCAGTTCCCGCTTCCCCCCCCCCCATCTTTTAATCCCTTTAACCCCAAGAGCTATATATAATTCCTCCTTGAAAACATACAATGTTTTGGTCTCAACTGCTTTTCATTGGTAGAGAATTCCACAGGCCCACCACTCTGGGTGAGGGAATTTATCCTCATCTCAGCCCTAAAAGGTTTTCCCCTTCTTCTTAGATTGGTGACCTCTGGTCTGGTTACCCCCACTCTCAGGAACATCCTTTCTGCATCTACCCTGTCTAGCCTTTATTCTTCTAAACTGCAGTGAATATAATCCGAACCAACTCGATCTTTCCTTATACGTCAGTTCCGCCATCCTTCAAGCAGAACTGTTTGGTGAGAAGATCGCATTATCTGTGCCTAAGGAGTGTATAGGAGCACAATTACTACTGAAGAGGATTGAAGTTTGGGACAGAGTGAAAGGATTCGCGCTTGACACTGGCATGGAAGGGGTGCAACCTTAGGTTCACCCCTCCCCATAATACAAATTGTAATCATAGAATCATAGAATCATAGAAACCCTACAGTACAGAAAGAGGCCATTCGGCCCATCGGGTCTGCACCGACCACAATCCCACCCAGGCCCTACCCCCATATCCCTTCATATTTTACCCGCTAATTCCTCTAATCTACACATCCCAGGACACTAAGGGGCAATTTTAGCATGGCCAATCAACCTAACCCACACATCTTTGGACTGTGGGAGGAAACCGGAGCACCCGGAGGAAACCCACGCAGACACGAGGAGAATGTGCAAACTCCACACAGACAGTGACCCAAGCCGGGAATCGAACCCAGGTCCCTGGAGCTGTGAAGCAGCAGTGCTAACCACTGTGCTACCGTGCCGCCCTTTGTTGTCTGTGTAAATTCCTTTGGATATTGTATGTTATATGGTGAAACTGGGCTTGTCCAAAATGGAAATGGAACCATAATTTCAGCCCAGGACGAAGAGTTTTTGTGGTTGCAGAGCTGATATCTATCTTCTTCTTAGTCGATCCAAAATTCTGATCAAAAATGGCTCAAAAGGAAAATAACTTGCATTTATGTTGTTCCTAAAACATCTTTAGCCGCTTAAGTCCTGGAGTAGGGCTGGAAGACATGACCTTCTAACTGAGAGAGGATTATATTTTCTACCAAGCCATTAAATTTCTCATTTGCATGTTGTTCCGATTATTACAATAATATACGGTGTGTAGCAGGTACATCCACATGCACCAAGCAACCAAAGTGGCCAGTTTTAGATGTAAACTTCTGTTGGGAATGCAGAAAAAATGGCAAGTATACAAAGGCTCCTCTTATTAATTTATCTGCATCTATTGATTCGAACTGAAGTTAGCTGCTGCTGCTGATCAGGTAAAACACACATTTTCCCTCCAGAATGCAGCTAAAATGTAACCTGTGAGTTTCAAAAGTTGAAAGACAGGACCATGCCATAGAGGGGTTTCAAGTGAAGAAAATTCCTTGGTGTGAACTATCTTATAACCTTGGTTTCTCAACTCCTTTTCAGATATCAATATTTGAAAAGAACAGGGAATTTTGAGCGCTCGGCAGGGCTTCAGGCAGGAGCAGATGCTATAGAGGTGAGTGCACACATTAAACTGATAATGAGATTCAATGAAATGGAGTTTCAGATGCATTTTTCCATGACAACCTCATTACATTTAACAGGTATCCTAGGCTTTGATGATGACATATATTAGTGGAAACCTCTTTTAGTTGTCTGTGTTTCTTTCCCCATTAGATATGCTGTAGTTTATGGTAGATGTTATAAAACATATTGTCGTAAAAGTAAGCATATGTCAGCTGGTCAAAAATGGTACATGTCTGTTAAATATATGGTATACCCGAAATTACCTTCTGCAGTTTGTGTGCACAATGCAGTAATTTTGTATGAAAGGAGGAATACAGGTGGAGAACTCTTAGCTCCAATGGGGAGATGATGGCATATTGGTAATGTCACTGGACTCGTAATCCAGAGAACCAGGTTAATGGTCTGAGGACATGGCTTCAAATCTGGTGGAATTTGAATTGCAATAATGAATCAGGAAAGCCCCTCTCGGTAATGGCGATTATGATAATATCAATTGTTGTAAAAACACATCTTTTAGGTAAATAAATCTGCCATCCTTACCTGGTCTGGCCTACATGTGACTCTGGAGAGAGAGAGAGAGTGGAAGAAGAGAAAGACATTGGCTGGGATTTTCTGCTCCCCTGGTGCGGCGGGTTTTACATTGGCAGAGGAGGGTCGCCACAGGCTTCTGGGTTGACTGTCAGCCGGCAAGAAATGCCGACTGGAAGATCCTGCTAACGGCCAATGGCATCGCCTCCACCACCAGAAAACCTGCCGCGGAGGGGTCAGAAAATTCTGACCACTGAGAAAGAAGAGACCGGATTGAGTTGGGGAGGGTGGGGGGAGAGAAAGAAACCCCTCAATGCAAAAGGGGGAGAGTATGGAGAGCCGGCAGCATTGCTGACTTTCACATTTATAGATTATTTTGTTTGTGTCTATAATTCCTCAACTTTTTAAAAAAAAACTTAGTCTTTATTTCGAAAACCCTCCTCCTGGGCCTGGCTTTTAAGTTTACACGCTTGACAAAAAAAACAAGAAAGAAAAACTTACACCCTTTCCAATGGCGTACTTTCTTTTTTATATTTGTCCAATAAATTATTTTGTGACTAAAGTTTAAAGAGAAATCTGAGGTAGAGGGAAAAAAAATATTGTGCGGGAAATCCAGGTTGTTTCTTGCTCCCCTTAGATTTTACTTGAAATATACAAATGGTTTCCGCTGTAGACATGTCTGACTGTATACAAATTTATTTTGCCTCGTGTGTGTATGTTTTATTTATTTTTTATTTTGATGTGTGGAAAAAGTTTGGGAGCCCAGTCGATTCAGAAGATCCCAATCTTTCAGGCCATGAATTTGCTTTAAAACAGCTGCAGGATGGGGATGATTGCAGTGAATTGGGGGGGCAGGGGGTGGGGGGGTGGTGTGGATGTGACGGGGGAATGTGACTGAATTCTTAATTCTTGTTGGACTCCTAGTTGCTGACCCAGCACCGAGTCTCTCGTTTCTTAAATATACTTTACTGAAGGCAAGGAGTGAGTTTGCAAATCATCATAGAAATAATCATAGAAACCCTACAGTGCAGAAGGAGGCCATTCGGCCCATCGAGTCTGCACCAACCACAATCCCACCCAGACCCTACCCCCACATATTTACCCACCAATCCCTCTAACCTACGCATCTCAGGACACTAAGGGGCAATTTTTAACCTGGCCAATCAACCTAACCCGCACATCTTTGGACTGTGCTTCAAGAGAGCAGTTTGGTTTCTAACTTAAATCTTTAGATCTGCTTTACCTCCAAAGGGGCCCCTAAAAACCAAAGGTGACCGCCCCCCGCCGTCCAAAATTTAAAAAAGTGACCCTCGAGAAAATCTCAAAAAGAAGCTCTCAAAAAGAGTTAATTTGTTCCCTGGTATCAGAGATTCTAGAGCGAAGACACAAGTAATGATTTAATTGAATGGTGGGGCAGGTTCAAGAAGCTGATTAGCCTATTCCAGTTCCTAGGTTCCATCCTACTGGCATAGTTCCAGCACTGTATCTCTTTGCGGACACCACACAAAAAAAACAAAAGCTTTCCATTATCTAATGTCAACTCTTACACAAACTGAATACAGAACAAAACAACATGTTGAATACTTGAGCTGGGAGCTTTAATGGATTGTCAACACATCCATTATGAAGCATCACATTACACTCTAACTGGTTTGTGTGATTAATATGATCAAGGCAGGAAAGTGGCTTTGGTTGTCGGCATTTTGACTGATTGAATCTTGGAGTATTAGGATATAGTTTCCTGGATACAGTTGCTCAGGCAGCACACATCTTGGATCTCTGCTAAGTCTTGGAACTGGATGCAATTGGGCAGCCAAGGCCTCCCAGACAGCAAATGGAAATTGAAGGGATATTTACTCGTGGCTTTTAGTGTACCTTGGATGCAGAAACCTGGAAGTAGCTCACTTGCCCAATCACCCTTTTTTCGACATTTTGGACCAAATTTTAATACAAAGGCAGTCCGGACAACTTGCTCACCAGAGGACATTGGTTGGTGTGTGGGTTAAGTGCCCTTTTGAAGAAGTGTTCTATTCACAAAATATTCTGTGCTCATCTGAAAAAATGGCTTTTGTCTATAAACACATGACATGAATAACATTGCAATCCACCACTATATCACTTGTGAATGCCATTCTTGTGATGAGAGTGATGTATGGTTCACCTACTCCTTCTCCCTCGCATGCATATGGCAAGTTCTTTTTCATCAAGGCTGTGTCCCTTTAAGGCAATTCTCTCCCTGCTTTCCCCGCTTCCTTAGAGCTGAGAGCCATTATCACGATTGAGAAGCGAATCACTTCCTTGGCAGAGCGCTGTCCTCTTCCAGTACGGATAGATGTGGAAATTTCCAGTCTGTTGGTCCTGGTATTGTTGTATTATGTTTAGCATCAAAGTTCCTCAGCTATTATTAATATATAAATGGTTTGGATCGCAAAATAAGGAACTTTAAGCAAAGAGCTAACCAGATGAGGCACTCAGTGAATGCAAATCACCCTCTTCCGCATGCTGTTGTATTTGATTTATTCCATTCACTAGCTGGAATGGCTGGAAATTTCAACTGTCAAGGAATAATGGAAAAGTGTTTGCAGCTGTTGGTCCTTTTCCCTGTACTCTCTAGATCATTTACTTTTATATGTCATGTGTTCTTGACAATCTCTTTGCTTTTCTGTATTGGTCCCTCCTTTCTAGGTCTTTGTCTCTTTCTTATATTTGCAATATCCAAGCGTCTTCCTGATTCTTTCCCTTCCATCTTCAGCCATCCCCTTCCCCAAGCCCTCTCCGGCCTGGATTTCACCAAGCCCCTGGCGATGGGCGGGAAGGCCTCGTAAAATGATGTTGGTGGGGAGCTTGTCCCCTTTCTGCAGTCACAGCACATACTCAATGGTGGCGATGTGAGAAAACCAGAGACTGGCAGCCAATTAAATCAGTGAATGGCCAATTAATGGACATTTTTCCATCCCCGCCGGCATTTTATTGGCATCAGGTCGGACCCTGCTACGTTGGGAGACCACCAGGTCCGCCATTCCTAAACGGCCGATTCATAGCCCATCACGAGTCACCCTCCCCCACCCCCCTCCCTCACCCCCGCATGCACCTCCAGCATCAATGCCCACCCCATCACAGCCCTGACACTGCCACTGGAGGATTTACCCTCTTGATCGCTGGGGCCTGCCTGCCTAGCCTCAGCACAGTGGAAAAAATATACATGGCTTTTGAGAGTGCCTCAACATGGAGGTGCCCTCTTCCTCCTGTAGCCTCCTGCAGTGACTTTTCCAAGGCTGCCAAGCTGCCAGCCCTCCGATTTGACCAGCATCTTGCACAGCAGGCCGCTCTATTTAATTTGACTTGGATGGTGGTCCTGGTGGTGGCTTCTTAATCAGTCATGACCAGTGGAATCCCACCAGGGTTCCATTGCCCATCTGTGTGGGCTCAGGACCCAGTTTCAGTCCCAGTGGTGGGACAACTTGACACTAAGATGCCAGCTGAAATCTTCCCTATATCACCAAGTCTCTGACTCACAATCTCCTTGTCCATATCTAGGTTTCTGCCTTATTTCCTTCCGTCACCCAATTCTAGGCTTTGCTACTTTACAATTTAATTTTTGCTGAGAAGAATGAGATTACCTAAAACATCTTCCTTCTTTGCTGGAGGTAGCTTCTTTTCCTCTTTGGAGCTTCTGTAATAGTGTGATCCAGGTTAGCGGTTCACCAAATTCAAAGAAGACTCATATTGAATGTGAAACATTAAATCTATTTCTCTCTCCACTGATGCTGCCAGACCTGGCAGTGTTTCTCCAACACATTCTGTTTTTACCGCATTAACCTATAGCCTATCATTGGCACTACCCATTACTTTATCAGCATACTGCCCCACTAGCTTGCAACTTTACGTGTTTGTTTTATGAATGTATACCATCCAAAAACTCCATCAAAATTAAGTTGTATTGGGTTACATTTGAATGAAAATCAATTTCTATATTCATCCCAGATAAAAGATACAATCAGTGTAATCTAATAACTAAGGTAATGGACTGTAACCGAACTTGAGAAATTTGTTTTCTCTAACTCATTGCAGATTGCCTAACCAAAAGCGATGCCAAGACCAGCCTGTGTGAACTGCAATTTCCTAAACTGAATAAGTTAGATTTACAATTCCCTGTTCTACTGATGCTCTGCACTAATGTGTAGCCTGAAAACGTAGTGACAGCGAGCAATGGAATAAACTACCTGACGGTTACTTCTGCTTCTTAATGTGGAATAAAGAAAGAATCAAGTAAACCTCACTGTGCAGAGTGCAATACAATACACACGATGCCACTGTCCCCGTGCACTGTGCTTCACACAGACAATTACATCGACCTGTATTTCACCCAGTCAGGATGACTTGGAAGCCCTTTTAAAATGGCAGGTGTGTCCCGATTCCTGACCCCATTCCTGGGATTTCCAATTCCCAGGAGTGCCTTTTAAGGGTGCAAGCTGGCAAAAGCCCAAACCCTGTCCTCCCGGGCCTGGGCCTAATTCTCCTGGCATGTCTTAATCCTCTGCAATATCCTTGGAGTTGTGGCATCATTTCAAAGACTTGTGGTTCATGGCAGCTTAGAGATGTCATAAACTATAGCCTGCATGCGGGAACTATTCGAAAGGCAAGTTCAAAAAGTTCTATTCATGCCTCCACACCAAAACATGCCACCATTCAACTCCTCTTGCCCCCACGCTGAGCTATGGCACCTCCATGCCATTCACCCATTTTGTACTCTATAGAGATAATGAATCCTATAGTGACAGTAAGATGTGTAATAGAAAATGCTTTTTTAAAAAGTCATTCATTCATAAAAATAACTTTTTTACAGTAAAAGTGCCATTCATCCAGACCCTTTAAAGTGTCAGTAGCAGAAACTGCAAGCACTTGAACCCTCTATCTTCTGTATATAAATATTGTGAAATTGACTGAGCCAGAACTGCAATGAAGAAATATTTTCACTATAACTCAGCTGTTTCAACTGGCTAATGGATATCTGGGCTCTCATCCAAGCCTCATTATGTATTCTTGGCTGTGAGCTAGCCATCTATTACTAAACACCCCTCTTCATCTAATCTCTCAGCATAACCTTCTATTCATTTCTCAATTATGTGTTTGCCTAACTTCCCTTAAACGCATTTAAAGCTTTAAAGTTTATTTATGAATGTCACAATTAGGCTTACATTAATACTGCAATGAAGTTACTGTGAAAATCCCCTATTTGCCACACTCCGGTGCCTGTTTGGGTACACTGAGGGAGAATTTAGCATGGCCAATAGAACCTAACCAGCACGTCTTTCGGACTGTGTGAGGAAACCGGAGCACCCGGAGGAAACAGGGGGAAAGTGTAGACTCTGCACAGTGACCCAAGCTGGGAATCGACCCAGAGACCCTGGCGCTGTGAAGCAGCAGTGCTAACCACTGTGCCACCATGCCACCCATTGGTATTATTCACCATAACCAAACTGGCAGCAAGTTACGCATTCTAATCACTCCTGAATATTTTGTTGGATTTGATAGTAACTATGTTATATCTAAGAGCCCTAGTTTTGGTTTCTGTCATGCGTCTATCCTATTAAACACTTGCATATTGTTAAAGATCTCTATTAGGTCACCCCTCAGATTTCTCTTTTCTAGAGAAAAGATCTCCAGCCTGCATGACGTTTCCTGATCGTGCTAACCTCAGAGTTCTGCTATCACTCTTGTAAATTTTGTCTTGCACCTCCTCCAGTGCCTTTTACAATATGGAAACTCGACATGAGCACAATACACTTATCTATCAGCTCACCAAGGTTTTTTATATGTTTACCATAACTTTGCTGCTTTTCAATTCTGTCCCTCTAGAAATGAGCACCAATACTTTGTTCACTCTTTATTTGGCTTTACTTACTTGTATCATCACATTTTGTGATTTATGCCTCTAAATATCTTGGCTCTTCTACCCCATTTAGGCCCTTGTTTTCCAAGGAGGATGCAGTCTGCTTATTTTTCCTACCAAAAGGCACCACCTCACCACATTGAAATTATGAGCGGAATTCTGCTGATTTGAGATGAAATGCGGTGGTGGGTGGCTCTGGCGGCACCTGTCCGGCCAACCAGACACAGCAAGATCCCACACCAGATTCTGCACATGAAAGCTCATTAATTATGTACAAGCACTTCCCCTGACTCTCCTGTCCACCTGTAGTCAGCTGACTGGTTCGAAGGTTATGGCACCATATTTGAGCAGTGGTCCAGCACACTCATATCATGTCTTCACCAGACCGTGCAGCATGTCAACAGCCCAGAGGGAAAATGTCCCTGGTCGAACTTTTGACCTTTGTTGTGGTGGCTCCATGAGTCCCGCAGCATAGTGCTGTCCAGGCAGACACTGGTGTGCGGTGGCAGGGGCAAAGAGAACTCTGTACTCCTTAACTCCAAGCGCAGTACTGATCTGAGATGGCGACACAGGAGGCTCCATGAGTCTAGCAGCATGATGCTGTCCATGAAGATCAGTTCAGCTTGGAGATGGAGGGAGGAACCGGTCAGCCCCAGCAGTGTAGTGGAGAGCGCATCAGGAGCAGCACAGCACTTTGGCAGAACGTTAGTGCACTCACTCTGAAGTCTCTGGTGAACTGAGGACTGCACGCTACCCTTTCGCAGTTGGGTTTGATGTGATTTCCCGCTCGTGTGATGCAGGATTAGAAGGCCTGACGGGATTCTGGCGGGTAACTGTTTTTGAAAGACGTGCAAATGCCATTTGCGCCACCAGTCAGCAGGAAGACCAACCCGCCATTGGGAGAATTGCAATTTACCCTGGCGCGTTTCTGACCTTTTGGCTCTAACCAATTTCACCGCTCCTGCCCACCCCCAAACCTGCTGCAGGCTGGCTGGGAGAATTCCGTCCTATTTGAGAGATAGAATCAAGCCACGGAGGGATTTGAAAAGTATAAGAAGTTAAAGTTGAGATGTTGGTAGATTGGGAGCCAGTGTATGTCAGCAAATACAGGCATGGTGGATGAACATAGAAATCATAGAAACCCTACAGTGCAGAAGGAGGCCATTCGGCCCATCGAGTCTGCACCGACCACAATCCCACCCAGGCCCTATCCCCACATATTTACCCGCTAATCCCTCTAACCTACGCATCTCAGGACTCTAAGGGGCAATTTTTAACCTGGCCAATCAACCTAACCCGCACATCTTTGGACTGTTTGGATGGGCTGAAGTTTACAGAGAATGCAATGCCAGGACAGCACTGAAATAGTAATTTCTAGAGATAACAAAAGGCATGGATGAGTTGAGTAAGCAGTCTTGTTATTGGAGAGGATTAAGGGGTCACAAACTCAGTTCAAAGTCAGCTGGCAAGCTGAGTTTGCTTCAGAATATGTCTTAACCTTGTACAGCCATCTCGCCAATGCCGAGGGGTAAATGAAACCCCATCACCCAATATAAATCTAATTCTTTCTCACCTTGAGAGAATGGAGAAAGTAATTTGGTTCAATAAAAAGGCAGAGTGAGCGTGAAATTGAATGAGACTGAAGGAAAGTAACCGAGAACCTTGAGTACAAACATCTATAAGGCAGTGAAATGAATCATTACAATGCATATTTCAATCTTACAAATAGGTACAAATCAGCTTTAACCGGGGGAGGAAAATGGCCCGCTCATTTTTTAAAAAATCTCTTTTAAGAGCACAGTTAACATTTGAATGGAATCATAGAAAAGTGCTCCCCCTGGTGGCTCCTGAATATATGTACCATTTCCATTTTCCCAATGCAAAGTTAGAATGATGCATCCTTCATTGGGTGCAGTGTTTCATCACTTGTATGCAGTATTGTTGTCACAAAATAAATCGGAGACTTCAGATGGCTACGGTTAAAGGTTTGCCTGCTGTCATGAAGTCAGTGTTCCTTTTAATAAAGATTGCTGGTTCCACTGACTAAATTGATTCAGAGGGGATGTTGAGCCTAATGGTGCGGAGAAACAAATGTTAACATGTACACTGCTGAATTGCTGATGCATCCCTGGGTTAATGACTAGATTGCTACTGATATTGATTCAACGCATTCATGTTCTTTGGGCTCAGTAACTCTATTTTGAGCCCCCAGTGAGATTAACAATGTTTATTAAACCAAAAAAATCCTGAAAGGTTAACATAAATGATTGAGGGGAAAGTAGCTAAAGATGTACTTAGCAATCAGAGATTTGGTGAACCACTTGCGCTTTAATAAGAAATGTCTAAATGGAAAAAGTAAGTGATGGAGCCTCCTTTTGTAATTCATTCTCGCTGGGCCTCGTTACCTCCCTCAGTTACAATCTAAAGGCTTTTAAAATCCAGTTTGACACCATCCTTTTTTTTGCATTAACCTGATACGATGTTAGTCCTACTTTCAAACCCGACATTCTTAAGTCTTGCCCCTTGATATTGGTTCCTAAATTTTAAAATAGAGCTTGCAACTTCTGATGTCACCCATAAAACAGATTCTTTGTTCCTGCCCCTTCGACCGGTCTGTCTCTTTCCAGTTTTAAAGTGGGGCTGTCATGATATAGCTTTCATTGTATCATTCGAACTTCCCGCGATGAAAGTGCTACACAGCGCTTCACCTGTCCGCACCCTGAAAGTTTGCCAACTACTTTATTTCTGTGAAGTAGGCCTCCCTTTAAGATCACTTGTACTAATCTTTTGCACCGAATATCATTCTTTGGTGAAAATCGATAAATGAATTGTCCAGGTTCTGTCTCAATTCCTCTTGTCAAATGCTCATCAGTGGTCTGCAGCAGATCACTCTCGTGAGGTAACCTCGTGAGGTAACGTGAGGTATGGGCTACTTTGCCCAGAGAAACAGAATAGCAGAGTATTGTTTAAATGGTGATAGATTGGGAAATGTTGACGTACAAAGGGATTTGGATGTTCTTGTGCACCAGTCACTGAAAGCAAGCAATGATTGTCTTTTGTATGATAAATGATTCAAATTTAGTCTACATTTATCTTTCTTTGCCATGAAATGATGCACCTCCTGGTTACCGTTGACTAATAACTGAACTGGACTGGCCATATAAATACTGACTACAAGAGTAGGTCAGAAGCTAGGAATTCTGCAGCCAGTAACTCCCCTCCTAACACTCAAAGCCTGTCCACCATCTACAAGTCACAATTCAGGAGTGTAATGGAATATGTCCAAATTATGATTTTCCAAATCAAAATAGGTGGGGTTAAGAATGAACAGCCTGAGCAAAACACTACCCTGGTTGCGCAGTAAAGAATCACATTCCATTAGTGATATCCGTTCAGGGAAGCTGAAACAGCAACAATAACTTTTAGCGTGGGAACGCCAGCCATTTCTCAACTCTGGTGATATATGACATTGCAAGTATTGTGCTGGAAGAACTTGGAGCAAGAATGTGGTCAGACATGCTGTCATTTAGAAGGTGAACCGAGAAATGCTGGGTTTTCCTGTTCGACACCTGGTTCTATTATTAGCCCATGTTTCAGGCATTTCTTCACCGAGATAACAAAATGATTAATAATGCGGAGGTATGACCATCTGTCAGAAACCTGTCAGCTTATTGCAAATTTCTGGCGTCTGAAAATGTATTGCCTAATTCAGATGTATGGCAATCCAATGGTGTTTTTATGGTTTATTTATTAGTGTCATAAGTAGGCTTACATTAACACTGCAATGAAGTTACTGTGAAAATCCCCTAGTCGCCACGCTCCGGCACCTGTTCGGGTAACACTGAGAGAGAATTTAGCATGGCCAATGCACCTAACCAGCACATCTTTCGGACTGTGGGAGGAAACATATGCAGACACGGGAAGAATGTGCAGACTCCGCACAGACAGGGACCCTAGCTAGGAATTGAACCTGGGTCCCTGGCGCTGTGAGGCAGCAGTGCTAACCACTGTGCCACTTGGTGTCAAGAGAGTTGGAATGTTTTGGGTGTTTTTTAAGAAATACATTTCTAGTTTCAGATTTTTCCCTTCCTCCCCAGAGCTGTGAATCCTCACTGGGGTATGATTTTTTCACTATTTGTTATCCTCAGATGCCATAGCAAATTAACTATTGCTGAAAAGAGAGATATGTTTCTAAAGATTTTCACATTGCACTCTTCAGGACAAATGCAAGAATGCCAAATTTCAAAAGATCACAACGATTTATGCCACAGGTGAAAAGGGTGCTGATTGGTTGGCCGATAAACTCTGGCCAAGATGTTGCCATGGAGAAAGCAACAGGGTACTTACTATAGGCTCCCCAGGCTCCTGGGTATTCCACAAAGGTCCAAGGCTTGGACATATTCCTTTCACTTGTAGAGAATGGGTTCCTGTGTATGAATGTTTGTCACCTCCGCAAATATAATTGAACCATGTTACAGGCTCGACTGATCATCTTAACTTGTCTGTTGGTGTAGCTATTAGGACACTCAGGATTCTCCAGCAAGTTCTGCCCAATCACAGAATCCCATCGAGCAGTAGATGTTTCATTTTGCTGGCAAAACCCAAGAGGTGAGAGTTCAAGGAAACCTGGGGTCCAGGTACACAGATCATTAAAATGTCATGAACTGGTACAGAAAAAATTCAAATGAAATAATGACTTTTATCTCTGGGGAACTGGAACAGAAGTTGTGCTTTGGCTTTATAAAGCCCTGGTTAGACCACACCTGAAGTACATGGTTCTGGTCACCACACCTTAGGAGGAATATATTGACCTTGGAAGAGTGTGGCCTAATGTTCCTAAATTGTACTTGGATTCCAAGGGTTACATTGTGAGGAAAAATGAAAAAACTCTAAAGTTGTATTCTCGGGAATTTAGAAGGTTAAAGGGTACTTTCACCAAAGATATTAAGGATAGAAGAAACTATTCCCACCAGTTGGGGAATCTAAGATTAGGGGCATAGTCCAACAAATAGATCTGGAATTTTCAGGAATGAAATTGGGAAACATCTTGGGCTCTGCATGGATCACTGAGTAGGGCGGCTGGGTGGCTGCTGTGTCAACTATT
Source organism: Mustelus asterias (assembly GCF_964213995.1). Taxonomy (NCBI): domain Eukaryota; kingdom Metazoa; phylum Chordata; class Chondrichthyes; order Carcharhiniformes; family Triakidae; genus Mustelus; species Mustelus asterias. Next base: position 83,154,646 of record NC_135809.1, read on the forward strand.
GAGAGCTCACTTATCCCCATCTGCCCCTCTCATATTCTGGGTGGGATAGCTCTTTCAAAGAACCAGCACAAGCATGATGGGCCAAATGGCCTGCATCTGTGCTGTAAAATATTCTTTGACAAGGTCTGTTCAATATTGAAAGAAACGTCCCGGATAATGGGCTCAAATCCTTTCTGTTCTGATTAAAGATTGTTCTGGAATACGTTTCTCTACATGGTTGATGAATGGTGCTGGGGAGCAAAAATCAAACAACACTAAAAGATATATATTTCCATTTAGATTTATTTCTCTTCCAGCAAAGCTCTTTGTGAATTCAGTATTCAGTGTGGTTATTGGGAGGCAGAGGGAGTCACGTTATAATCTTAATGATAAATCTCTTCAGGGTTCGTTTGAGATCCATTACCACACATAGAATATCTTCACATTCATTTCTCAAAAGAAGAGGAGCTCATATTTCTTCTACTTAGTGAGGAGGTCTGCTGTGCATTGGACTAAACGATAAGTGGACAATGGTGAAATATTAAATCCCATGGTTTTAATCTGATGGAAAGACCAGTTAATGTCACTCTATACAAAATGGCTCTTATTGTCAGTGCTAATTATTAGTTTATCCCTATGTTCTCTTTGATGTGTCCATTTTGTGTGTTCACTTTCTGACATCTGATTCTTTCCTGTCACAAAAAAGCCATGAAAGTCATTTAAGTGCAAAGTCTAATGTCATTGCTCTTGTTAAAACTCTGAAGCTAGTTGCTTCACCTGAGTCTGTGACCCAGCTCTGTGACCACTAGCCAACACAATCGAAGACTGTAGTCACTTTTATTTTTCACTGTCAAACTATCTCTGGAAGTCAGCTTCAGTGACGGGTGTTTACACTGCGGTCTATATCCCTATTATAGTGCGTACTGACGGGTGTTTGCACTGTGGACTGTATCCCTATTACAGTGCGTACTGACGGGTGTTTACACTGCGGTCTATATCCCTACATTTGCAGTTAGTCTCCCCAAGCCTGCACTGACTCTGGTCAATCACCCCATTCATGGACTGACTCTGTGGTCAGTCTCTCCATCCATGGATTGACTCTGCGGTCAGTCTCGCCATCCATGGACTGACTCTGTGGTCAGTCTCTCCATCCATAGACTGACTGTGGTCAGTCTCTCCATCCATGGACTGACTCTGCGGTCAGTCTCGCCATCCATGGACTGACTCTGTGGTCAATCTCCCCATCTAAATATTATTTTCATACACTTTTGATTCATTTCTGATTCATTTCAACTTAAAAACACTGATTATAAATTGATCTTATTGTTCACTAGGTTCTTTTGTTATGAATTGTAATTGCATTGTAGAGCGGGTGTCTCTGTCCAATAATGGTGGGCACACACTATCCTACATTGTGAAATAATCCATTTGCTCTTTTAGTCACCACTGGGAACTAATTTGCTATTTTTTCTCTACCTATTAATACTGCAAAGAAAGGCGTAAGTTTATTTATTTATAAGCAGTACGGCATCAAAGAGCGTTTCAGACATAGTGGTTCAGGAAATGAACTAAAATGGGTTAATCACACCTCTCTCGATGTGTGCCCATATCTCTTTGTGCCTCGTTCTCTCAATCTCTCTCTTTCTCTGAAAGAGAAGAATGTGTCACTGAAGAAAGATAAGTAGCTGCCAGCACTGAATTACTTTGATAAATTCCTTTAACATTTGCACCTTCTGGAAACAGTTCCTTTCGGTAATACTGCAGCCTCTGTGCTTGTCTGGGACTTTGTGTTTACCTTTTACTTTGGTCTAGAAAGGAGATAATCTTGTAGAGCTGCATAAAAAATTCAGAGTGCTCTTTTAGACTGAGCCAGGACAGGAAGTGCAAACTGGCAAAAGGCAAACATCAAGAAGTTGCTCACACAGAAAATACATGGAATGGACTGAAGAGTTGGCAGAGACAAAGAAAAAGTTATGGATAGGCTGCAATTTGTAATGGAAGTAGATTAATTAGTTGGAATTTGTCAATTGGGTGGCACAGTGTTGGCACTGCTGCCACCATGCCAGGGACCCGGGTTCGATTCCCGGCTTGGGTCACTGTCTCTGTAGAATTTGCACGTTCTCCCTGTGTCTGCATGGATTTCTTTTGGGTGCTCCGGTGTCCTCTCAGGATGAAAGACATCCTGGTTAGATGCATTGGCCCGAACAGGCGCCAGACTGTGGCAACTAGGGGAATTTCACAGTAACTTCATTGCAGTGTTAATGTAAGCCTTACTTATGACTAATAAATAAACTTTACTTTATTTTACCTTCGCCATTGATTGCAGCACAGTAGAATTGGTTTAATTCCCTGTAAAAGCCAAAAATATAACACCATCACCCCAACCCTCAACTCTTTAGATGTCTGGTGGATAAAACCACAGCGCAGTCATCAAATCATAAACCTGAAGATTCAATTTCTGAGCTTGTGATGAGTTAACTATAATTGACTTTGTAACCCTGGGCACGTGAGGGGAGAAAAATCAGTTTGAGTTCTGACAAAGTTAGAGACCCTGATTGAATGAGGGTGTGTGATATTCGCTGAGAATGTGGTCTATCTTTATATGATGTTCCCTGAAGCTGTGAAGTCTCCTGCCATTCTGTTTTTGTGTGAGTTACCACCCTATGGAGCCAGCCCCATCACCCTCAAGGCCAATATATACAACTGTAGGATGTCCATGAGGGAGGAGTTGGTAACAAATGAGGGTTTTTTGAATCAGCAGAAGAGGCATAATCATTTCATTCTGCTTTGAAAATCATTTATTTCCTAATGCAGTTTCACCTCTACTATAACAAACTAGTTTCACCACCTCTCTCTTCTCTTTAAAGAAGGAGAGACATACATTTATATAGAACCCTTCAATACTGCAGCATGTCTCAAATCACTTTACAGCCAGTGAAGTATTTTTGAGGTGTAATAATGTTGAGAACACAGCAATCCATTTGTGCGTAGCAAGCTCCTGCAAACAGCAATGAAATTAATGACCAGATCACCTGTTTCAGCTGTTGCTTGGACTAAAATGTTAGCGAGAACATTGGGAGCAAACCTTCTAACTGTGCAGCATTCCCTCAGCGCTGCACTGAAACATCAGCCTGGATTTTATGTTGAATTCTCAGGGGTGAGAGTTGAACCCACAATCTTCTAACTTAGAGGTGAGAGTACCACCACTGAGCCTTGGCTGACCCCTTTATCCACCTACTGAAAGATGAAGCTATCAGTTTGTCAGCTCAGTTGTGCCATGGTTGTGAATGGCTGCTTAGAGCTGATGGAGACTCCATAACCTTAAGTAGTTGGTCAGTTGGAAGGAGCAGGTTCAATGAGTAGAGTGAATTTTTCTTTCCCCAGGCTATCTTTTTAACCTCAATTATGTGCCAGTCAAGGATATTCCCTTTCTCCACTGAGATCAAAAGGGATTTTTGTTTCTTTTATTATAAATAACGTGACGTTGTTTCTGCCTCTTTTCTTTCAGGACAGCCACACTATTCTATTCCTATGCGACCTGCACATCCACTTCCCCATCAGCATCATTGATAATATAAGAAAGCATTGTATAGAAGGGAAATTGGCATATGCCCCTATCGTGATGAGACTGGGCTGCGGCAGTTCCCCTAGTGAGCCTGATGGTAAGTGATTTTGGCAGCCCACCTTCCATCTTCACAGAGTACATGGTTATCATCACATGGCTGGAAGGCAAAGCTAACTTTAATTCAGCCATTATTTGAGTTTATTTTCCTATATTGTAAGATCCCAGCCCAGCAATACACTGGGACTAATTGTGGTGGCCATACTCACAGTCAACCAACTGATCTATCAGGACCTTCAGCTACTCCCTTGCTGGTGGAAGTCTTCCATACCTCAGCTTCTGACTTTGCCTGATGGTTACAGGACAATCCTTATAACAATTTTTCTGCTGCCGTGTAAATAAGACAAAAAATGTATGCACCCCTGCTATAATTCAGGATCTTGTCTGCAGAGAAGCAGAATGCATGGAGATGGCCTAGTCTCCTGGGCACATCAGCTGTTGAGGGTTAATACTGCAAACTAGCTCGAGGATGCCTCCGACCCATGTATTATATTGATGCATTCGAGTGGTGTTTCAAATTTGGATTTTCTTTCTGCTAAAGCAAGAGTCTTGCTCAACAGCAAATGCTGTTTGGGGATTGATGAGCCTTTAACCTGCCAATTTCTAATTCCGTGTTTATTCCAGGTGCAGAATCGTAATATTACACATTACAGCGAGGAAACAGTTTTACAGGACAAGTGATTTATTGTCCTGCACCTTCCTCATTTTTCTCTTGCAGCCTGTGGCTCTAGAATTTCATGACAGGCAGATAAGGAATCTCCTTGTGGTTGTAATTGCAGGTTTTCTGAATACACTGAGAAAGTGAAAAACCCATTTCTCTGAAGCTGTTTCATTATCACAAACTTAGATACAGAATAGATACAATCGGCGGGGAGAATTTCTCCAGTTACTTTTTCAGTTAATGTACTTGCTGCAAATGGAGTGATTTTATTAAGCTGTCACCTTCCTGTTCTCAATTTGGTGCCATCTAACCTTTATGTTATTGGTAACTAATAAAGATATGAGCGGATGGTATCAGTTAATTTATTTTCAAAGCTTGAAATACACTCACTGGAAATGGGATTTGAGATTGCTCATCCATCCCATGACTAAGTGTGAAAAGCCCAGTGTGAAACCCAGCCATGTGAGTCCAGCTTTATTCTTTGTCTTCAGCTCTGACGAAGAGTCATCCAGACTCAAAATATTAGTTCTGTTCTCTCTCCACAGATGCTGTCAGAACTGCTGAAATCTTCCAGCATTTGTGTTTTTTTGCAAGTGAGACCGGATGGTTCCAGGTTGATTAGCTGGGCTAGTGACGGGGGAGGAAATGATAAAAAGTAGCTGTGGCAATGGCCATCTGATGACCCTTGTTTGAAGGTGCTCATGTGAATGCTAGTTGAGGACATTCTGGGCTTGGTCTCCACATACTCCATTTTTAAAAATTCTTTCATGGGATATGGATGTCACTGGCGAGGCCAGCATTTGTTGTCCATCTCTAATTGCCATTGAACACAAGAGCTTGCCGCACCACTTTAGAGGGCAGTTAAGAGTTAACCACATTGCTGTGGGTCTGGAGTCACACATAGACCAGACCAGGCAAGGATGGCCGATTTTCTTTCATACAGGATGTTAGTGAACCAGATCATGACAATCGACAATGGTTTTGTGGTTGCCATTACTGAGTCTAGGGGGCGGGGGGTGATTCTCCCATCCCGCTGCACTGATTTTTTAGTGCAATTCACACTCGGCATCCGGCCCTGAGCGTATCTCCCAGCACCGGATTTCCAGCGCCATCAGCTCCGTGCCGGATCAACGCAGAGCTGCATTAGATATGCAAGGGGCAATTTCCACATAATTTAAATTTCAGTAGCGGGCCCGGGACTCGGGTCTCTGGGCCCACAAGCTTCCCACCAACCCAGCTTCCCACCAACCCCTCCTCTTTCCCCCCCCCAAACCCCCCCCCCCCCCACCATGGCCCGACCCCGCTGGAGTGAAGGGGGGCAATCAAGGCCCCCTGGGCATTGGCACCCTGGCAGTGTCAGCCTACACTCTCTGGCACTGCCAGAGGGGCAAAGTGCCAATGCCCAGGGCAGCACCTTGGCACTGCTCAGTGGGCATTGGACAGTGTCAAGGGGACTAATGGGGTAGGGCCTCTGGGGGGGGAATCGATGGGGGTGGGGGGTCCCGCTGCCACTCTGCAGTCAGGATTGGCAGGGGAGGGAGGGAGGCCCACGAACGGGGCTGGCTCCATGATCGGGGTGGGGGGGTCAGCACTGCAGGGGCGGGGGCCATGATTTGGGACTGCCAGCTGGGGGGGAGAGACCAGCGGTCGGGCCATGGGGGGATTGCATGGCCAGCGATGCAGGGATCATGGGGCTGGCCAGCAATCAGGAGGCCGGCGGACAGGGGCCACTGCGCATGCACTGATCTTGACGCTGACAAATTGGCACATGCGCAGTGGCCTGCTCAGCACTATGCTGTCGGCTTCTCCAGCGGGAATAGGTCCTGCCCATAGCTTTCCAACAGGATTTATGCTAGGGCACTCTGCAGTGCACAGAGTGTGGGAGATTCTTTTTTTAACTCCCACTGAAAAAACCACATGATTTATTCCAGTTTTTACATGAATTCAATGCTTAGAATTTTTTTGGGGAGAATTGCCTCCGAGATTTTTGATTCCAGGTTTATTCATTGAATTTAAATTCCACCAGCTGCCATGGTGGAATTTGAATCGTAGTCTCAAGAACATTAATGTGGGCCTCTAAATTCCTAATCCAATGACATTCCCACTGTGTCAGAATCCATTGATCCTTCATGCCGAGGCTCACACATGAGAAGTGGCCAATTGAGTGAGATATCAGAGGGTTAATGGCACATGTAGAATGAGATATAAACACCTTAAAGAAAAAACTGGGAAAAAAACTGGAAAATGGAAGATCCACATCCAAACCCAAGGATAACAGCTTTGTGGCACTTTTCTTTTGGCCAGACCACCTGGTTCAGCTGGACACTGACCATTACCAGCCACGCCTAAAGCACAGTGCTATCTGTAAGCCGGTTATAATTAATTCATGGTTTCTCTTTGAGCAGCTCATGCACACAAAGGTGAATGTTCCAAACACTGACTCCTCTTCTTCTTCCACTCAAGGGTACTGGGAAGTAAATGGGTTTGGACTTTTTGGTATCTTTAAAAGCGATTTTGACAAGATCGGAGGAATGAATACTGAGGAATTCCGGGATCGATGGGGTGGAGAGGATTGGGAGCTACTAGACAGGTAACGTCAGCAGAGAAAATGAGTTCACCTCCTTTCTATTTTGTACTTTCCTTTGACATTTTTCAGTTTAGGTTCATTTGTGCCATTGTATTTTGAATGAAACAAGTAGAAATGTAATTTTCTGAAGGATTAACCCTAAGGACAGCAAAGAGTTTGAGGCATAACCCTCAATAGCCATATTACTGATCACGAAAGGTGTTTTCACAGCCTGTAGTGAACGGAAGAATGTCTGGATATATTTCTAAATGGACGTCAAGAAGGCAACCAATAGAGTCCCTCATAAAAGACTGTTACCTAAAGTTGAAGCTCATGGATTTGACAACAGATTATCATGTTTAACTTGCTGGAGCTTTTGTGAAGAGGTAACAGAGAGGGTTGATGAGAGCAATGTGGTTGATGTGGTGAATATGGACTTTTAAAAGACATTTGATATGTGCCATACAACAGACTTGTGAGCAAAGTTATAGCTCATGGAATAAAAGGGACAGTAGCAACATGGGTATGAAATTGGGTGAGTGACAGGAAACAGAGAGCAGTGGTTAACGGCTGTTTTTTTGGGCTGGAGGAAGTTCTGTTGTGGAGTTCCCCAGGGGTCTGTGTTGGGACCGTTGCTTTTCCTGACATACATTAATGACCTAGACCATGTATAAGACACAATTTCAAAATTTGTAAAGGGTATGAAAGCATTGTGAGCTATGAGGAGGATAATGTAGAACTTCAAAAGGACAGGGACAAGTTGAAGGGCTAGGCAGACAAGTAGCAGATGAAGTTCAACATGGAGAAATCCATGAATTTTAGCTTAGAATTTACCAGAATTCTAAATGGGCTCCAAAGGCTAAATTATGAGGAGTGATTAAACAAACTAGGGTTGTATTTTCTTCAAATTGGAAAACTATGAGGTGAACTGATCAAAGTTTTCTCCATATTGTGGGGAACCTGATAAAGTTAGATTGAAACTATCTCCGTTGGTCGGCCACTCTTGGATTAAGCCGCATAGCACAAAAGTTCGAGGCAATTCATCCAAGAGTGAAATTAGGAAATGATTCCTCATGCAGAGTGTGGTAGAAGTTTGGACTCTCTTCTGCAAATGGCAGTTGATGCTGTGGGGGAATAGGCAATTTTTAATTTTAAAATTTGAGATGGATAGATTTTTGTTAACCAAAAATACGAGGGAATATGAGGCAAAGGCAGGTATATAGAGTTAGCTCGCAGATCAACCATAATCTCAGTGAAGGCATTAGAGAAGGTTTGAAGGCAAAAACTGTTTGCTCTTGTTTTCTCTGTTGCTACCTTTATATCACTGCAAATAGGGAAGCTAACCTTGTTATTTGGTGATGTGATGAGCGAGGACAGGGAGAAAGAGTGAGAGGGATAGATAAGGGGGCAGTGGGGGAGGGGGAGAAAGAGAGGCAGCAGTGTTCAGAGAGAGGGTAAGCAAGCAGCTCCAGAGAGACAGTGGACCAATGGAGTGAGATACTCAACCAGTAGTGTCTCGAAAGAGAGAGAGAGAGGGGGGAGTAGGTCAGCACTGTCAAAAGAAAGAGAGAGAGGCAAAGGAGTGGGTCAGCAGCATCCAGAGGGGAGGGGAAATAGTGCCCAGAGAGAGATTGTGTCAGTGGTCTCGAGAGAGAGAAAGCGGGGATTGGGATAATGGTGCCAGAGAGAGAGAGGAGGAAACCAGTAGCATCCACAGGGAGGGAGAAAATGGACTATGAGAGATCAAGGAACAACAGTGACTCTGAAAGAGCGAGTGTGGGCCAGCATTGACCGAGAGAGCGAGTGTGGGCCAGCATTGACCGAGAGAGCGAGTGTGGGCCAGCATTGACCGAGAGAGAGAGTGTGGGCCAGCATTGACCGAGAGAGAGAGTGTGGGCCAGCATTGACCGAGAGAGAGAGTGTGGGCCAGCATTGACCGAGAGAGAGAGTGTGGGCCAGCATTGACCGAGAGAGAGAGTGTGGGCCAGCATTGACCGAGAGAGAGAGTGTGGGCTAGAATTGACCGAGAGAGAGAGTGTGGGCCCGCATTGACCGAGAGAGGTAATGCATTTTGGAAGGTCTAATACAGATAGGAAATATACAGTCAATGGCAGAACCCTTAAGATTATTGATAGGCAAAGCGATCTGTGTGTACAGGTACACAGGTCACTGAAAGTGGCAATGCAGGTGGAGAAGGTAGTCAAGAAGGCATACGGCATGCTTGCCTTCATCGGCCGGGGTATTGAGTTTAAAAATTGGCAAGTCATGTTGCAGCTTTATAGAACCTTAGTTAGGCCGCACTTGGAATATAGTGTTCAATTCTGGCTGTCACACTACCAGAACGATGTGGAGGCTTTGGAGAGGGGACAGAAAAGATTTACCAGGATGTTGCCTGGTATGGAGGGCATTAGCTATGAGGAGAGGTTGGAGAAACTTGGTTTGTTCTCACGAGAGCGACGGAGGTTGAGGAGAGACCTGATAGAAGTCTACAAAATTATGAGAGGCATGGACAGAGTGGATAGTCAGAAGCTTTTTCCCAGGGTGGAAGAGTCAATTACTAGAGGGCATAGGTTTAAGGTGCGAGGGGCATAGTTTAAAGGAGATGTACGAGGCAGATGTTTTACACTGAGAGTGGTGGGTGCCTGGAACTCGTTGCCGGGGGAGGTAGTGGCAGTGCATGCGGTAGTGACATTTAAGGGGCATCTTGACAAGTACATGAATAGGATGGGAATAGAGGGATATGGTCCCTGGAAGGGTAGGGGGTTTTAGTTAAGTCGGGCAGCATGGTCGGTGTAGGTTTGGAGGGCCGAAGCGCCTGTTCCTGTGCTGTGATTTTCTTTGTTCTTTGAGTGTGGGCCAACATTGACCGAGAGAGAGAGTGTGGGCCAACATTGACCGAGAGAGAGAGTGTGGGCCAGCATTGACCGAGAGAGAGAGTGTGGGCCAACATTGACCGAGAGAGAGAGTGTGGGCCAGCATTGACCGAGAGAGTGAGTGTGGGCCAACATTGACCGAGAGAGTGAGTGTGGGCCAACATTGACCGAGAGAGTGAGTGTGGGCTAGAATTGACCGAGAGAGTGAGTGTGGGCTAGAATTGACCGAGAGAGTGAGTGTGGGCTAGAATTGACCGAGAGAGTGAGTGTGGGCCAGCATTGACCGAGAGAGTGAGTGTGGGCCAGCGTTGACCGAGAGAGTGAGTGTGGGCTAGAATTGACCGAGAGAGTGAGTGTGGGCTAGAATTGACCGAGAGAGTGAGTGTGGGCCAGCATTGACCGAGAGAGTGAGTGTGGGCTAGAATTGACCGAGAGAGTGAGTGTGGGCCAGCATTGACCGAGAGAGTGAGTGTGGGCCAGCGTTGACCGAGAGAGAGAGTGTGGGCTAGAATTGACCGAGAGAGTGAGTGTGGGCCAACATTGACCGAGAGAGAGAGTGTGGGCCAACATTGACCGAGAGAGCGAGTGTGGGCCAACATTGACCGAGAGAGCGAGTGTGGGCCAACATTGACCGAGAGAGAGAGTGTGGGCCAGCATTGACCGAGAGAGAGAGTGTGGGCTAGAATTGACCGAGAGAGTGAGTGTGGGCCAACATTGACCGAGAGAGGGAGTGTGGGCCAGCATTGACCGAGAGAGTGTGGGCCAGCCAGCATTGACCAAGAGAGAGTGTGGGCCAGCGTTGACCGAGAGAGCGAGTGTGAGCTAGCATTGACCGAGAGAGCGAGTGTGGGCCAGCGTTGACTGAGAGAGTGAGTGTGGGCTAGCATTGACCGAGAGAGCGAGTGTGGGCCAGCGTTGACTGAGAGAGTGTGGGCCAGCATTGACCGAGAGAGCGAGTGTGGGCCAGCATTGACCGAGAGAGCGAGTGTGGGCCAGCATTGACCGAGAGAGAGTGTGGGCTAGCATTGACCGAGAGAGAGAGTGTGGGCCAGCATTGACCGAGACAGAGAGTGAGGGCCAGCATTGACCGAGAGAGTGAGTGTGGGCTAGCATTGACCGAGAGAGTGAGTGTGGGCTAGCATTGACCGAGAGAGTGAGTGTGGGCTAGCATTGACCAAGAGAGTGTGAGCTGGTATTGACCGAGAGTGTGGGCCAGCATTGACCGAGAGAGAGAGTGTGTGCTAGCATTAACCAAGAGAGTGTGAGCTGGTATTGACCGAGAGAGAGTGTGTGGGCTAGTATTGAACAAGAGAGTGTGGGCCAGCATTGACCGAGAGAGAGTGTGTGGGCCAGGATTGACCGAGAGAGTGAGTGTGGGTAGCATTGACCGAGAGAGTGAGTGTGGGCTAGCGCTGACCGAGAGAGAGAGTGTGGGTCAGCATTGAGCGAGACAGTGAGTGTGGGCCAGCGTTGACCAAGAGAGAGAGAGAGAGTGTGTGCCAGCATTGACCAAGAGAGTGAGTGAGGGCCAGCATTTACCGAGAGAGTGAGTGAGGACTAGCATTGACTGAGAGAGTTAGTGAGGACTAGCGTTGACCGAGAGAGTGAGTGTGGGCTAGCGTTGACCGAGAGAGAGAGTGTGGGTCAGCATTGAGCGAGACAGTGAGTGTGGGCCAGCATTGACCGAGAGAGCGAGTGAGGACTCGCATTGACTGAGAGAGTGAATGTGGGCCAGCATTAACCGAGAGAGCGAGTGTGGGCCAGCGTTGACTGAAAGAGTGAGTGTGAGCTAGCGTTGACCGAGAGAGAATGAGTGTGTGCCAGCATTGACCGAGAGAGAGAGTGTGGCCAGCATTGACCGAGAGAGAGAGAGTGTGGCCAGCATTGACCGAGAGAGAGTATGTGGGCCAGCATTGACTCAGAGAGAGAGTGAGGGCCAGCGTTGACCGAGAGAGAGAGTGTGGGCCAGCATTGACCGAGAGAGAGAGAGTGTGGGCCAGCATTGACTCAGAGAGAGAGTGTGGGCCAGCATTGACCGAGAGAGAGAGTGTGGGCTAGTGTTGACCGAGAGAGTGAGTGTGGGCTAGTGTTGACCGAGAGAGTGAGTGTGGGCCAGCATTGACCGAGAGAGCGAGTGTGGGCCAGCGTTGACCGAGAGAGCGAGTGTGGGCGAGCATTGACTGAGAGAGCGAGTGTGGGCCCGCATTGACCGAGAGAGTGAGTGTGGGCCAGTGTTGACCGAGAGAGTGAGTGTGGGCGAGCATTGACTGAGAGAGCGAGTGTGGGCCCGCATTGACCGAGAGAGTGAGTGTGGGCCAGTGTTGACCGAGAGAGTGAGTGTGGGCCAGTGTTGACCGAGAGAGTGAGTGTGGGCCAGTGTTGACCGAGAGAGTGAGTGTGGGCCAGTGTTGACAGAGAGAGATAGTGTGGGCCAGTGTTGATCGAGAGAGAGAATGAGTGTCTGCCAGCATTGATTGAGTGTGGCCAGCGTTGACCGAGAGAGTGAGTGTGGGCCAGTGTTGACCGAGAGTGTGAGTGTGGGCCAGCGTTGACCGAGAGAGTGTGGGCCAGCATTGACCGAGAGAGAGAATGAGTGTCTGCCAGCATTGACTGAGAGAGTCAGTGTGGGCCATCCTTGACCGAGAGAGTGAGTGAGGGCCAGCATTGACCGAGAGAGCGAGTGTGGGCCAGCGTTGACCGAGAGAGAGAGTGAGGGCTAGCATTGACCAAGAGAGCGAGTGAGGGCCAGCGTTGACCGAGAGAGTCAGTGAGGACTAGCATTGATCAAGAGAGTGAGTGTGGGCTACCATTGCCCGAGAGAGAGTGAGTGTGGGCCAGCATTGACTGAAAGAGTGAGTGTGGGCTAGCATTGACCGAGAGAGCGAGTGTGGGCCTGCATTGACCGAGAGAGAGTGTGGGCCAGCGTTGTCTGAGAGAGAGAGTGTGGGCCAGCATTGACCGAGAGAGTGTGTGTGGGCCAGCGTTGACCGAGTGAGAGAGTGTGGGCCAGCGTTGACCGAGTGAGAGAGTGTGGGCTAACGTGGACCGAGAGAGCGAGTGAGGGCCAGCGTTGACCGAAAGAGTGTGTGTGGGCTAGCGCTGGGAGAGAGTGAGTGTGTTCCAGCATTGACTGAGTGTGGGCCAGCGTTGACTGAGGGAGAGAGTGTGGGCCAGCGTTGACCGAGAGAGAGAGTGTGGGCCAGCGTTGACTGAGAGAGAGAGTGTGGGCCAGCGTTGACCAAGAGAGACAGTGTGGGCTAGCATTGACCGAGAGAGTCACTGAGGACTAGCATTGACCAAGAGAGTGAGTGTGGACCAGCGTTGACTGAGAGAGTCAGTGTGGGCAAGGGTTGACCGAGAGAGCGAGTGTGGGCTTGCATTGACCGAGAGAGCGAGTGTGGGCCAGCGTTGACTGAAAGAGTGAGTGCGTCCCATCATTGACTGAGTGTGGCCAGCATTGACCGAGAGAGAGAGTGTGGGCCAGCGTTGACCGAGAGAGAGAATGTGGGCCAGCGTTGACCGAGAGAGAGTGTGGGCTAGCATTGACTGAGCGTGGGCTAGCATTGACCAAGAGAGCGAGTGTGGGCAAGCATTGACCGAGAGAATGAGTGAGAGCTAGCATTGACCGAGAGAGCGAGTGTGCGCCAGCATTGACCGAGAGAGTGTGTGTGGGCTAGGGTTGACTGAGAGAGAGAGTGTGGGCCAGCATTGACCAAGAGAGAGAGTGTGGGCTAGCATTGACCAAGGGAATGATTGTGGGCTAGCATTGACCGAGAGCACGACTGTGGGCCAGCATTGACCGAGAGAGCGAGTGTAGGCTAGCGTTGACTGAGAGAGTGAGTGTGGGCTAGCGTTGACTGAGAGAGTGAGTGTGGGCTAGTGTTGACTGAGAGAGTGAGTGTGGGCTAGCGTTGACTGAGAGAGTGAGTGTGGGCTAGCGTTGACCGAGAGAGCGAGTGTAGGCTAGCGTTGACTGAGAGAGAGAGTGTGTGCCAGCATTGACCGAGAGAGAGAGTGTGCGCCAGCGTTGACCGAGAGAGTATGTGTGGGCTAGGGTTGACTGTGAGAGAGAGAGTGTGGGCCAGCATTGACCGAGAGAGAGAGTGTGGGCTAGCATTGACCGAGGGAATGATTGTGGGCTAGCATTGACCGAGAGAGCGAGTGTGGGTTTGCATTGACCAAGAGAGCAAGTGTGGGCCAGCGTTGACCGAGAGAGTGAGTGTGGGCTAGCGTTGACCGAGAGAGCGAGTGTGGGCTAGCGTTGACCGAGAGAGCGAGTGTGGGCTAGCGTTGACCGAGACAGCGAGTGTGGGCTAGCGTTGACCGAGAGAGCAAGTGTGGGCCAGCATTGACCGAGAGAGTGAGTGTGGGCCAGCATTGACTGGGTGTGGACCAGCGTTGACCGAGAGAGAGAGTGTGGACCAGCATTGACCGAGAGAGAGAGTGTGGACCAGCGTTGACCGAGATAGAGTGTGTGGAGCAGCGTTGACCAAGAGAGAGTGTGGACCAGCATTGACCGAGTGTGGACCTGCATTAACTGAGTGTGGGCTAGAATTGACCGAGAGAGTGAGTGTGGGCCACTGTTGACCAAGAGAGAGAGTGTGGGCCAAAGTTGACTGAGAGACCGAGTGTGGGCCAGCGTTGAAACCCAGAGAGATTGAGTGTGGGCCAGGGTTGACCCAGAGAAGGAGACATTTTACGAAGCAATGTGATTTAAAAGAATTGTAATTGCTTTGAGATTAGACATTGTATTTATTTGGCTGTGAATTCATGTTGAATAGATTTTGTAAAGCTTTGTTTTCATCTCCTAGGGTTCTCCAGAGTGGCCTTGAGGTAGAACGGTTGCGCCTCAGGAACTTCTACCATTATTTTCACTCCAAGCGAGGGATGTGGGATTCTCAGGCCAAGAAAACAACAAAAGAACCGAATGAGGGTTGAAACTTTCTCTATGCACTTTAAAGAAAAGAACATAAACCAGCAGACGCATGCTCCATAGGCAATCTAGCCGATTACCGAGCCACATGGGAAAGGATCCCTTTTGAAGAAATGTTTCTCATATTCTAACCACAATGGAATTTCTCTAAATCCATGTTTTTCTCTCCTCGGCATTTTCAGAAATCTTGTGATTTTGTTACTGGTTAGTATACAACTACAAAAGAACTTGACCGAAGCCAGGAAGACTTGAGGCAAGGACCTGAGTCCATATATTGGAGTTTTTACCAATTGAGACATTCAGGAAATAGTAATCACCTCTTTAACATCTTGTTGCCCCTCTTCCTAAGAGCTTGCAGCCATCTTCTTAAAGCTCCATGATCCAGTCAATTGCTGCTGTTTTTTCTGATCGGTTGCAACCCTCACAAAGTTTTGTAAGTTCTGTAGTATTAATTTTTCTGCCCAGGATTTTATTTTGATGAATAATGTATTGGATTAAGATTTTATGAGCTGGAGTTCTCTACGTATATGGTGTCCCTCTCCAGCCCAAAAACCAACACTGGCCTTTGAGTATAAGCTCACCAAATAAAAAGAACACACGCACACACACACACACACACACACATAGTTATGCAGACACAAATCTTGCGCATACACGCACACAAATGTCACATTCACATCACACACGCACACACATACCTCCCATATAGACACACACAAATGTCACATTCACATCACATACAGACCACACATACACACTCGTGTTTCTACTTACTGGACCAAACCTTCTGCAAATGTTCCCTCGTGGAACAGTGACACAAACTGCCCAGGCTTTCTGGGGCTAATTTAGATACATTGTCCATTGATTTATGCAGATGCTATAGTTTAAAGACAGTGCGTGAACTCAGTAAAGCTGGCCATTTCAAGTCTGACCTAATGAAGCCTTATTCTGAGGGAGGGCCTGGTCTGGAGAGAGATCACCATTTTGGTTATTACAAAACAGCAGCCTAGAAACAACACTGAATTTTCAGCCCCCCAAAAAGGACACAGATTCATGTCACTGAAACCACCTAATGGTAATCATACCCATTGAGCTGTCATCTGTTGTGACACGCAAAGAAAGACTAAACTCAAATGAAGACTGATGCCAAGGACTTTTTGACAAAAGCTGGATCAGTTCTGCTTGGTGACTTTGAAGACAGCATCGCCGCTTCTTCCGTGAAGCATCACCTCACTTGACAACGATCGAGCTCACAGAGAGCAACTTTGTCTTATATTTTTTTCTTAAATTCAACCCCTGAATGGGGGATGGGGGTTCTGAGGGGAAGGTGAGTTTTTCAGAACTAATTTATGGAATTGAA
This sequence comes from Mustelus asterias, assembly GCF_964213995.1. NCBI lineage: Eukaryota > Metazoa > Chordata > Chondrichthyes > Carcharhiniformes > Triakidae > Mustelus > Mustelus asterias. The sequence continues at coordinate 83,170,640 of NC_135809.1, forward strand.
TTTTAATTCTTAATATTTAAAATGAAACCATTGAGTCTAAATGTTACACTAGTTGTCTTGAGAATTGGTGAAACCTTTTAGGATGTTCTTAGAATGATGTGCTTATAAAATGCAAATTCAGTTTTAATCCACACTGCTAGTTAGGAATGTTGCTGTTTGGTATCATCATCAGGAGGCTTTATTGTTTACAAAAAAATACTCCAGGAGGCAGCATTTGCTTTTTAATTAAGTATTCTCGATGAAGATTCTTTTTAAAATCATTATTTATTCAGTTGACAGCTCTCCGATTGAATTGGTAAAATATTTGAAACGTTGTCTTCTGTCACTGGTGAATAACCAGTGATAAACTGCGGTCTGGTTGCATAACCCATGTTATGTCTGAAAAGAAAGTCTTTTCCTTTTAGTCTTTATGTTTTAAAATGGCTGACAGGTAGTCTAAGAAATATTATTGGGCTTCCCCATTCACTTGGTTGATGAGCACCAACCAGGTTATGATGCTCCTAGGTGCTGATTATAGTCGAGTGTTGGTAGGACACTAAAATTGGTTTTCATTGGGTGGTCTGTGTATGTGGAACTAGTTTTGAATAAAATTGAAAAGCAAACATTCCTTTTACAAACTTGCTGTTTATGCTTTTGTTCTGATTCAACGCATCAATTGGTGACCATCCCCCCCCTCCCCCCCCCCCGCCCCCGACTGCCTTCCCCCCCCTTCCCCCTTTGAGGGCAAGAGGGCTTTGAGATGGCACATCTGCAAATGCAGAACCAAGACAATGTTCTGTACCAGACTTGGTATTCTGATACTGGGTACACAGGCCTGCAGTACACTAGGTTATTGTTGACAATTGGCTATCCAGTCTAGCCAACTAATGAAAGCTGGCGAGGAGCCTGTTACAGGGAGCTGGGATTTATTTTTGCACATGGCTCTAGTTAACCCCAAAAACTGAATCCCTTACAGATGGGGTGGTTCTGTCTGGTCAAGCAGCTCTGTACTAGTCAACTGCTGTCTAGTGGGTTAAATAACAGGAATGCCCTGGCATATAGCTGTAAGTCCCTAGGGTTTAGTACTACCAACTTGTACCCAGGTTCTGCACACTGAGCTGGTGGTGTGCAGCCAGACTCTATACCAAACAGGTTGGTTTTAGCCCTTATTTATCTGACGGAAACCAGACAGGTGGGTTAATACTCCTTGGAACTCGATCCTTACCAGCCTCCTGAAGTTCTGTAAATTGGGCTGTACTGTATCAGTCAGAAATCCAATGGCATCTTAACTGGGCTCTGAACAGGAAAGCTGACATGACTTAACCACCAGACAAAACGGATCAACTGGTTCTGCGACGGACAAAGAGGAGCCTCCAGATAATCCAAACAATTCTCCTCACGTGACCAGGAGGTTCAGAATTGTGGATTGTGGAGGTGACTCTGGAGGAACATGTGCCCCTTCCCTCATCATGGGTTGTTTTTGAGGTCAATCTGCTGTCCTTTGGTGACATCGTTAGTTAGGATAGTCTAAGCTTCCACATGCATCCTGATGATATTCAACCCAAACTCTGCCACCACAGCCAGTTCCTCAGCTATTCCCAAACTCTGCCACCACAGCCAGTTCCTCAGCTATTCCCAAACTCTGCCGCCACAGCCAGTTCCTCAGCTATTCCCAAACTCTGCCGCCACAGCCAGTTCCTCAGCTATTCCCAAACTCTGCCGCCACAGCCAGTTCCTCAGCTATTCCCAAACTCTGCCGCCACAGCCAGTTCCTCAGCTATTCCCAAACTCTGCCGCCACAGCCAGTTCCTCAGCTATTCCCAAACTCTGCCACCACAGCCAGTTCCTCAGCTATTCCCAAACTCTGCCGCCACAGCCAGTTCCTCAGCTATTCCCAAACTCTGCCGCCACAGCCAGTTCCTCAGCTATTCCCAAACTCTGCCGCCACAGTCAGTTCATCAGCTATTCCCAAACTCTGCCGCCACAGCCAGTTCCTCAGCTATTCCCAAACTCTGCCGCCACAGTCAGTTCATCAGCTATTCCCAAACTCTGCCACCATAGCCAGTTCCTCAGCTATTCCCAAACTCTGCCGCCACAGCCAGTTCCTCAGCTATTCCCAAACTCTGCCACCATAGCCAGTTCCTCAGCTATTCCCAAACTCTGCCGCCACAGTCAGTTCATCAGCTATTCCCAAACTCTGCCGCCACAGCCAGTTCCTCAGCTATTCCCAAACTCTGCCGCCACAGCCAGTTCCTCAGCTATTCCCAAACTCTGCCGCCACAGCCAGTTCCTCAGCTATTCCCAAACTCTGCCGCCACAGCCAGTTCCTCAGCTATTCCCAAACTCTGCCGCCACAGCCAGTTCCTCAGCTATTCCCAAACTCTGCCGCCACAGTCAGTTCATCAGCTATTCCCAAACTCTGCCGCCACAGCCAGTTCCTCAGCTATTCCCAAACTCTGCCGCCACAGTCAGTTCATCAGCTATTCCCAAACTCTGCCACCATAGCCAGTTCCTCAGCTATTCCCAAACTCTGCCGCCACAGCCAGTTCCTCAGCTATTCCCAAACTCTGCCACCATAGCCAGTTCCTCAGCTATTCCCAAACTCTGCCGCCACAGTCAGTTCATCAGCTATTCCCAAACTCTGCCGCCACAGCCAGTTCATCAGTTACTCATAAACTCTGCCACCACAGCCGGTTCCTCAGCTATCACTGTGCTTGTCTGGCAAGTTGTGGATCAGTCAGAACTGTCTTTAATTTAACATTGCTGAGGTTAAAAGTCAAAACTATCCTGTTCTTTCACCGCAAAATAACTAAACCACAATTCTACTCGCCTCCTCTTCCATCTGCTGATTTGGGCTGAATCCAGCTGTATAAGCTAGGTTACAAACCCCTTGTTTTTCCGGACTCCAAGCCTCAGTTGCTCTCTCTCGCTTTCTCTCTCTCCTCAACATGTTATATCTTGCCCACCAATCTGTGAGTGGCTTACTTCCTTCCTCCCTCTGCAATCTCTCCCAGTCCTATATCAAGATTTAATCTCCAATTTTCCAACTCTTCTTTGCATCCACGCTATCTCTCCATTTCATCCTCCGACTTGAAACTTTATTTAGAGGTGAAATGCCAGTGTCTGTCTTGTCCAACATTTTGCCTTTTTATGTTAAGTAAACACGTTTACAATACCCGTGGTGAATTCACTATTTAAATTCTCAGTTTGGAGAAGTGAAGTTACTCACCATTGTTATTGGGGAAGTTTAAGAGACGATTATCTCGGATTAGAATCGTAGAATCTACAATGCAGCAGGAGGCCATTTGGCCCATCGAGCCTGCACCAACAACAATCTCACCCAGGTCTTACCCCCGTAACTTCACATATTTACCCTCCTCGCCCCCCTAACCCGAAGGGGCAATTTATCATGGCCAATCAACCTAACCAGCACATCTTTGGACTGTGGGAGGAAACTGGAGCACCCGGAGGAAACCCACGCAGACACGAGGAGAACGTGCAAACTCCACACAGACAGTGACCCAAGGCCGGAATTGACTCCGGTCCCTGATGCCGTGAGGCAGCAGTGATAAATACTGTGCCATCGTACCATCCCGAGTTGAGAGAGATCTGAAATGAGATGGGTGTGAATGTAAATTCAGACCAAGGGGGCGTTTGCCTGGGCCACTAGCCCCAGTCTGGATTCCCGATGGCATGTTGAAGCAGGAGTGAGGGCTAAGTTGGGATACTCGCTGAGCGTCAAACCCATTGAGTCGCTTGGTTCACTGCGCCTGGCCAGGTCAGGTTCTCATCCAGAGCGACGAGAACCTGATTAAAACTGATTTAAATGCATTTGGACACAATTAGCGGGCTGGAATTCTGATTCAACGGGCTTCTGGGACGCTCCCACCCTATCAGTGAGAAGTCCCATGAACGCCCATTAGTCCTGATCCTGACAAACTAGGACCAGGCATAGTGGACTCCAGGGGGTGGGAAAAAGGTAAGTACTCCAAGTACTCCAAAACCGTGTTAGGGAACTGGAGCTGGAGTTGGATGAACTTAGGATCATTAGGGACGCAGAGGTGGCCATAGACAGAAGCTTTAGGGATACAGTTACTCCGAGGGATGAAAACAGATGGGTGACGGTGAGAGGGGCTGGGAGGAAGCAGTCCGTGCAGGGATCCCCGGTGGTCGTTCCCCTTAGCAACAAGTATTCCGCTTTGGATACGGTTGAGGGGGATGACATACCAGTGGTGAGCCGCAGTGAGAGGATCTCCAGCACTGTGTCCGTCTCTGTGGCTCGGGAGGGTAAGGGGCAGAGCAGGAGGGCAATAGTTATTGGGAACTCGTTAGTTAGAGGGATAGATAGGAGGTTCTGTGGCAGCAAAAGAGACTCACGGATGGTATGTTGCCTACCGGATGCCAAGGTCCGTGACGTCTCAGACCGTGTTTTCCGGATTCTGAAGGGGGAGGGGAAACAGTCACAAGTCGTGGTACACATTGGTACCAATGACATAGGTAAGAGAAGGGACGGGGATTTAAAGCAGGAATTTCTGGAGCTGGGCTGGAAGCTGAGAGCCAAGACAAAACATGTGGTCATCTCTGGTACGTTGCCGGTGCCACGTGATAGCGAGTTGAGGAACAGGGAGAGAGTGCAGTTAAACATGTGGTTGCAGGGATGGTGTAGGAGGGAGGGCTTCAGATACGTGGATAATTGGAACACATTCTGGGGAAGGTGGGACCTGTACAAACAGGACGGGGTGCACCTGAACCAGAGGGGCACCAATATCCTAGGAGGGAAATTTGTTACGGCTCTTCAGGGGGGTTTAAACTAATTTGTCAGGGGAGTGGGAAAAGGAGTTGTAGTCCAGAAGTCAGTGAGGGTGGTGATGTATTGGGGAAGGTATCAGGGTCAAGGGTGGGTACCGGTAGACAGGAAGGTGGGTTGAAGTGTGTCTACTTCAATGCAAGGAGCATCCGGAACAAGGTAGATGAACTTGGGGCGTGGATTGGTACTTGGGACTACGATGTTGTGGCCATTACGGAGACGTGGGTAGAACAAGGACAGGAATGGTTGTTGGACGTTCCGGGGTATAGATGTTTCACTAAGTGTAGGGAAGCTGGTAAAAGAGGTGGAGGAGTGGCATTGTTAATCAAAGATAGTTTAACGGCTGCGGAAAGGCACTTTGAGGGGGATCTGCACACTGAGGTAATATGGGCTGAGGTTAGAAATAGGAAAGGAGCGGTCACGTTGTTAGGAGTTTACTATAGGCCCCCAAATAGTAATAGAGATGTGGAGGAAGAAATTGCTAAGCAGATTATGGATATGTGTGGGGGTCACAGGGTAATTGTCATGGGGGACTTTAAGTTTCCAAATATTGATTGGAACCTTTGTAGGTCAAATAGTTCGGATGGGGCAGTTTTTGTGCAGTGTGTGCAGGAGGGTTTCCTGACACAATATGTGGATAGGCCGACAAGAGGTGAGGCCACATTGGATTTGGTACTGGGAAATGAACCGGGCCAAGTGTTAGATTTGGTTGTGGGAGAGCACTTTGGAGATAGTGACCACAATTCGGTGTCTTTTGTTATTGCAATGGAGAGGGATAGGGCCGTACGGCAGGGCAAGGTTTACAATTGGGGGAGAGGTAATTATGATGCGATTAGGCAAGAATTAGGGGGCATAAGTTGGGAACAGAAACTGTCAGAGAAAGGAACTAATGAAAAGTGGAACGTTTTCAAGGAACAAATACTGGATGTCCTTGATAGGTATGTCCCTGTCAGGCAGGGAGGAAATGGCCGAGTGAGGGAACCATGGTTCATGAAAGAGGTGGGATGTCTTGTGAAAAGGAAGAGGGAAGCTTATGTCGGGATGAGGAAACAAGGTTCAGATGGCTCGATTGAGGGTTACAAGCTAGCAAGGAATGAGCTGAAAAAGGGGCTTAGGCGAGCTAGGAGGGGACACAAGAAGTCCTTGGCGGGTCGGATCAAGGAAAACCCCAAGGCTTTTTACTCTTATGTGAGGAATAAAAGAATGACCAGGGTGAAGTTAGGGCCGGTCAAGGACAGTAGTGGGAACTTGTGTATGGAGTCAGTAGAGATAGGCGAGGTGATGAATGAATACTTTTCTTCAGTGTTCACCAAGGAGAGGGGCCATGTTTTTGAGGAAGAGAAGGTGTTACAGGCTAATAGGCTGGAGGAAATAGATGTTCGGAGGGAGGATGTCCTGGCAGTTTTGAATATACTGAAGGTCGATTAGTCCCCTGGGCCTGATGAAATGTATCCTAGGATTCTTTGGGAGGCAAGGGATGAGATTGCAGAGCCTTTGGCTTTGATGTTTGGGTCCTCGCTGTCCACGGGGATGGTGCCAGAGGACTGGAGAATGGCGAATGTTGTTCCTCTGTTTAAGAAAGGGAATAGAAATGACCCTAGTAATTATAGACCGGTTAGTCTTACTTCGGTGGTTGGTAAATTGATGGAAAAGGTCCTTAGAGATGGGATTTACGACCATTTAGAAAGATGCGGATTAATCCGGGATAGTCAGCACGGATTCGTGAAGGGCAAGTCATGCCTCACAAATTAGATAGAATTTTTTGAGGAGGTAACTAAGTGTGTTGATGAAGGTAGGGCAGTTGATGTCATATACATGGATTTTAGTAAGGCGTTTGATAAGGTCCCCCATGGTCGGCTTATGATGAAAGTGAAGAGGTGTGGGATAGAGGGAAAGTTGGCCGATTGGATAGGTAACTGGCTGTCTGATCGAAGACAGAGGGTGGTGGTCGATGGAAAATTTTCAGATTGGAGGCAGGTTGCTAGCGGAGTGCCGCAGGGATCAGTGCTTGGTCCTCTGCTCTTTGTGATTTTTATTAATGACTTAGAGGAGGGGGCTGAAGGCTGGATCAGTAAATTTGCTGATGACACCAAGATTGGTGGAGTAGTGGATGAGGTGGAGGGCTGTTGTAGGCTGCAAAGAGACATAGATAGGATGCAAAGCTGGGCTGAAAAATGGCAAATGGAGTTTAACCCTGATAAATGTGAGGTGATTCATTTTGGTAGGACTAATTTAAATGCGGATTACAGGGTCAAAGGTAGGGTTCTGAAGACTGTGGAGGAACAGAGAGATCTTAGGGTCCATATCCACAGATCTCTAAAGGTTGCCACTCAAGTGGATAGAGCTGTGAAGAAGGCCTATAGTGTGTTAGCTTTTATTAACAGGGGGTTGGAGTTTAAGAGCCGTGGGGTTATGCTGCAACTGTACAGGACCTTGGTGAGACCACATTTGGAATGTTGTGTGCAGTTCTGGTCACCTCACTATAAGAAGGATGTGGAAGCGCTGGAAAGAGTGCAGAGGAGATTTACCAGGATGCTGCCTGGTTTGGAGGGTGGGTCTTATGAGGAAAGGTTGAGGGAGCTAGGGATGTTCTCTCTGGAGTGGAGGAGGCTGAGGGGAGACTTAATAGAGGTTTATAAAATGATGAAGGGGATAGATAGAGTGAACGTTCAAAGACTATTTCCTCAGGTGGATGGAGCTATTACAAGGGGGCATAACTATAGGGTTCGTGGTGGGAGATATAGGAAGGATATCAGAGGTAGGTTCTTTACTCAGAGAGTGGTTGGGGTGTGGAATGGACTGCCTGCAGTGATAGTGGAGTCAGACACTTTAGGAACATTTAAGCGGTTATTGGATAGGCACATGGAGCACACCAGGATGATAGGGCGTGGGATAGCTTGATCTTGGTTTCAGATAAAGCTCGGCACAACATCGTGGGCCGAAGGGCCTGTTCTGTGCTGTACTGTTCTATGTCTACTCCCTGCAACTGTGCCCATGAGTTCCTCTGCTACTGCCTGGCTGCAGAAGGGGGGACCCTCAAGGGACTTAGGGGTTGGGTTGGCTTGGGCTGGGGGAAAGGGGTTAACCTTGGGAGTCTCCATCGGACGGAGCTCTCATGGCTGGACTTCTTGTTGCCCTGAAAACATGGAGATCACTCTTAAGATGGTGATTTCAGGTACATTTCTGGTGAAAAATCTTTATTATTGTCTGTGTTCTATAAAACCTGAAGTGACCTGGTCTCATTAAAATCCATGCCTCTGAACACATGGAAGCCTTCAAAATCACATCAGCACTCCATTTTAAAGTAGGGATTACTCTTGGTTGTTTTCAGAAGCCCCAGGTGTTACCAGACCTCTCTGATAGCTGCCATCACTCAAAGCACTAGGGAGATCCCCTTGCTTTCTTTCATAAGTCCCAGCTGCTCTGAAACCTTTTAGAGCTGCTTTCATTGACTAGAGCAGGGGTCTCCAAACTACGGCCCGCGGGCCACATCCGGCCCGCAGTGGGCTGCATCCGGATCGGAGTTTGGAGACCGCTGGACTAGAGTATTCCTTTCTTTCGCTCATACAAACTGCTTTGATTGACAGCCCCAGAGCAGCTCAAAGAGGGGATTAGCCAAGGTTTGCTTGGAACAGATGGTCCATCAGCTGCTAAAAGCTTTTTTAACTGACAGCTCCAGGGCAGATCAAAGAGTTCATTGTTGATACGACCAGTTCATGCTCCATTAAACCTGAAGTCCTTCCTCTTTTCACTATATCTGTTTTGTCTGGCCCCACTTTTTTAACACTGTAGTTTTTTTTGTCTCTGACCCTTCCTAGAAAGCAAAAATGCTTTTTAATACCGCTTTTTAAATACAATGACTTTTTTTCTTGCTTGCAAAACCAAAAAAGATCCTGTGACTTTTTTTTCTGCAAATGCTTTTATCCATCTGGGCTGTTTTCCAACAAAGACACATATTTCTCTTATTTGGGAATAACAAGGCTGTGGGAGATGAGATATTCACATGAGACAAGTCACCTGGATAAAGGTGCCGTGGAGGACAGCCTCTGCGACCGTACCCCAGCTGCATTCATGACATTGGGGGAGGCCTTCTGCCAACTGTAGGGAAGAGGGTGCCCTCCTCTCTTCCACTGCGACAACATCCATTCTATGTCTGAGTCGAGGAAACGTGGTGCTGATCTTCTCGCAGCCATCTTCTTGGCTGAAATGATGGCCGGTGTAGGCAGCGTTTAAATGGTGCTTCAGCTGATTCCCAACCCCACCCAATCACGTGGCGGAGGGGGAGGGGGAGGGGGGGAATTAGTCCAGCGTGATTCCCATTGGAGGGGGGTGTGAGTTGGCTTTTTATGATTATATTGAATGGGGTTTCATTTCCAATGTCAGAGTCAGTGAGAAATGCACCGATTTTCCCACTTCTGGGGAGATTTCTCTGTGGAGAATCGTGGTCCAAATCTACCCTCTGTGTCAGACTTAGTGTGCTGCATATAATGACACCTCTGACGGCAGGATCCACCAAAGTTATGCAGGAGAGGCCCCGCGTCAGTTTCCCTTGAGGGTGGTCACAGGGCCTGCGTGGGATTGTGGTCGGTGCAGGTTCAATGGGCCGAATGGCTCCTTCTGCACTGGATTCTGTGATTTACTGACCACTGACGGCAGGGTATCAATCAGATTCATTCATAAGCCCATTGACAGCCATTGAAGGCCTCAGAGATTCAAAAGGAGCTTTCCCGCACACTCACAAGGCCGCCACACAACAGGTTTGCCAGTTGCTTCATGTGGGGGAGAATCTGAGCGGGGGACCCAGCACCAGGAATGGGTATGATCCGCTGAAAGCCATCCCTTGCCTTCTAACTCCCTGCCCCCCTCACCAGCCCATGATTCCTGCACCATCACTCCACCCTTCCCCCATTCCTGGGCCTCTGGTGGGTGCCACAGCCACTGCTCCCTCTGGCAATGGCAGCAACAAGTAGCTGGTAAGCCTGTAGCTCTCAGTGGCATTGCAACACTGGGAACCTGAATTATGCGGTGGGGGTTTCCCTGCTTGTTTTCTGACTGGTGGGGTGAGATTCCCAGCATCTCTGCAGAATCCAGCTGAGATATTCCGATACTAATCCCAGCTGTCTTGTTTTAAAACTTTTTCAATAGGATGATTTTCTGGACAAGAAATCAACTGCCCTTTGGCAACTGCTTGATTACATCAAGCTTTAAATTCCAAATCAAATTCAAATACTCAAACTGCCCGTGGTGGGATTTGAACTCTCATTCTCTGAATTATTGGTTCAGTGGCATAGTCACTATCTGTACTACTGTGACCATATTCCGATGTTACAAACATTTTTGTCTATGCTCTTTGCATTCTTTTACTCTTCCTTGGCATCACTTCAGATCTTTCTTTACAAGTTGCAGATACCTGAACTGGCCAGCATGTGGCACCAGAACTCTGAGTTCACGCCAGAGATTTTGGGACAACTTCAATAACCCTGGGTTGTGCTTTGCTGTTTTAAACCTGCACCGTTCTTAATCCCGGGAATACACAGTCAACAATAATGGCCACAAAGGTCAATTTCCATTCAGCAATAACTTTGCGCTATTCGACTGAACAGGTGGCATGTTACCAGTCCCCGGGCAGAGGAGGGGCTAGTTAAATGCCAGGGAGGGATCAGACCAGAAACTTCGAGATATATTATGAAGTTAGGCCAAACCCCAGCTTTTGCATTTAATTTTGGCATTAGGGTGAGCATAAGATGTTTCACTCCAGTATGATGCAATTGACCCATTCGGAAGTTTTTATCAAAATAATCTTTATTTAAGAACACAGTCAGAATATAACAAAAAGAATTGGCATAACTTTTACCAATTAAAATACTTAAACATGACAAAGTATTATTCTTAATAGCTAGCTGTCTCTATTGTTCCAATTTAAAGCAATATCCTCATAGATATACACCCTTGTTCAGAATTAGTTAACACAAAAAAGCAAGTATTCTCGCGTGTTGCTAGATTTCCAGCCTTTTAACACTTCTGGACAGAGATCCAGACAGCAGTTTCCAGAGAAGGATATATCCTCAAACAGCAGAACTTCAGAGAAGTAAATCTGGTCCCTGGTAGCTCCCAGTCTCCAGACTTCAGAGAGGGGAAAAGAGAGGAACTGCTCTCTCTACTCCGAGCACCATCTAATCTTGAATTCTCTGCGCAAGCCTAGTTCCACCCAGTCACATGACTTTTCTGTCAATCAAGCTAATCAAGCCCTACTCGGCAAAATCCCAGGGGAACACTAAAAAACACCAAAACAGCATTAGTCAAGATTAATACAAACATTCTAGCAAATGTATTGATGTAGTAACAATAGATAACAAAGACACCTATGTCACACTACTATTTATTGACTACAGCTCAGCCTTCAACACCATTATTCCCACAAAACTCATCTCCAAACTCCATTGCCTGGGCCTCGGCTCCTCTCTCTGCGATTGGATCCTGAACTTCCTAACTCTCAGACCACAATCAGTAAGGATAGGCAATAACACCTCCTCCACGATCATCCTCAACACCGGTGCCCCACATGGCTGTGTTCTCAGTCCCCTACTATTCTCCTTATGACTATGTAGCCAAATTCTCCTCCAATTTAATTTTCAAGTTTGCTGATGACACCACCATAGCGGGTCAGATCTCAAACAATGACGAGACAGAGTACAGGAATGAGATAGAGAATCTGGTGAACTGGTGCAGCGACAATAATCTCTCCCTCAGTGTCAACAAAATGAAAGAGATTGTCATTGAATTCAGGAAGCATGGAGGAGAACATGCCCCTGTCTACATCAACGGGGAAGAAGTAGAAAGGGTCGAGAGCTTCAAGTTTTTAGGTGTCTAGATCACCAACAACCTGTCCTGGCCCCCCCATGCTGACACTATAGATAAGAAAGCCCACCAACGCCTCTATTTTCTCAGAAGACTAAGGAAATTTGGCATGTCAGCTACGACTCTCACCAACTTTTACAGATGCACCACACAAAACATTATTTCTGGTTGTCTCATAGCTTAGTATGGCTCCTGCTCTGCCCAAGACCGCAAGAAACTACAAAAAGCCCAATCCATCACGTAAACCAGCCTCCCATCCACTAACTCTATCTACACTTTCCACTGCCTCGGCAAAGCAGCCAGCATAATTAAGGACCTCACGCACCCTGGACATCCTCTCTTCCACCTTCTTCCATCAGGAAAAAGGTACAAAAGTCAGAGGTCACGTGCCAACCGACTCAAGAACAGCTTCATCCCTGCTGCCATCAGACTTTTGAATGGACATACATCGCATTAAGTTGATCTTTCTCTACACCCTAGCTATGACCGTAACACTACATTCTGCACTCTCTCATTTCCTTCTCAATGAATGGTATGCTTTGTCTGTACAGCGAGCAAGAAACAATATTTTTCACTGTATGCTAATACATGTGACAATAAATCAAATCAAATAGAGGATACCGGGGTTATAGACACAGTGGCACCACTTGGAAGAGACTTCTTAAAAAAAAACAATCTTGCACAAGATACATGACTCAAATATGTTTCTTAAAGACACAATATTGTCACAGACAGAATGGTGTTGAGGCGTCGGGAGTCTTTCCCGCTGGCTGGAAAGCCAGCAAGAACCCCACGGTGCCTCTTTTCGGGAAGCCTTCTTGAACTAGGTGCCACTCGGGCAGTGGTGAGGCTGGTGATGGGCATTCCCATGGATTCCACACACCAGAGGGTGGATGTGGGGCCCATCTGCTGAGAGCTACCAGCCAATCAGTGCCACAGGAAAGGCTGTGGTTGCTGCAGGAAGGACAAGCACCGGAGTCCCCGGTTGGCAGAGTGACCCAGGCCATGAGTAAGTAATATGGAGAGGGAGTGCGCTGTGCACTGGCTGCAGGGGGAGGGGTGCAGGGATGTCAGCAGGGGGTGAGGGGGGGAGGAAGGGGGCAGGGGCTCTCAGGGAACCCTTCCCGATATTAAGACCCGCACTCAGCCACTGAGTGCTTTTGACTGAGGGACTCCTTCCCCAGAGGTGACAAGCTGGCCGCATGCTTTTAGCTGTCATGTATGCTGCATGTCGACAGGCCCGTCTGCAGCTGGATTAATATCAGGCTGAGGCAATTAATTATTAATCACCAAAGGTCCTCAGTTGGAAGTAGGACGGGAAGGCTGACAATGGGTCTTATAGTCCTTAATTTAGTTCTGTCAGAGGCAGGATGGTGGTGAGGTTCAGGTACGCCATCATCCTGCCTAATTAAATGCCCCTACACCTCCAAACTTACCACCAGAGACAGCAGAAGATTGCGCCCATTGGAACCACTCTAGCACACTGTCGTGCTGCTTTGCATGTTCCTCAGTGATGGGAATGGCAGAGACTCAGCTACCTGCTGACTGGAGGTGGCTGGATTATTTAGAAAATTTGGGGTCTAATTCAGGACCATTTTCCCAGGCTGCCAGAGTTGCCCTGTCAAGCTTTCTGCGAGGGAGCCTCCTATTAGGGGTGGCCCTCGTGCCTCTCCATGCCACCTTTCTCATTGGTGCTGCTGAGGCAACAGAGCTGTCAGCCCTCTGATTGGACCAGCAATGTGGAAATCATACCCATCATGCCTGTCTGCACTTGTTTTCCTCTGCCCGGCATTATCACTGAGGAGTCCTGCTTCCCACTCTGAGCTTATTGGCTGTCCCGAAACCCACCCTGTGCTTATTGGCCATCCCGAAACCCACTCTGAGCTGATTGGCTGTCCCGAAACCCACCGTGTGCTTATTGGCCGTCCCGAAACCCACTCTGAGCTGATTGGTTGTCCTGAAATCCACCCTGAGCTTATTGGTTGTCCTGAAACCCACCCTGAGCTTATTGGCCGTCCTGAAACCCACCCTGAGCTTATTGGCTGTCCTGAAACCCACCCTGAGCTTATTGGCTGTCCCCACAGCTGCCCAATATTGGGGTTGCCCCATCTCACCCCTCCCACCCCCTGGGAAGAGGATGTTCAGTTGAGTTGAGTTCCATTATAATGAGGTAAGCCCCTTCTGCCTCTCTAACCCAGCATAAGAAAGTCAGTAAGCCTGTTTTCAAAAGTAAAAGCCTCCATTTCTGTTTACTTCTCTCTCTACTCCTTTGCGTATGTATCTCTCTCTCTCACACACACACTCAGTATGGACGTTTCTCACCATTGGCTACTGCTTTTCTCTCTTCTTCTGCTCCACTTTCTACCCATTCAGATGTTTTCCTCTCATACTCTCCTCTTTTGCTTGTTGCTCACACTCTCCCTCTCTCTCGCCCCGTCCCTCTTCTGTTTCTCTCTCTCACAACAACAATGTATTTGTATAGCATCTGTGACGTAGTAAAATGTTTCACTGTGCGCCATGAGAGTGATGGATAAAATGAGGCAGCAAACCACATGAAGAGATATTGGGTGGAATTTAATCTCCTTGGGGGGGCATTTAATCAGGCTAACGGGTGGGGCCCTGCTGCTTTCCTGCCTCTACCCCATTTAAACCCATAGCAGCCAGGCCCATGGACAACCCCATGACCAATTGAGGGCTTAGGTGGGCAATTAATGACCGCTTAATGGCCTCAGCCCACCACCGCTGGTATTAACCCAGTGGAAGGCAGGGGCTTGGCATGTGGGGAATGTTACAGGCAAACCCTGTTGGGGCGAGGTGTTTAAAGATATGGTGCCTGATTGAGGGCACTGGCACATGGAAGACGCTGACCCACAGGCAGCCATCCCTGCCCATGCTGCAGAACCCCTCTCCCCACAAACCCCAGCCTGCAACTCCCTCCCACTATCACTCGTCTGTGGCCTGGGATCCCATAAGAGATAGGAGCAGAATTAGGCCACTCGGCCCATAGAGTCTGCTCCGCCATGGCTGATTTTTTTCTCATCCCTATTCTCCTGCCTTTTCCCCATAACCCCTGATCCCTTATTAATCAAGAACCTAGCTATCTCTGTCTTAAAGACACTCAATGTCCTGGCCTCCACAGCCTTCTGCAGCAAAGAGTTCCACAGATTCACCACTCTCTGGCTGAAGAAATTCCTCCTCATCTCTGTTTTAAAGGATCGTCCCTTTAGTCTGAGGTTGTGCCCTCCCATGGTGATATATCCAGTGGTGATATCAGGCCTCAGGTTGGTATTGTACTGGCAGCAGCCACTCCCACTTACTAGAGCTATTGGCGTTTGATTGGCAAGTGGGACTTCCACACCCACAGTCCTTGATCCTAGGAAAGATATGTTACTATCAAGGTAAATACATGAGGGTTACTTAACTTGGCGAGCCTTCCAGAAAAGAGGTGCTGGGAGATTATCACTGTCTCTCCACCCATTAGATCAGAAGACCTAATGCTTGGTCCAAAGGAAGGTTTTAAGGATTGTTTACAGGAGAAAGTGGAAGAGAGGCAGCAAAATGTCGAGAGGGAATTACAGAATTTAGGCAGCCGAATGGAAAGAAAATCCAAAATGCACCAGAGGCCAGAATTAGAGGAGGACAGTGATGTCTCAGGCTGGAGAAGAGGAGAGAGATGTGGAGGAGCAAAGCTAAGCAGCTGCTTTAACACAAGGATGAGAAACACGAGGCATTGCTAGACCAGGAGCCAATGTAGGTCATTGGGGTCATGGGTGAATGGGATGTGATGCAAACCGGGACGAGGCAGCAGAGTTTTGGACAGGCTGATGTGTATGCAGGGTGGGAGGCCAGCCGCCCAGGGGGCATTGCAGTGCTCCAGCCTCAGGGCAAACAAAGGCATGAAGTACCAAATGAGTTCAGGCAGGGCATTTGTTTGTCTCTCTTTCTCTCCTTCCCCTCTGTTTTTCTGTCCTCCTTTGCTGCTGTTGTTCCTCTTTCTGTCTTTGTTCATTTGCAGCGATTTGAGGTGAACGGGGCAAAGGAACCAGAGTGTACAGTGGTTTCATGGTCATCATTAGACTTCTAATCCCAAATTTTTATGAACTCAAATTTCACCATCTGCTGTGGTGGGATTCAAATCCAAGTCGCCAGACCATTATCCTGGGTTACTCGCCCAGTAACAATACCACTATACCATTGCCTCCCCATTGCCTCCCCTTGGTAACATGCTATTAACAACAAACTATCAGATGAGGTGAAGCAGTTTATAAGCTCTGATCCCTTTGTGGTTCCTGAAAAGCAGTGTCTCTGAACTTCCTTCCTGCTAACATCCACATTCACCCACATTGCACCTTTATCTTCCTCCTCCAGGCACCCTGCTCTACGAGGGCACTGTTGAACATGGACATCCATTAGATTGGTCCATGATTATGTGTGACAAAGTATAGCAGTGGTTTGCTATTGCCTTCTGCAGAAAGGCTGACCTGGAGACTCTCCAGTTCTTACTGCCTGCTATCAGACCTATTGGAAGGATTTATAGGTTGATAATCAACCTGGCATCAAAACCTGAGGTGGGACATGAACTCAGAGCTTCTGGTCTAGAGGCAATGGACACTACAGCGGTGCCACAATACCATCTCGCCATTTTGTCACAGCCCCAAGATCTTCCATAATGAGCCACTCTTCTGGAAAGTGCTGTACTTTGATCTTCTACTACAAGGTGGCTTCCCCTGACTCAAACTAGGGCTCAATTTTTGCATTCTAAGGATGGGCTGGATAGCACAAGGCCGGAGGCTGGGGGAGGAGAAGGTTGCGTGGGGGTGGGAGGGGGGGGGGTTTGGGGGGCATAAATAGAGCAGGAAGACAGGGAAGGTGGAGACTCACCTGTCCACAGTCCATTGGTGGTGGACCCTTTGCACAAAGGGAAACAGCCTGTCAAACCATGGTGGCCTCCCTGCAAGCTCGGGGGTAGCCCTCTTAATTGGGCACACTCTGGTCTGTGCTCACTGCCGTCACCAACCACCCCACCACTTGCCGGGTCTTGCCTTACTGACCCTGCCAAAACCCAGACCCCACTAATACCATTGTGAGGGCAGTGGTCATTGCTGCATCCTTTCAGGTGGGTGCAGTCCTAATGGACAGCTCTCCTAGTGACAGTGTTGAAACTGAGTCCCTCCAATTGACCAGCAGCTCTTGGAGGTGGGCCCATGGTCTTTGAAGGGCATAGGAGGCTCGACTGCAACTAATTAAACGCTGAATGGGCAAAAATTGCAGCCAAAAATCCCACAAATGTCCGAGGTGGGTTTGCCCCTGGCCTTCGGGTCCATAATGTGGAGATGCCGGCGTTGGACTGGGGTAAACACAGTAAGAAGTTTAACAACACCAGGTTAAAGTCCAACAGGTTTATTTGGTAGCAAAAGCCACACAAGCTTTCGAGGCTCTGAGCCCCTTCTTCAGGTGAGTGGGAATTCTGTTCACAAACAGAACTTATAAGACACAGACTCAATTTACATGAATAATGGTTGGAATGCGAATACTTACAACTAATCCAGTCTTTAAGAAACAAAACAATGGGAGTGGAGAGAGCATCAAGACAGGCTAAAAAGATGTGTATTGTCTCCAGACAAGACAGCCAGTGAAACTCTGCAGGTCCACGCAACTGTGGGAGTTACAAATAGTGTGACATAAATTCTGATTCTAGGATCGCATGATAAAGACTCAGGAGGACTCGGGTCCATAGACAGGCTCCGTCCTGACTGAATTCGGGCAGTAAGTGCAAATCTGTCACATTGTAAGCCTGTGCCAGAGTGGGAAGAACTAATCTTTCCCCGATTCTCTGATCCCGTCTGGACTGTAGGATTTGCTCTGATTTTAACAGAAGCCTATAACCTCTACTGCTCAAAACATCACCTCACATGGGCATGCTAGCAAGTGTTTTATAAATTCCTCACCTTTCTTTGACCAGGTGTGTTGTTTTTTAAAGCAATTGATTGAAATCTTGATTCAAAAACCAATACTGGAACTGCAATCAGAGAAAACTAATTTCAAAAAGAATTAAAATACATCTATTGATACAGATAAGGAGTTCATTCCATTACATTGTACTGTGACAGGTCATCAAAATTCATTGAAGATCGAAGATGAAACATTAATTCTTGTTTATGATCTCCCAATTTGGAAATGATTTAAAATGTTCCTGTTCTTTACGTACCGAGCAGCAGTGGGAGAGCCAACAGAGGTTACAAGAGAGTTTTGAAAGAGAGAGAGAGGGCAGAGGTTGAGGGGAATAAGGAATGAGTCCTAAAGAGTAGGGCAGAATGAGCAAAGGCCTTTCCCAAATGGAGGGAGAGTGAGAGAGAGAAGGAGCCAGTCAGACAGCCAAAGGACATAGAGGTGATATTAAGTTGGAGAAGGTTGCAGACGGGTTCTGGCCACAGAATTCCAAACATCGAGGAACAGGGAATCAATGAGGATTAATTAAACTGAGGTATTGGAAAAGCCATTGAGTTGGCTTTTCTTCCAACTCAACAGCCTAATGCGGCTTTCTCCCCATAACCTTTGATCCCATTTGCCCCAAGTGCTATAACCAGCTGCCTCTTGAATACATTCAATGTTTTGGCATCAACTACTTCCTGTGGTAATGAATTCCACAGGCTCATCCCAGCTCCTGCCCTCCATCAGGATCATCCTGCCCCGTTGGAAGTCAATGGACTTTTACTTGGCCCTCCATATCCCCTGCAACAGCACTATGGGTCAGAAAATCCAGTCTTAGTGTAGGACAGGATACAGGCAGCAGATGGTTGGGCAATCTGGAGTTTTAGGGAAGTTGCCAAGGAGGGTAATTTGCTAAGTGAAACCGGGAGCTAATAAAGTATGGTTGAGATACTTTGCCTGCAGTAATTGGGATAGGCTTGGAGACTAGGCCACAGTGATACTGATATAGACACAAAGAATCTTGGATTGGGTGGCCATTGAAGATCAAAAAGGACTAGGGTTGCCAACTCTCCAGGATTGGCCTGGAGTCTCTCCAGGAATTGAAGATCAATCCTCACACTGCTGAGATGTACAGACCAATTGGTTCCAGGTTCAGCACCTGGACCCAGCCTTGGTGGGAAAATCGGCTTCAGCACTGCAGAGTTATGGAGATGGAAATAGGTGAGATATAGTATTCCTAATGGTTGTAGCAGTGACCCCTGCTAGAAGAGGGGGTGAGGAGAGGGTCGGACTACAGTATCATCTGCAGGAATAAAGAACCTCTCAATGCTAAAGCACTGTCTTGGTTCTCAGGCAACAAATGATCATTTGAACTATCAGAGGCCGGCTGGTGCCTGGTAGAACCCCGGGAGTCAGAGTCTTTAACAGAGTAGGGGGAAGAGATTATTCAAAATAACTTTTGCTCATCTAAAACTATCTGCTACTGGCATTACAAGAGACTCCAGAGGTGGACTGAAACCATGCTTTAACTTAGAAACATATAGAAACGTAGAAACATAGAAGATAGGAGCAGGAGGTGGCCATTTGGCCCTTTGAGCCTGTTCCGCCAATCATCATGATCATGGCTTTTCTTCCAACTCAATAGCCTAATCCGGTTTTCTCCCCATAACCTTTGATCCCATTCGCCCCAAGTGCTATAGCCAGCTGCCTCTTGAATACATTCAATGTTTTGACATCAACTACTTCCTGTGGTAATGAATTCCAGAGGCTCACCACTATTTAGGTGAAGAAATGTCTCCTTACCTCTGTCCTAAATTGTCTACCCCGAATCCTTGGTTCTGGACTCCCCCACCATCGGGAACATCCTCCCTGCATCTACCCTGTCTAGTCCTGTTAGAATTTTATAGGTCTCTATGAGATCCCCCCTCATTCATCTGAACTGCAGTGAAAACAATCCTAACCTAGTCAATCTCTCCTCATACATCAGTCCTACCATCCCCAGAGTCAGCCTGGTAAACCTTCACTGCACTCCTTCGAGAGCAAGAACATCCTTCCTCAGAAAAGGAGACCAAAACTGCACACAATACTCTAAATCCAAATATTCTAAGTCCAAATATTTAAATCCAAATAAAAATGATTCCCCCCCCCCCCTCTCCACCACCCCACCGCTGGCCTGGGCTGATCTTAACCCCAATGGTGAGGAACTGCAAGTCACAGTTCTGACTTTTACATAGTTTGTGTTAGTGCCAGAGCTCAGGAAGCTGCAGTGTAAAGAGTACAGACTGAACAGCAGCAGCTGCCAAGACAAACACAACTGTATTTTCATCAGATTTAAATCTCTCCAACGTCAGTGGGTTCTAATTATTAACCAGTCAGTTGTTGTTCAGTGGTTGTTTTCCGCGCCCTGTTTCAATAACAGCTAATGTCTGTTCTCAACTGAAACCAGACAAATGTGACCCCTTTTTAGAGGGGCATGATTAATAAGAAGCTGAACCATAAAACATAGGAAACATAGAAAATTAAATAATATTATTTCAGGCGTTCACGACACACTCCAGTCCCTACAGTGCCCACTGGTCACAGAAGGTCTCAAGTGTTTTCAGGGAGCACCAAGGGCTCCTTCTCCAGGGCCGCTCAAGCACGGATAAGACTCAGAGGAAGGCTGGTAGCCTGACTGAGGTAACAGATACTGAGGTCTGGTACAATGGTGTCTGTGTAATTTAGATGCTAATGATCGATACTGATTTAAGCTTCCCATTACTGATTAACTCTCAGAGTAACTCTCCTCCTTCTGCCTAGGCTGTCATTCACGATCGAGTTGTTTCCACTCCAGCTTCAATGGGTTCTGAGACACCTGATACATCCAATGGGTGACGTGCAGATTCTGTCACATGCAGGGCAGGTGGTGCTGAGAGGGTCAGACAGACAAGGTGTTTGGAGATTTCTGGACTCGCTCTGATACCACAATTTTGCCTCAGCGTGTTCCCGATGAAGCTTTCGATGTGTTCAGTGCCTTCTCCAACGAACCTTCTCCATTTCGGTCAGTCCCAAACCAGAGACTCCCAAGAGTCAACGGGAAATGTTTAACCTCTTCACCAATGCTTTGAGTGTTGCCAAAGCATTGCTCAGACACTGGTGAGCTGCGAGCAGTGGAGATTGAAAGGGGGGGTTTCTTGATGAAACACCTCTCACACTATCATGACATCCCAGAGTGCTTCACAGCCAGTGAAGTATTCTTGAAACTTCTGTTGTAACATAGAACACCACTGCAGCTAATAAATATTTACCAGGCCGCTGGGAGGTGTCCAGTGGGTGGCACAGTGGTTAGCACTTCTGTCTCATAGCGCTAGGGACCCGGGTTCAATTCCGGCCTCGGGAGACTGCCTGTGTGGAGTTTGCACATTCTTCCCGTTGTCTGCATGGGTTTCCTCCGGGTGCTCCGGTTTCCTCCCACAGTTCAAAAGGTGCATTGGCCGTGCTAATTCTACCTCAGTGTACCCGAACAGGCACCGGAGTGTGGCGACTAGGGGATTTTCACAGTAACTTCATTGCAATGTTAATGTAAGCCTAATTGTGACACCAATAAATAAACTAAAATTTTAAGCAGTGTTCTTCTTCTAATAGTGCCGTGAGAATTTTTTTTACATACACCTTAGAAGGTAAATGGGGTTTGCCTTCAGCCTCCCAACCAAAAGATGGCACCTGCAACAGTGCAACACTCAAGTCTCTGGAGTGAGACTTGAAGCCCTTCTGACATAGAGACAAAGGCACCACACTGCCACTTCTGATTGATAAGGAACTACTGAGAACACTGTTCAACGATAAATGGGTTAATAACTTTGTGTGCAAGTCAGAACAATCATGTAGTTAAGATAATTGCATTCAGAGTAATTTCTACTACTTCGAGTATGGCAAAAATCTTTCAGTTTGTGAGCAAGAATCATTTTCGCCATGATGCAAGTGTCAGTATTATATTAAAAGCAAAATACTGCGGATGCTGGAATCTAAAACAGAAAACGAGACTCGAAACGCTCGTTCTATTCTGTCTACACAATGCTGTCAGACCTGCTGAGATTTTCCAGCATTTTCTGTTTTTGTGTCAGTATTATATGTTGCGATTGTCACATAATGTAAATTATAAAAACAAAGTGTTCTACAAAATGCAAAACCATCACATTTCAGCAACTTGTGAAGCTATTTATATTGATAAATAAGGGAATGCATTATTGTGTAATAGGAGAACAATGCAAAGGCATATTACAAGATAACTTTTTTCCTTGAGGGTCTGGCACAGATTACTTCAGGACGTTCAATATTGAGACTAAGCTCCACTAGAGCAGAGGCCTAAATTTATTTTCATCCTTGATATTCAGATTACCCATGGCGTTCATGACATCCCTTATCCATCCAATAAAAATAGTAGAAATTATCAAAATTCTTGAGAGAGTTAAAAGGACATCACTAACCACAGATATCTGTTCAGTAACAGGGGAAGGGAGCAATAGGGGGTCTCTTTGTAATTCCGAAAGATAGACCTGACATTATATTTGTAAGCTTGTGCATGGTCTATGTTGAAGCACTGGGGCATTTTGTACAACCAGTTAATGTGGGATGTATATGAGTGGAAATTTTATAGATTTAAAAGGAAGCCTTTGATGCCTCAACAGTAACCCCCAGAAACTGAACAGGATCAGCTCTATAAATACTGTGGCTGCAAGAGCAAGTCAGAGGCTGGGAATTCTGCAGAGAGTAAGTCACTTCTTATCTCCCTAAAAGCCTGTCCACCATTTACAAGGCACAAGTCAAGGATGTGATGGAATATTCTCCACTTGCCTGGATGGGTGCAGCTCCAATGTCCCTCAAGAAGCTTGACGCCATCCAGGACAAAGCAGCCCGCTTGATTAGCACCCCATCCACCACCTTCGACATTCACCCCCTCCACCACCAATGCACAGTGGCTGCAGTGTGGGACAATCTACAAGATGCATTGCAGGAAATTACCAAGTCTCCTTCAACAACACCCTCCAAACCCA
This sequence comes from Mustelus asterias, assembly GCF_964213995.1. Lineage (NCBI taxonomy): Eukaryota > Metazoa > Chordata > Chondrichthyes > Carcharhiniformes > Triakidae > Mustelus > Mustelus asterias. The sequence continues at coordinate 83,193,248 of NC_135809.1, forward strand.
CGACCTCTGCCACCTAGAAGGACAAAAGCGACAGATGCTTGGGAACACCCCATCACCTGCAAGATCCCCTCCAAGTCACACACCATCGTGACTTGGAACTATTTCAGCATTCCTTCACTGTCGCTGGGTCAAAATCCTGGAACTTGCTTCCTAATAGAACAGTAGGTATTTCTACACCTCAGGGGCTGCAGCGGTTCAAGAAGGAAGCACCACCACCTTCTCGAGAGTAATTAATGATGGGAAATAAACACTGGCCCAGCCAACGATGCCCACATGCAAATGAATGAATAAAACAAAACTAATAAGCTACCGGATATTTAGTGAGAGGGCAGGCAACCTCAATGAACAGTGAGAGCAAAGAACATATTTATTGTTGATCTGGATTCCACAATACTGTCTTATAATTCCTTTATTTAATTTTGCCTCTGCCTCCTCAGGGAACTGTCAGGAGCTGTACTTCCAACAGGCACACTTTGAAAGGGGAGACATTTTGCTTTAACTGAAGAAAAGTGTGTGTGTGTTTTACTTCATATTTTTAAGCCCACAAACAAACTTGTGGGAAATGCAAATCGCTTCTTGGCCTTTTGGCTAAGATCAAGTGTAGTATGGTCGGCAGCCCATGGTCGGCTGCACTTGGTTGAGGTCATTAGGTTACACTGAAGCTTCATATGTTTCATATGAAGCAATTTTTTAAAGCGGCATCTCGGCCTTTTGGCTAAGATGCAAATGAGCTCAAGTCTTGGAGGAGGAACCTCCCCCTTCTCCAATCAGCTTGGCTCATGTAGATCAGGCCCAGGACAGGGTGGTTTGGTCGCTCGCCCTGTCTTGTCAGCCTGGATCGGAAATGTCTCAACTTGTTGAGACTCTGAATTGGATTTGATTTGATTGAATTGGAAAAGCATATTTTTAAAAAATGCAAAGGTTTGAAATATGATTTTGAAGAAGCCCAGCTTTAATTATTACAAGGAAAACATGCATCTTCCAATTTTACAATCTCTAGTTTTTCATGAGAAGAGGAATTCTTTACCTTCACAGGCATTGCAGCCTGCTCTGATGTTGTGCTCTGTGATATGGTTAAAAGTATATGTAATTGCTTTGCTTGTCCACCAGATGGTGATGTTGCAGAAATCTAGGCCGCAATCTTTACCATAGAATCATAGAAACCCTACAGTGCAGAAGGAGGCCATTCGGCCCATCGAGTCTGCACCGACCACAATCCCACCCAGGCCCTACCCCCACATATTTTACCCGCTAATCCCTCTAACCTATGCATCTCAGGACTCTAAGGGGCAATTTTTAACCTGGCCAATCAACCCAACCCACACATCTTTGGACTGTGGGAGGAAACCGGAGCACCCGGAGGAAACTCACGCAGAGAATGTGCAAACTCCACACAGACAGTGACCCGAGCCGGGAATCGAACCCGGGACCCTGGAGCTGTGAAGCAGCAGTGCTAACCACTCTGCTACCGTGCCACCCTACTCTGCTACCGTACCAAACCAAACTGCTGTCAGCCCCGGGGAGCGGGGAGGGGGGGGGGGTGAGGGGGGTGAGAGAGCCACCAGCAAACCAGGAACTCATTGTTAGATCAACAGGATTTCCCCTGGCTGTTTAACTTAGCATCATTCGCATCAATAGCATCTCACTTCCATCTTTTCCAGTCACAGAATGCAGACACGACTTCACCCCACTCTTGCCAATGGTTTAAAGTTTAAAATTTATTTATCAGTCATGAGTAGGGCTTACATTAACACTGCAATGAAGTGTTAATGTAATTACTGTCAAATTCCCCTCGGTTGGAATGATTTATACTGACCCCCAGCAGAGGTCAAAATGGCTGCCTTCCGGATTGATTCCTTGGGCTTCAGGAAGCGAAAGAATGGATGCACAATGTGTGGTGAACCATAGATGGTTACCACTATGGGTACTGAACCATAGATGGTTACCACTATGGGTACTGAACCATAGATGGTTATCACTATGGGTACTTGTACATATGTTACTCTTGTTACTGTTGGGGTTAGGGTTGGGGTGTTCCACCTGTTAGCATTGTTCTGTGGTACACTCCGGTTGGCTCTACCTCCCTATAGGAGTATAAAGGTCACTGCACTTCCTAGTGACCCCTTAGTCTGGGATTGTATTGTTAAGCAGTATGCTCTATTCTTGTTGCTAATAAAAGCCTTTATTCCCGGGTACGGTCTCGCCTCCCGAGTGGATTAATCGCGCATCACAATATAAGAAAGTTCTTCCCTGTAAGTCCTGCCGGAGTCTGTGAAGAGCCCAAAAAACTCATCTCCAAACTCCATGGCTGAGGGCTCGGCTCCCCCCTCTGCAACTGGATCCTAGACTTCCTAACCCACAGACCGCAATCAGTAAGGATTAGCAATAACACCTCCTCCACGATCATCCTCAACACCGGTGCCCCACCAGTGTCCTCAGACCCTTACTATACTCATTGTACATCTATGACTGTGTGGCCAAGTTCCCCTCCAACTCGATTTTCAGGTTTGCTGATGACGCCATCGTAGTGGGTCAGATCTCAACCAATGACGAGACAGAGTACAGGACACAGATGGTGCAATGACAATCTCTCCCTCAATGTTAACAAAACGAAGGAGATAGTCATCAACTTCAGGAAGCGTAGTGGACGGCATGCCCCTGTCTACATCAACGAGGATGAAGTGGAAATTGTCGAGAGCTTCAGGTTTCTAGGTGTCCAGATCACCAACAATCTGTACTGGTCCCTCCATGCCAAGGCTATCGTTAAGAAAGCCCACCAATGCCTCTACTTTCTCAGGAGGCTAAGGAAATTCAGCAAGTCTGCTACAAATTTCACCAACTTTTACAGACGCACCATAGAAAGCATCCTTCCTGGATGTATCACAGCTTGGTATGGCTCCTGCTCTGACCAAGGCTGCAAGAAATTACAAAGGGTCTTGAACGCAGCCCAGTCCATCACGCAAACCAGACTCCCATCCATTGACTCTGTCTACACTTCCCGCTGCCTCGGCAAAGTGGCCAGCATAATTAAGGACCCTCTTCCACCTTCCTCTGTTGGGAAAAAGATACAAAGATCTGAGGTCACGTACCAACCGACTCAAGAATAGCTTCTTCCCTGTTGCCATCAGACTTTTGAATGGACCTGCAATATATTAAGTTGATCTTTCTCTACACGCTAGCTATGACTGTAACACTGCATTCTGCACCCTCTCCTTTCCTTCTCTATTATAGGAAGCCACACTTCTATTTTACTTTTTTTAGGTCTAACATTTGTATAACATTTTCTACGATGTATTTGTATTAATATTTTCACATGGGAAAAACCCTATTGAAGCTTTGGTTTTCACATGGGATAGACCCTGCTGAGGGTTTCACATGTGCTGGATCATGTTACAATGTTGCTGCTCGTCACATACTTACCATGTGTGAATCAGCTGACCTTAGCAGACCCTTAACTCGTGCACAATGCATGATCAGAGGTCAGAACCAGTTAGTGTCAGCCACCCTTTGCAGATGTGTTTAATTAACCAATAAATGTAATGGGTGTTTTCTGGAGTAATAAATAATACTATGCAGGAACAGTAGAAAAACAGAGAGAGGCTGGAAAAGAGACTGGAGACATCTTGTGGAATAGAGAGAGAGAGAGAGCGGGCGAGCGATACTGAAAAGCTGGTGTACATCTTGAATGAACTAATAAACTCTTGCGATTTATCACGAGGTGTCAGTTAATTCTTGAATCTATCACTATGTATGGTATGCTTTGGCTGTATAGTGCGCAAGAAACAATACTTTTCACTGTAAACTAATACACATGACAATAATAAATCAGATCAAATCAAAGTCAAACAGAGAAGTGTTTCCCACAGACGGGAGGAAAAAACCAGCTTCCCGACAAAACTGACCTGGATGAAAGTGACTGACACAATCAGGAGCAGGAATGTGGTCCCTTGAACCTGGATTCCGAGCCCCAAGTGGTTCACCGCCTCAGGGAGCGGTGAGCGCTTTCCCGCTCTCGGATCCCAATCCCAACATTCCTAACTGCCCCAGCATTCTCCTGCATTGCACTCCTCAGACCTACACACCTTGTAGCTCTATTCATTCCCCTCTCTCTCTCTCTCAGGGCTTCTCCTCACATTCCTGTCTGAGCTGCCATCACAAATATTGTCAATACATCCCCTCCACACATCCAATTCTCACATTCCTAACTCCCTGCTCTCTTTCCTTCTGGAAGAAGGGATTGCAGAATTCCAGGGAAATACAGGGATTCAGGGGTCAACACTCTTGTCATAGCCCCCTGGATTTGGAGATCAGCAGGGTGCCAGAGTTCCTGGCTGTTGGTGATGGAGAGACTCTGCCTGGTGATGGCTCGCTCAGATACCCTGGTATAGAATGAGAAATCGCACTGCCACCTGGCACATAACAATGACTAATGTTGGTTTGCTCTCACTGCTGATTGAAATGTGAATATCTATACTGTGGTGATTTTTAAAAATGTTTTCCCCATGTCATTTATAAATCTTGTCTTTCCTCTCGAGCATGATACAGGAGCTGGAGCGGTAGGAAGTTGAGGAGTGCTCGAAGGAGGTTGCACACTCTAAGGAAGCACTGTCACACACCTGTGCAGCCTCCACCAGCGCAGATAAGGATCCCAGCATTTTGAGACCCAACAAAGACAAATTGAAGAGGGAAAGAGAAAGCGACAGAAAGAACACGCCATGACCCAAACTGATAAAACTCGACCAGACATCACACAGGACAACAAATGCCCTCCATGCCATATGGTCTGTGGATCTAGAACCAGCCTCATCAGCCATCTTTGGACTCTTGGCAGACTCGTTCTCAGCAGCGAACAATAATAATAACACACATCACAGACGAACAGGAGCAGGTATTGGACACAATGGATAGTCCCTGTCGGAGGGTACAGGACTCTATAAACTCTGCTCATCTCATTGCAGATGCTAAACCCGGGGGGGGGGGGGGGGGGGTGTGGGGGGAACGGCATCGAGGACAATCTTGAAGCAATAACAAAAGTGTGTGAGGGTTAAGGTGCTGCACAGCCTTGGGGAAGAGATTCGAGCAGTCTGTCTCAAACAGGACTGCCGTGCTGTCACAGATAGCTGTGCTGCTGGCCACCTCCATGGAAGGAGTGGGCCACCTGACATCAGACTCATCAGTTAACCAATAGAACGCTGGCCCTCACCAACAGCTTGCCCATTTCGTCCACCACTTTAAACAGGGTGGAGGGAAGTCTCACTTTGGCCAGTCAATGCCCCACTGAAGTGCAGGAAAATGTGCTCCAGCTCTTGATTGGTAGGGATGTACGGGTGGGTCATGAGAGGGACGGTGGACATAGTGGATTAGGGAACTCTGCTCCCGGCAATCATAGCTCCCACTTGAGGACTACTGCTAACCAACTGCATGGCTGAATGCTGTTGCATTGCGACCTTGTTTTATAGAATCTTTTAAGGTGCAATTTTTAAACTACAATATTAAATTTTTAATCTTTATTTATAAGGGTATTCTATAAATTCAGTCCCACCTCCCACCCATTGTCCCCCTGTCTGTCAGTCAGAGCTCCATATGCGAGGAGGGAATCTGCTCCTGTACGGGTGCAGCTCTTTCTCAAAGATGCTCCCAGGCCCCAAAACGGAGAGGATCTCCAGCAGCCTGTCTCCAGCTGAAGCCAAAGTGATAGCACCATGGACAAGGAAAAGGAAACAAAAGACTTTTTATTTGCACAGAGGAATCTTCCAGTCATATATAAAAATGTCACCAAATCAAAGTATTTCTTTATTCTTTCAAGGGATGTGGGAGTCACTGGCTGGGCCAGCATTTATTATCTATCCCTAATTGCCCTTGAAATGATTGGCTTGCTTGGCCATTTTAGAGGGCAGTTAAGAGTTAAGCACATTGCTGTGGGTCTGGAGTCACGTGTAGGTCAGACCAGGTAAGGACGGCAGATTTCCTTCATTAGTAAATCAGATGGGTTTTTACAACAATTGATGATAGTAAATAAATCATGCACTTCATTTAGAAGTCCCCTTAGTTCGGTCATGGTTGTTGTTACCTCCTGCCTTCCAAATGGCCTTGCAGAAAATGGCCAAAGTGGAAGCTGAAGAAAGGGTGGGAATGAGATCGAGAGATTTCTGACGATAGGAATGTTAGTGCTGTGATGATCCATTCCCTCCGCCCTGTGGAGTGGCAGATGGCTGAGGAGGAGATAGCTGCTGCTGTTGCTCCTGTTACTGTTGGTCCTGTTATTGTTCCCCCTGGTCCCCATCGGAAATCCAGGCCAGACTACTTATTCCTCTATTACTAGAGGCAAGTATTCATTATGTTTTTAAACTGCCTTCTCAACTTGTTCTACCAACCTTGTATACACATGCCTCAGGCGCTGGTGTTACTGCACCCACTTTAAAATTGTCGCAGTCAGCTTGTATTTTGCCTTATTTATTTAGACTAGGTTTAAATTAGATGTAGACTAGGGGCATGGGTTTAAGGTGCGAGGGGCAAGGTTTAAAGGAGATGTACGAGGCAGATTTTTTACACAGAGTGTAGTGGGTGCCTGGAACTCGTTGCCGGGGGAGGTAGTGGCAGTGGATACGGTAGTGACTTTTAAAGGGCGTCTTGACAAGTGCATGAATAGGATGGGAATAGAGGGATATGGTCCCCGGAAGGGTAGGGGGTTTTAGTTAAGTCGGGCAGCATGGTCAGTGCAGGCTTGGAGGGCCGAAGAGCCTGTTCCTGCGCTGTAATGTTCTTTGTTCTTTGTTCTAAAACATTTCACACCACAGTTCTCGGTGTTAAATTTTAATCTGCCATGTGAGTGCCGGTCTCACCATGATGTCTCCCTGATTTCCCTTACCATCCTCATTGTTACACACTACATTTCTCAAATCATTTGGAAATTCTGAAATTATGCCACAGATTCTCAGCCGGGATGTTTATTTCAATACGATCTCCTGTTTCCTCCCCTGCTTCAGTTAACTCCTGTTTCTCTTCCATTAGCCTCCCATCTCCCATTCTCTGTAAGCTTATATGAATCACCGCTGCCTATACCCTAATTTGCACCAAGTCTGGTTCACCTGCTCACTGATCTGGATTGGCTCCTGCTCCAGAAAAGTCTGATTTTAAAACTCAAATCCTGTCTTCTCGTCACCACGCCCCCCCCCCCCCCCCCCCCCCCGCCCCCGCCAATTCCCCCACCGCGGCACAGTGGTTAGCACTGCTGCCTCACAGGGACCTGGGTTTGATTTCCGGCTTGGGTCACTGTCTGTGCGAAATCTGCATGTTCTCCCCGTGTCTGCATGGGTTTCCTCCTAGTGCTCCGGTTTCCTCCCACAGTCTGAAAGACGTGCTGGTTAGGTGCATTGGCCATGCTAAATTCTCCCTCAGTGTACCTGAATAGGTGCTGGAGCGTAGCAACGAGGGGATTTTTACAGTAACCTAATTGCAATGTTAATGTAAGCCTATTATGAGCTAATAAATAAACCTCCTTTACCTGGATAACCTCCATCAGCCTGACAACCATTGGGGGTCTCTGCACTTCTCCAATTTTGACTTATTTGCACAGCCCCATTTACTTTACCGCCCACTGCCAACAGCATCTTCAGCTGGCTAACTGTATATCCTGCAAATCCCTCCTTAAACAATTCCATCTTTCAATGTCTCTCTCCTATAAGATGCTCGTTGAGATCCATCTCTTTGACCAATCTTTCAGTCAACTGTCCTAATAGCTCCTTATGTGGCTCGGTATTGTACCTAATCCATCCTGTGAAACCATTTACCCATGCTAAAGGTACACGTTGCTGCTTGCTTCAATATCTGTTCTTCAACTAAAGTTCCCAAAGTGCACACCCTTACTGTCCTAATGTCTTGTAGAATCATAGAATCCTTACAGGGCAGATGGAGGCCATTAGGCTCATCGAGGCTGCATCAACAACAACCCCACCCAAGCTGTATCCCTGTAGCACCACATATTTACCCTGCTAGTCCCATTGACACTAAGGGGCAATTTAGCATGGCCAATCAACCTAACCCGCACATCTTTGGACAATGGGAGGAAACCGGAGCCCCCGGAGGAAACCCAAGCAAACACGAGGAGAATGTACAAACTCCACACAGGCTGTGACCCAAGCCGGGAATCGAACCTGGGCCCCTGGCGCTGTGAGGCAGCAGTGCTAACCACTGTGCCACCGTGCCGCCCCAGATTGATCAATTCCTTGTTCTTGTGTTCACATATACAGAAAGTCCAAAATCCCATTTGTCCTTTCACATCTGCAGCCTTTTATAGATGTACTGGTAGATTTTAAATATGTGCTAGTAGATTTCTCTATTCCCTCATTACTTTTGGTATATTTATGTTTCAATAGATAATAGAAATAGTGCAGATTGTACAATTATCATATGATGGATATGAACCATCAAAGGTTAATAGCACAGATGGTGACTGTTTGACGCGGAATGTCTATTGCTGTATTTTATTTTTCTCGATTAATCCAAACTAATTTGCCCTTTCCGCATGGACCTGCAACTACCACTGCTTCAAACATATATCTATCCTGCACAAAGGATGTAATGGTCCCTGTAGTAAAATACTCCATGCTCAATGAGCCTTCCGAAAGAAAGAATTTCTCCCACTCTCCCTCCAGCTCACATAGTGAGAAAGTTAAATTGATGATTTCTCATCACTGATTCTCCAAGTGAAGGAAATAGGCCTCCCTAGTCAACCTTTTAGAATGTTTCATAAATTTAAAAGCTGCATTAAATCCTCTCTTAGTCTTCCCTCTGCTGTCTAAACTGTGCACAGTACTCCAGCTGTGGTCCAATCAATTCCTCATACAAATTTCTTTACTTTTTTACTCTTGTGCTCAGTATCCATACTGAGAAATTTAAAAATGTTATTGACTTATTTTTTAGCTTGAGCTACCTGTGCTTGCAATTTCAAAGAATTAAATTTGAATCCCTCCCTGTTCATCCATTCCTTTCAGTGTCTTACCATTAAGTATACATTCCCACCGCTTGTTTATCCTCAAAGTATGTTACTTCATGTGTGAAATTGAATCTCCCAGCTTCTGTACATTCCAATAATCCATCTATATTCTGAAGCCCTTTGCGCTCCTTCTTGCTGTTTAACACTATTGGCGTCAGCAGCAAATTTTAAGATTATATTCTTTGTTCCCAACTCCAATTTGTTAATTTGTGCCAAGGACAGAAATGGAACTACCACCATGGTACATCGCTTCCAATTTGAGCCTTATCTGTTTCCTGTCTCTATCGATCAACTTTTTTTCTGCTGAATATTATATTTTCTAGCATATTCCTGAAATTTTCTAAGATATTTTCATTAAATGTCATCTGGAAATGTATAGATGCTACAGATTTTACAGTCTCTTTATCTATCCATTCATTTACTACTCCAAAAATGCCATTCAATCTGTCATACATGACTTGCTTATCACAAATCCATGCTGGTTGTCATTTAGTAACATACCCAGGCAACTTTAAACGTTAATAGGGAAAGACTAGCATTTATACTAACACCTTGCAGAACTCACCTCCTGATTCCCCAAAGCCTGTCCACCATCTACAAGGCACAAGTCAGGAGTATAATGCAATACTCCCCACTTGCCTGGATGGGTGCAGCTCCAACAACACTGAAGAAGCTCAAAACCATCAAGGACAAAGCAGCTCATTTGCTTGGTACCCCTTCCACAAATATTCAATCTCTCCACCACCGGCAAACAGTGACAGCAGTATGTACCACCTACAAGATGCGCTCAACGAGTTTCCTGAGGCAGCACCTTCCAAACCCACAACCACTACCATCTAGAACAGTGATGGGCAACCTAGGCTAGTGAGTGGGCCGCATGAGTGACCTTCCTTCATCTCAGTGAGGCGCAAGATTGAAATTAGGCTTGTTCGCTGACAATAATCCCATGAATAAGGTTAAATACATTTAACACATGCTGAATATTTCATAACGAGTTATAGGAAATGTTTGATCAGTTATACATTAATAGAACTATCATCAACTTCAGATGGTTAAAAACAAAATAAATATTTATACTTTGGCCACAGAGAGAGCGCACGGCCCTCACAGTCTGTTGTGCGCTCACTTGTGCATGACCTCACTTTACTTGCCCTTGCCTTGCATGTGTATCACTTCAGTCTTACTGGTAGGGAAAAAAACATATGTAGATGAAAATCAGCAGAATGTGGCAACCCTGCACTGGGCAATAGTCAGTAACATATCTCGTGGACCACACTCAGAATTCATATGGGCTGCACGTGGCCCCCTGGGCTGCAGGGTGCCCAGCACTGATCTAGAAGAAAAAGGCAGCAGATTCCTGGGAACACCAGCACCTGGAGTTTCCGCTCCAAGTCATTCACCATCAGACTTGGAAATATATCGCCATTTCTTCACCGTCGCTGGGTCAAAATCCTGGCACTCCCTCCCTAACTGTGGATGTCCTGACACCTCAGCGACTACAGCGGTTCAGGAAGGAAGCTCACTGCCAGCTTCAGAAGGGCAATTAGGGATGGGCAACAAATGCTGACCTAGCCAGCGACGCCCACATCCTGTAAATGAATTTTTAAAAAAACAACCTCACAATGCTCCTACTCTCCAGCCAATGAAGTGCTTTTGAAGTTTTGTCATGACTGTAACTGAGATACAACAGCCAATCTACATACAGCAAACTTCCACAGCCAACAATGTAAAAATATCCAGGCAACCTGTTTCACTGGCGTTTGTTGAGCGATAAATATTGGACAAGACAGCTGAATTCCTGGGCTCTTTTTCAAAATAAAAGCATGGAAACTTTAACATCCACCTGAGGACAGGATTAACCTCTCAGAATAATCATATGATGGACATGAACCATCACAGGTTTCTAGCACAAATGGTGACTGCTTGTACCTTTCTATTGCTGTATTTTACTTTGGTAAAATAATCCAAAGTTAATTTGCTCTTCCCTTGTGGATCTGTAACTACCACTGCTTCAAACATGTAACCAATTTCTGCACAAAGGATGTAATGGGCCCTGCCTTAATTACACCCTGTGGTAAATTATTCCATGCTCAATGAGCTTTCTGAATGCAAGAATTGCTCCCTCTCTCCAGCTCATGTAGTAATAAAGTTAAATTGATGACTTCTCATCACTGATTCTTCAACTGAAGGAAATAGTCCCCTTTAGTCAACCTGTTAAAGCATTTCATAGACTGGAAACCTCCATTAAATCTCCATTATAACTAACTGACAACATCTTTTGCTTGATTTATTTATGGCGCGTGGGTGTTGCTAGTGAACCCAGCATCAATTATACACATTTTTAATTGCCCTTAAGCAAGTGTCCCCTGAACCACTACAGTCCATGTGGTGACGGTATTCCTGCAGCGCTGTTGGGAACAGAATTCCAGCATTTTGATATAGCACAGATGAATGAACGATGATGGGTGGGATTTTACCAGCTCGCTGCGCCCATCATTTGAAAATAGTGCGGGAGACTCAAATCTCTTAAATAATTGATGCTAACATTTGTATCAATTTGTTCTCAGCATGTTGGTGATCCTGGCAAGAGCACGTGCATTGCTTATCCCTACCTTCCCTGGGAAAGTGATGATGGGCCTTCTCCTCGGCCTGCTGCTATCCTTGTGCACATGGTGCTGCTGCTTTGGTGTTAGATCCAGGATAGTGACCCAAAGGAATGGCCTTGATTTAGCAGGAGGGGGCGGACTTTGAGGAGTTAGTCTTCCTACTACATGGATGTTCTTTTGACGAGGGAGGAAGGACTAAGGAAAAATGTAGAAACAGATTTGAAGGGGAAATATAAATAATATATATAAATACCAATAATACTTACAACATAATAAAAATTCCTATGATTTTGTTGCATTGCCCCATGATGTACAAGCTACACTGCCAATGATCACATGCTATCAGAGTGCATTGGCACAGCCCACAGACCAAACAGCACAATATGAATAAAGCAGTGATATGCCTATGGTGCTGGGCTGGTGTCATAGCATCTACAGTGCAGAAGGAGGCCATTTGGCCCATCGAGCCTGCACCAACAACAATCCCACCCAGGTCCTATCCCCGTAACCCCACATATTTAAAGTAGTAATCCCCCTGACAATAAGGGTCAATATAGCATGGTTAATCAACCTAATCTGCACATCTTTGGACTGTGGGAGGAAACTGGAGCACCTGGAGGAAACCCACGCAGAAACGGGGAGAACGCTGGAATTGAACCTGGGTCCCTGGTGCTAACCACTATGCCATTATGCCACCCCACCTGAAGTTATGAGAAACGTAGCAAGTTCAATACAATAATTTTTGTCATTTGAAGTTGGTTCATTCATGTTCTTAGGCAATAGGAACTTGTTCCCCCTACCTACCCTGGTCCATTTGTAACACTAATCCTACATTACATAGTTGACTCTTAATGCCCTAGCCAGCTGTTTTTCAAAGTAATTGCCGCAAAGCCAGAAGACAGCTTGCTAGCACCTTCTCGATGCAACTCATGCCCATTTGTTTAAAACCACTTGGATCCAGGGGTCTACTGATGTCCTTGATTTCCCTGCGTCCGCCCCACCCTCTTCCCCTTACCCCTCCTCCCTCCTCCACCCCCCGCCCCCCCCCCCCCCCCCCCCCACCCCGCCTCCCCCCTAACAACGTCATTTTCCTATGCTATGTCATTTCATCACATAGTTTAGATGCACAGGAGGATCTCGCCTTGTTGAGATTTATGGGAGTGGAAGGGAGCTCCATAACCCGCTACATTAAAGCAGCAACAGGGTGTGCCACTGAGCTGCTTAGATCTTTAATACAACAGACCCAATGGCTCATAACTATCTAACAATTAAACTTTGAACCCAAAGATTAACAGATGCTGCATGTAATTTATAATGCTCTGCCAATTCTAAATGAGCACAATGAGCCAATCCTATCATGAAAAGCTCAGGCAGACTAACTTGCTGAATGAAAGGGGGACTCTCCCTAAACTGGAACTGCAGCTGGTTGATTGCCAGACAAAATTCACCCTTAAATTTGAGCGACGTACGATTATTAAAAAATGGATTTGCATTTGCAGACCAGCTTTCCCAACCTCAGCATGTCCGGAAGTGCTTTACAGCTGATGAAGCAGTTTTGTTGTGTAGTTGCTGTTACAGTGTAGCCAGGGCGGCAACCAATTTGCCCACAGCAAGCCCCCACAAACAGCAATGTGATAATGACAGTAGCAAATGTGTTTTAATGTGTCAAATGAGGGGGTAAATATTGGTCAGGATATAAAATCTAAAACATAAAATACTGAAGGTGTATTATTCGGAGGAATCAACAGTGACACAAGTGTGCTCCATTAGTAATCATGGCATTGCTCCCTCCACTGTGCTCCCCATGGTTCTGTTACAGCTCAGGAGCACCTTGGAGAGGCAATAACATGGCCATGGATTGGCACAGTAATCTGATACCTGACATAATGAAAGGACTATGGCCCAGTGCCTGAGTGGATAATGGAGTTACGATTATGCCTTGGTATCTGAGGAAGTATCAGGCCTGAGTATTATCTAGAAACTGTGGTGGTGACAGGTTGTGGCTCAGGCTCTGTATCTGAGTGGTTAATGGGATTGTAATTATATTCTAGGATCTGTGGGAGTGATGGAACGCTTGGAAAGTAATTATGTTCTATTATCTGAGGTGATGACAGGATTGTGAGTGGGAAATGAGGCTATGGTTCCACTTGAGATAACCACAGGACAGTGAGTCCAATCCAGCATAGGGGAGGTGATGGCCTCGTGATATTATCACTAAACTATTATTCCAGAAACTCAGAGAATGTGTTGAGGATCCAGGTTCGAATCCCACCACAGCAGACGGTGGAATTTGAATTCAATAAAAAAACATCTGGAATTAAAGAATCTACCGATGACCATGAAACCATTGTAGATTGTCGGAAAAACCCATCTGGCTCATTAATATCCTTTAGGGAAGGAAATCTGCCATCCTTACCCAGTCTGGCCTACATGTGACTCCAGATCCACAGCAAGGTGGTTGACTCTCAACTGCCATCCAAGGGCAACTAGGGATGGGCAATAAATGCTGCCAACTGGCGACACCCACAAATGAATAAAAAATAGCATCTGCCAAGGTGACTGAGCGTGACTCTTGGGCTGTGGTTATGCCCTAGTGTATGTCTGAGGAAGAGGTCCCACGGCACAGTGGTAAAGTCCCTTATCTCTGGGCTAGAAGCTCCGGGTTCACATCCCCACTTCAAGACATGATGGCTGTGACCAAACAGGTTGATCATCAACCTGTAAATCCTTTGAATATAACTGAATTTGTGAGTTCCCTGGTCAGCCAGACTGCAGAAGGAAATGATTAATCACTGCAGTCCTTAGCCGAACATAATGGACCAATCTGATGGAAGTCCATGGTACCTGGCAGAGGAGGTATATTTAGGCACATGATCATGGGCAACATGGTAGCACAGTGGTTAGCACTGTTGCTTCACAGCACCAGGGACCCAGGTTCAATTCCCAGATTGGGTGACTGTCTGTGTGGAGTCTGGACGTTCTCCCCGTATCTGCATGGGTTTCTTCCGGGTGCTCTGGTTTCCTCCCACAGTCTGAAAGACGTGCTGGTTAGGTACATTGGCCATGCTAAATTCTCTCTCAGTGTTACCCGAACAGGCGCCAGAGTGTGGCGACTAGGGGATTTTCACAGTAACTTCATTGCAGTGTTAATGTAAGCCTACTTGTGACACTAATTAATAAACTTTAAAACTTTAAGGACTATAATGACATGTCGGTGCAGTGCTGAGAGAAGCTGCACTGTCAGAAATATGCTCAGTCAAGTCCTCATTTGCTTGGAACATGTTCCCAAAAGATCCCATTTTAGTATGCAAAGATGAACAAGGAGTTCTTTGTTCCTGATCAGCACTGCCCCTCAGCCAATATCAGTAAAGGTTGATTGCCCGGACAGTCACGTGTTAGCTTTACTGTGTGGAAATTGAGTGCTATGTCGTTTGCTTGTATTGTAGCAGTGACTGCACTTTAAAAGTAAATGATTGATTCGAAAGCACTTTATGACAACCAAGAAGAATATTAAATGTTTTATAAGTGCATGTTTTTTCCATCATCCTACCAACTGATTAACTTGCAGAGACGCATTCTCCCATTGTAAAATGAGCTCAAACAGAACACATTGTTCTGCTCATCTTTCTGCTCCCTCCCTCCCTCCCTCCCTCCCAAGTGCCTCTGCAAATTGATGGGAGTGTCCAGGAGCAATGGGTTACAAATTTGGTTGTTTCGCAATAGTACACACTGGGGTGGGTGGGAGGGAGGACAGATCCTTAGGCAAGAACTAATCAAAGTTGTGAGGTTTTGACGTGCAAGTGAAAATTTACATTTAAAAATGTTGGCTGAAACATCCTGCCCCACCCTTCCCATAAGATAAACTCGATGTTACTGAACAAACGCCTGTTGATTGCCTGGGTGCTTGTGGTATTTGTTTATTGATCTGACAACAAAGTGACAGATATGTGGATATTTCACGTGTATAATTACGCTGTGAGATAGAAACACACTGTTCATATCAAATTCTCCACTCAGCTTTTGGGGTGCATTCATCCATTGATTCTGTCACGGGTTGAGAAAATCATGGTTATTCAATCTTAAATTAGCATACTGGGGGTGGTCACATGATGTAAACACGGGAACGGCTGCGTTTTCGCAAGCTCTGGTGTTACTTGTCTTTTAATTATTTTTTTAAATCCTGATGCACAACCCATAGTTATTGATCCTGATGTGTATAATTCATGCTATGTTCCTGGAAGATCCTGGCTAAGATTTGGTGATCAGGAGCCATGTTACGTCAAGAAAATTGTTGTTTGATTGAGACAGTTGAAGATGGCTGGGTTGGCGGTGGATGTCTCGCTGGTGAGCGGTCTACACTTCGGCAGAGCCGTAGGCATAGAGATGATGGTTTGCAATGTGAGAGAACTTATGGAAGATGATCCCTGGCACAGATCATTGGTGAACTCATATCCCAAAGAGAATGGATGAACCGGAGAAGAGAATCCAGTCAGTCAAGAAGGCATTTTCTTAATGGGGACTCACCATCAGTCCTTGGAAATCTTACTACATGTTATGTTGATTCGGGGAGATGGGGCCAGAGGAGGAGTCCCTGCGCACACAGTCTACTGAGGGAAGCAGAGGTTAAATCCCAGCTGAATAAGAAACGGTTGCCATGTTTTCACAATGTCAATTTGAAGGCTGGGCATTGATTTCGATGGAGCACGTCATATCTGAACTGGAGTTGGTCAAAGACTTCAACCACTGGTCTTACATTGAACACAAAGGACAAGATATTGAGAAGGGTTTGAGATGGCAGGATGCGACGAGTCCTCGCCACCCAGCAAGGCCTGAGGTTTCTCTTTACCCGGACCTCTGGACAGCGATATGGCAGAGATGCAAAGGCTTCCATAAAACTCTAGATGGATCCTGGAAGTTGCTTGATGATTCTGTCATGGCTTTGGCCTTTCAAGCTCCGTGGGTGGTTATATTATCCTGCAGTTCATCATTAATCCTGAACTTTATTCCCTTGTGATTATACTCTTGATTTTGTGATAATGTATTTGATTCTGACAAGGGTTTATGATACATGAGCACAGAGGCGTTTGTCTCCTGTTATCCTGTTACACTGCAAAAATCAGGATTGTCCATTTCCTTTCTTATGGTACTTGTCCACCGGCATGCTCCAATGGTGAAATGAGGGAGACCTTAGTTTAATGTGTATTACTGTTTGCATTCAGTCTGGGTTTTGATACCGAGGAGTGGGCTGGGTATGGGGGGTGTGCCCATCCTGCTTCTGGCCCTGTGTCAAATTCTAATTCTTGGGTTTCAGTGTTTGCAATATGGAGATATTTCTGTGTTTGGGGATTGTTTGTAGGCCTCCTTTCTATTAGGGAGCATGCTGAGTTGGTTGCATGACATACGGTTGTGCGGTATTTACCTGTTTTTTGAAGTGATGTAATCTTTGTGTTTACACTGAGGTTACCCTTTGGTACATGTCGCTTTATTTATAGATAAGCTGAGTAGCTCCACAGCAGGGTGGCGGGTATCTGATATAGACTCTGATTTGTTGTATTTAATTCTAGAGGGTTTTTCTTTTCTTGTTGTGTGGTGAATTCCATCTCTCCCTGAGATATCCCGTTGATGGGTTGACAATTTCTCTTCTCCTTGTCGGTAGGGTTTCCTTGGTGGAAGATGGTTGAAGGTTTCCAGTGATGGTGGGACCTGAATGCTGTATCTGATATGGCTGGAGAGGAGTGAGGTCTGTTGTGTGTCGAGTCTTGGCGTGGTGTGTGAAGCCTTTGCTTACTGGCTCCTGTATAAAAGTGCACACTGCCACACCACATCTTATACCAAAGGTGGTATCCTGATGTTCCCCTTTTTCTGTGGTATCCTTTCATTGCTTGGAGGTCTTGGGATGCTGAGTTAGGTCCTGATTGGTTTTAGCCCATAAAGGATCCAATATATTGTGTAGTTGTGTCTTTGTTATCCTATAGAGGAGGTTGTGCACCATCATGCCACGTACTCATGGCTTTATCCTGTTATCCTGAGATCCCCCACTCTTCCTGGTATCCTTTCTTTATCCATATGAAAGGAAGTGTGCACTACAGCGATTGATAATCTGAACAATTTGCATGAGTATTTGTTGGTCTTTTCTGTGTGTATATGTGGAATAATGGTCACTATGTGCTATACCAGATTTTGGGGATTTGCTGCATCTTGTGATAAAATGCAAAATGGAAAACCCTTAATAAAAACCTTTACATAAAATAACATACTGGGCTCCAGATAGTTTACCCTGACTTAACATAACTAGTTCACTTTCTTTGAAAGGTTGTGTATTAAATGGAATGAAAACCAAATCACCTCTTGACCACTACACATTCTCCTCCTTTGACCATCTCACCTTATTCTACCCCTTTCACCTCATTCAGAAAACCTCGTTCTCTATCGCACTCCCCATGCAGGACAAAGATTTTCTCATCTTCACTACTTTCCTCCCTCAACTTCAGCACCCGATGACTTCCCATCCTCAGAGATTTTAACATCCTGGCACACTCTACCCTCTGTATACCTGGTTATCAAGAACTCTGTTGCCCATGTCTTAACTCGCAGTAAGTCCCAATCCCCTATCAGCTCTGTTCTCGCTGACCAACCCTAGTTCACAGTCTAGCCACATCTTGATTGTCAAATTCTCATCTTGTTTTTAAATCCCTCCATGGCCTCATCCATTCCTATCTCTGTCATCTCCTCCAACCTCCAAGTTATGTGCACTCATCTAATTCTGGCCTCTTCTACATCCTCAATCTTAATCACTCCAACATTTATTCCCTGAAATATAGTTCATTCATAAAAATTTGCAAAATTACATTCAATAGTAATTCATTTTGGGCAATATTGGAAGTGTAGTCCAAGTCTAGTTCTTTGAACACAGCACTCTGAGATGCCTCAATACAATTGCATTTACATATTTATGATATTCATTGCATTGCAAAGATATCGCACCAAGGGGTCTTACACAGTTCCAGTCCCTCAGTATACTCTGGCAGGAGGACCTTCGACAGTGTCCTTACCCCACTGCCCTAAGCTTTAGTGCATCCCTCAGCACATGGTCCTGGACCTTGGGATGCACCAGCCTGCAACACTCGGTCAATTCTTTGCGTGGTAAGATCAATAGGTTTTGGGTAGACCAAAGGGTGTCTTTCACTGAGTTGATGGCGCTCCAGCAGCAGTTAATGTTTGTCTCAGAGTGCATTCCTAAGGACAGCCCTAAGAGTCCAGAGTCCTGCATCATGGAGCCACTTGGGATGAGCCTCAACAAAAGCCACTGCAGCTCTTTCCAGACTTTCTTTGCAAAGACATCTTCCAGAAAGAGGTGGGCGACAGCCCCTTCTCAATTGCAGTATCCTTGAGGGCAGTGTGTGGACAGATGAGACTCTGGCTGTGAAAGAAGGATCTGATGAGGTGTTCCGACCTCATCACCGGCCAAGCAACATCTTGGTGCTTGTTTGAAAGTTCTGGTGATGAGGTGTTCTGCCAAATGACTTTGACATTCTGCTCAGGCTCCACTATCTCTTTCTCCTGTAGGGCCTCGAGGATATTGGGTGCCTGATAAACTATGATAAACTGTGGTAAAACTTTGGTTGCTGCCACTGCTGCCTCACAGCACCAGGGACCTGGGTTCGATTCCGGCTTGCGGAGTTTGCCCGTTCTCCCCGTGTCTGCATGGGTTTCCTCCGAGTGCTCTGGTTTCCTCACACAGTCTGAAAGACATGCTGGTTAGATGCATTGGTCATACTAAATTCTCCTTCTCAGTGTACCCGAACAGGTGCTGGAGTGCGGCAACGAGGGAATTTTCACAGTAACTTTGCTGCAGTGATAATGAAAGCCTACTTGTGGCACTAATAAATAGACTTTAAACTATAAAAATGTTTTTCTGCATAAACCGCTTCACAAAGGACGGGTGGTACAGCGCAATCCAAGGAATATTCTGCAGCAATGAAGCCAGATCCATCTCTCATAACACTGGGGATATATCGTGATGTGGAGA
Organism: Mustelus asterias; assembly: GCF_964213995.1. NCBI lineage: Eukaryota > Metazoa > Chordata > Chondrichthyes > Carcharhiniformes > Triakidae > Mustelus > Mustelus asterias. The sequence goes on from NC_135809.1 coordinate 83,212,878, forward strand.
TGCCGGCGTTGGACTGGGGTAAACACAGTAAGGAGTCTAACAACACCAGGTTAAAGTCCAACAGGTTTATTTGGTAGCAAACGCCACTAGTTTTCAGAGTGCTGCTCCTTCGTCAGGTGAGTAGGAGATCTGCCACCACAGATGTGAGGCTAACTGGCCTGTAGTTCCCAGGCTTTTCCCTGCAGCCCTTTTTAAAAAGGCTTACGATACATCGTGACACATGCTGATTTCATACCTAAGGCCAATGTACAATATTGAAGCAGCTACACACAAAGGTGGCCATCAGGATGAGGGCAATGGTGGGTATGCTAACCCACCACCACCCCTTCTTGTCTGGAAATGCCCCTGAGGACACAGTCTATTTTGGGCCTCTAGACAAAGCAAACGTTTTCCTGTGCGATTGCCACGAGGCAGGAGTGCAGTATGGCCAGACCCTGCCCCATAGAACAACACAAAGAGTGCCTCACACCCGATGGCCAAGTTCTTACTGGCAATAGAGACGAACTGTCACTCCCGTGTGCCCATTTTTTGTTTTACCATGGCTACTTGTTCCTTCCAGTGCACACGCCCTGTAATAGCCTCCCAAGCATCTTCAGGTGAGCTGACCTGATGGTGAAGGAGAGTAAAGATCAGTTGGTCCAGACCCCAAAGAACATGACTGCACTCTAGTCATGATTTACTTTGACTCTCAAAGCCAGTCCAAACCAGTCGCCGATATTCATCAGTATGCGTACTGACAGTGAATCCAAGCAGAAGACAATAACGTCACCCATGTACAAGGAGACTTTAACCATGAGTGCTTCCACTGCCTGCCCCATCCATCCTGATGGACTCCACAAGAAGTTTGATACTTCACACGAACAGGACAGGAGAGAGAGAACAGCCCTGTCTGATTTTCCACTTCCCATTGATTGAAACTGCGCCACTGATGTTTCTGTGGAGTATTTGGATCTGACTGTGGGTTCCCGTCTCAATCCTCATTGTGGTGAGCACATCATCCATTGCTTTTATGTTCCAAAATTGTTCATAAAATTTGTAAAAGTACATGACAAAACATTTCAAATTGAATATTACAGAAAGTGTAATAAAACTCAACTTTCTTTTATACACCATGTTCCATTTCTAGATATCCTTTCAATAGTTTTTATATTCACAATATAGATTCCATGTCAGACATACAACCGAAGGAGTTCTGCACATAGGGCCTGATTTTATCATCAAGTTTCGCCAGTTTTTGGGTGCGAAAACTTGGTAAAGTTGGACATGAGGCGAGCAGCGGAATCCACGACCGCCTCCGCGCCGGTTTCCTCTTTACAAAGGGCCAAAAATGGCCGCTGTCGAGACCACACCCGAAACAGGTGCGAAGTCAATTTAAATGCATTTGCACGCATTTAAATTGACTTAATGAGCTGCACGCCCAAACTTACCGGCATTTCCCCCTTTACCACTGCGTTTGCCCGTCCAGATTCGGCGCAAAACAGACATTGTCCGCAAAGGTCCGATTCAGTCACTCCAGCTTCTGAGCAGGCAAGTTCAGAGCTTCCAACGGCCCTCTAACTCAGATCGGTGGGAGGGGTGGGGGGGTGGAGGGGGGGGGGGGGAGGTGGGGTGGGAGCGTGGGTTGGGGGGTGGTGTTGGTGAGGGAGGTGGGTCAGAAGGCTCCACTCAGATTGGTGGTGAGGGGGGGGAGGGAGAGAGATGGGCCACATGGCTCCACTCAGATCGGTTTGGGGGGTGGGGGGGGGGGGGGAGAGGTGGGTCAGATGGCTCCACACAGGTTGGTGGGGGGGGTGGATCAGATGGTTCCACACAGATCAGTGGGGGGGGGGCAGGGGGGTGGGTGGAGGGACAGGGGGTGGGCGGGGGGGGGCAGGGTGGTCCACTGCCACTCGGCGTGTGATCAGTGTGGGAGTAGTAGGGCAGGGGTCCGTGATTGGTCTGGGTAGCAGGGGGGTGGGGGGATAAGGGGGTCATTAATATTGTGCCTATGGGGGAATGTCTGTGGCGGGCAGGGGGGGCGGCATTATCTGGCCCAGGAGCAATCTTTTTTTACTGCGCATGCGCAGTTGGAGGCGCCGATCAGACCTGCAGGAGTTCGGGTGCGTTAAGTCCTGCCCACAGGCTTCTGCAGCATGATTCAGAATCACTGCTATTTTTTCAGGCAGAGTGCGTATGGGGGCACCTGGGAATGGATCTAAAAGTTGGATCTGAAACACTCCCAGTTTCAAGTCCGTCCAGTTAGAATCAAAATGGTAAAATAGGACCCAGAGGTTCCAGCCCCTCAGTGGCTAAAAGGCCTTAGACGATGACCTTTTCCCACTGTGCCTCTGCAGCTGCTCCCCCAACCTTCAGTGTATCCCTCAGCACATAGTCCTGAACCTTGGAATGTGCCAGTCTGCAACACTTAGTTGAGGACAACTCTTTCTACTGGAAGACCTGTAAATTACAGGCAGACCTAAGAGTGAGTTAATGGACCTCTAACCACACATCCATCCAATGTTGACCATGCTTTCAGAAGCTCTAGCCCTAAGCTCTGGAACGTCTCCCTGCACCTCTTGGCTTCTCTACCTCGCATCTCTCATTTAAAGTACTTCTTAAAACATAATGCTTCTGTGAAGAACCTTGCAGTATTTTGTCACATGAAAGGCTCTATATAGACATCACAGAATCACAGGATTGTTACACAAAAGGAAGCCATTTGGCCCATCTTGTCTGCACCATCTCTCTGAATTCACCTACCACCATTCCCCTACCTTCTCCCCTTATCCCCACACAGCCTTCTTTTTTGGATAGGAATCTGATTCCTTTCGAATACATTAATTGAACCTGCCTCCACACTCTCAGACACTGCTTTCCAGATCCTTATCATGTGGCACATGATAACATCGCAATCGCGGTATCCTCAAACACAGTGGCGGAAGGGGTTGCCATTGCTTCTTTCATCAATTACCTTAAATCTGTGCCCTATTGGTCTTGATCCCTTCACAAGTGGGAACAGTTTCTCACTATTTCCTCTGTCTAGACACCTCATGATTTCGAATCCCTCTATCAAATTTCTTCCCGGTCTTCGCCCTCCAGTCTATCTCAGCAACTTATAAGTTGCTGTGTATGGGCTGATCCATTTGTAAGAATACTGCAGCTGGCAGAAGCCACTGTCTCGATCCGTCATCTCACCATTAACTGCAATGTTAAACTCTTTCTCAGAACAATTTCGAAGGAAATGCTTTTAACTTCAAAAAGGAGAGAGTTTACGTCAAACGCAAGGAACTAGTGTGATCAGCAGTTCTTTCACTGTGCCAATAGAGTTGGAGGATGGAACTCGTTTAGAATTGGGACTTGATTCTGTGTGGGTGAGGGGAATATTGCCTCACTTCCCAACAAATATTGATTAGAAAGCCATGAAAGTCCATTTCCTCCAAAGTCTTCAGATTATCAGAATGTGGAAGAAATATGTCTAAAAAAGATCATATGAACTCTTCTGGATTCATTATTTGCACCATCAGCAATCTAGTTTGTCTTGCTGCTTCTATTTATCTATTTAACTTAACTCCAAAGTTTGGCCATGCTTAATTGCCCCTTAGTGTCATGGGGATTAGTCGGGTAGGTGTGTGGTTACAGGTATAGGGCCTGGGTGGGATTGTGGTCGGTGCAGACTCGATGGGCCAAATGGCCTCCTTCTGCACTGTAGGGATTCTATGAACTTCAGTATAAATCATTTTAGTTTTAGCCTAAAGTAATGATCTAGAAGTTGGCATTTTGGAGTTACTACAGGAGCATGATGGTCCTTTGACATGGTGCCATATTTACTTTAATGAAATGTTAATTGCTATTTGGAAATTAATTCATTATACATAGAAGGGCAGGGCTTTTGGGTTGTAAGAGATTTTGCTTTCTAATAGCTTTCTAACCTTCGATGAACATGATGAAAGTATTGTGAGTTGAATTGTAACACAGAACAAAGAGCAAGTTCATGAATGTTCAGAGTCAGTGTGAGCTTCAGTTACATGAGGGGTACACAACTGAGACTGAAGACTTGTAGGCATCAAATGGTTAAGGCTTTTGTTCCCAGTACTGAGCACAGACCAGTGCTGACAGGATGAACGCAATGAGTCTACTCATTGGAATGCAGCTGAAAAGAGCTTGTGAATACTTCACACCAACTAAGAAAGTTCCTTCCTGCTTGTGTATTGTTCTTTCTTTTTCACCAAGCTAGTGATTGCGCAAGCTATATGTTACTGGAGGTTACTTTCACTCATTGTGATAGTGAAGAGAGCAGCCCGATTCAGGTGTGTCTTTACGTCAAAGCGCTCACAGATAGGAAAATATGCATTGTGCAATATGTTACAGTCTGGCAATCGGAAGTTCAAATTGCAGTCTGATGTGTCATACACACTGAGATAACCCTAAGAGGGCAGGTTTTCCAATTCCAGACAAATTAGCAAGCTGGACAAAGGAGAAGCAATCAGGAAAAGGAAGGGTTAAAACTAGCAAGACTCTAACTCACATCACAATTGAACATCAGTTACTTACTGTCTAGCCGGAGAGCAGTATTGGTACATGCTATGGATAATGTGGGGTAATTACCTTTCCCTTTCTTTCAGCAGAGGTTTTAGGTCCATTACCCAGACAATTTCCTCCTATCTTGCCTGATGGCATTGACTGTTGAGGCATGGGAGCTGGGTCCTTTGGTAACTCACAGAAGTGGCAATTATTCCTGAGTAAGCACTGTGGTGACTGGGTGACAGGTAATTTGACCAGAATGGATGAGGCATCCCAAATAGTTCACAAGTGCACTCAGATTGGAGATTTTGTAAAGTTTGATGTTACCTAAAAAAGACTTGTAATTATTATTATTTCCTGTTTGAATGTCTCAAAGTGCTTTGCATAACATGAATAACCTTGATAATTGTACACAACAAACTGCATAGGTGCCAGCCACCTGTGTTTTACACAAACTGTCGACATTCTGAAGCCTCATGACTGCTTATTTATGTTCCCTGTTAAAAGTTAATATCAATTTGAGCTTCCCACAACCCTGCGGAGTCTCTCAATGAGTTCACTGGAAGAGGGAGTTGGCAATGATGTATTTAAAATGATAAATGGATTCACTATAAGGTCGATAGAGAGAAACTATTTCTTCTGTGGTATTGAGGAGGAGTTTGTTCAGAAAAAGAGGGCATAACCTTAAAATGAAAGCTGAGTCATTTCAAAGGGCTGTGGATATTTGAAATGTTCTCCTCCAAAAGTCTACAGATGTTGCCAAAATTGAAATGTTCAAGACTGAGAGCAATAGTTTTTTTTGTTAGGGTAATGGTATCTGTGGATATCAAACAAAGGTGGGTAAATTGAATTCATCAGCCATGATCTGATAGTGGTCATGATATGGAGATGGTGTTGGACTGGGGTGGACAAGATGAGAGGTCACACAACACCAGCTTATAGTCCAACAGATTTATTTGAAGTGATTTCAAATAAACCTGTTGGACTATAACCTGGTGTCGTGTGACCTCTCATCGTGATTTGATAGAAGGCTTGAGAAGTTGAATGGCTTATTCCTTGCCTTATGTTCCCATGTAGCATCTTACACATCCTCAGAACTTCTGAAAGAGTTTATCAACTAGGCTCGGTGGCAAGTGGTTAGCACTGCTGCCTCACAGCGCCAAGGACCCGCGTTCAATTCCAGCCTTGGGCCATGTCTGTGTGGAGTTTGCACATTCTCCCCGTGTCTGCGTGCGTTTCCTCGGGGTGCTCCGGTTTCCTCCCACAGTCCAAAGATATGCGGGTTAGGTTGATTGGCCATGATAATTTGCCCCTAGTGTCAGGGGGATTATTGGCAGGGCAAATATGTGGGGTTACAAGAATTGGGCCTGGGTGAGATTGTGGTCAGTGCAGACTTGATGGGCCGAATGGCCTCCCTTCTGCACTGTCTTTGAGTCATTGTTATTACCAGGCAAATGTGGCAGCCAATTTGTATTCAGCAAAATCATTCATGAGATAAATGACTCATGGTTTTGGGCAGTGTTTGTTGAGAGAAGTTAACTAAGACACCAAAGCAAATCTCCTCAAATACTGCCATTAGATCTTTGAACTAAATCAGCAGTCTAACATTTAATTTCAGGACACACTGCCGGTCTATATGTTCTCAAGAGTGGGATTTGAACTTATGACCTTGTAGATTCAGAGGTGAGAGTGCGACCACTGAACCAAGCTGATATTGTGTGTATATTGAATGTTTCTATACTCAAATGAAAAAGACTTGCATTTATCTAGCACTTTTCACAAACTTGCGACTTCCCAAAGGACTGTACAGCCAGTGATGGATGTGAAGTATTATACTTAACAGGATATATCACAGCCTTTGCTGTCGGGAATGTCTTTGCATCTTCAATTCCTCGTATAATAGTACGTAACGTTTCACTGAACTAACCTGCCTTAAAGTGCATGAGGCTCCTCAGTTCCACATTGTGTTTGAGTTCCTTGCTTCATTTTATTGTCTGTGAAAGATCCCATGACACTGTAATGATGCACTTTCAGAGATTTTAGGAGCGATTTTGTGCCCGTGTCACCATGAACACAACCGGCAATGTGGCAAAATCCCGAGAGAGTCGGAAAATGAGATTGTTGCTGGCTGGATCTTGTTTTCTGAATTTTCCCGTCCCTCACCAGTGATGTAACAAGGTTCCCATTGGGAATGTCATTTCAATACATTTTAATAAATTTTAATTTGATTAGCAGGTCTCCCACCATGTGTCTCCGCCCGCCCCCCCTCCCTGACATAGGCAAGGTTTACAACAGGTATTTAAAAATGTGAAGTGGTTGAAGGGAACCCTTTAGGGTCACACAGGGTAAGTGTAGTCCCCAGGGGGAGGGAGACAACCCTGGACAGGGCCCTTCTGGGGGGCTCCTTTGATGGGGGGGGGGGGCGGGGGCGGGCAGTTCCCATTATGTGTGTGAGGGAGGGATTGCCCCAGTGCTTGTGTGTGTGTGTGTGTGCGGTGGGGCTGTTGGAGGTAGTATTGCTGTGGTGCTTGTGTAGGAGGAGGGAGGTTTGCCCTGGTGCTTTTGTGGGGGTTTGTCCTCACACTTATGTGGGGATGGGTTCCCTGCTGCTTGTGTAGGGGGTTCCCCCTTATCCAAAGGTGGGGGGGGGGGGGGATTGGGGGTTGGTGGTGTCCTGTTGCATGTGTTGGAGGGGGGAAGGGATGTGCTCTGTATCCATGGAGCAGTGTGGGGGAAACGTATTCTTGCACAGAACGATGCGCCCTTTGAAAACGGAAATATCGGGAAATTGTGCCCTTCATTAGTGAAAAAAAAGGATTTATTTAATGATCTTCAAAAGCAGCAGCACGTTTGCAGCTAGTCCGAAAATACCTCGGCCAAGGAGTACTCCTTCCCCTGGAGTGATTCTCCACTCTGAGTCCTGATTGGTCACCCAGGCCAGGTGATCCTTACTCTGCTGTGTTGCCCTTAAAGAGACTAACACCACAGGTACTATTCGAAGAGATTAGGGGTTCACCTTGAAATAGTGGACAATATTTATCCATCAACAATGTCACTGAAAAGCTGATTATATGGACATTGCTCTCTCTGGGACCTTGCAGCTGGAAAGTGTTTGGCACAGAGTGAGAGGATAGAGTTATGATTAGCCGTGGCAAGACTTAAAGAATATTTTCATTGGTCAATAAATGGATAACAAGGTTTTTGCATTAGCTCCGGAAGCACAAAGTGGGAGGTCAGAAGAATTTCCTTCACGTGAAAAGAATATTACAATGGAATACATTGTCACTAATGGTTGCTGAAATGTGCAGACAATCCCCATATTTAAGAGGAAATTTGAACTGGCACCTATGTAATGGCTTTTCAAGATGTCAAGACATCTCATTTCACATCAAACTAAATAATTTTGAAGTGCTATCACTGTTGTAATGTGGCTAAACAATTGAAGAAAGGAAATGTTAAATGTGGCTATTAGGCAGCTCGAGTGAAGCAATTATCTCAGGGGCCAGAAGTCTGCATTCAAATGCTAGTATGACAAAGTAAATGTGTCTTCAAGCAAGTGTGACAATAATTATCCCTTTAAGAAATGTTTTTGAGTCATGTATCTTGTGCAGGGTTGCTTTTCAACAGACTGTTCTAACCAGTGCCACTGGCTCTATATCCGGCAGCCCTATATTGTTACTGCAGCAGTATAATTGCTCCCAATTGCTAGAATGTTTGTTTTAATCTGAGCAAATGCTGTTCTGCTGTTTTAGTGATTTCCCCTGGGGTTTTGCAGAATAGGACTTGATTTGGTTGATTGACGGTAATATCTGGTGACTGGATAGTGCTCGCGTTACACAGAGAACTCAAACTCAGTTGCTGTTTGGAAGCTGCAGAGAGAGGTAGTCCTTTCTCTCTCTGAAGACTGGGACTAAGTTTATTTCTTTGGACTTCTGCTGGTTCAGGATATATCTTTCTCTGAGAGTCTGCTGTATGAGAGTCAGAAGACAGGTGTCTGTCTGGATCTCTGTCCAGAGCTGTTAAAAGGCTGGAAATTGAGCATCCACATAAGCATATCTACTTTTGGTGCGAACTGGTTCTGAAGAAGGGATTTATGTCTGTGGGGGATACTCTAAATTGGAACAATAGAGATGGATAGCTATTAAGAATTATACTTTGCCATGTTTAAGTATTTTAATTGGTAAAAGTTGGTAAAATCTAATTCTTTTAGCTATATTTGAACTGTGTTCTTAAATAAAGTTTGTTTTGATAAAAGCTTCCTAGTGAGTCACTTGAATCATACCTGGACTGAAACACCTTATGCTCATCCTAATGCCAAAATCAAAAGGAAGAGTTGAGGTCTAGGCTAACTTCATAGCACACCTTGGAATTCCTGATCTGGCCCCGAACACAAGTCAAGAATTAGCAATTCCAAATTCATTCAGTGGAAGTTCTTGTAGGCACAAGGTTTATGCACAAGGCTGAGAAGCAGGGCCTTTATGTTAAAATATTTAAATACTGCAAACGCTATAATTGAATAGAAGTGCTGGAAAAACCTCTGGGAGTGCCTCAACTCAAATTGTTCACCACTTTTTGTTTTCCAAATACTGACAAAGCTGCTGTGTATTTCCAACATAACTTGTTTTTAAATATAGAATTTTGGGGCTGGAATCTCTCTGAGAATTTTCTAAGTTGGCCACCATAACTCTGACAGAAATAGCAGACAATCAACATAAGACCATGTCTCCACAGTAAGAAATAAGGACCTATAAGAAATGGTGTTCTTTTAGAATTGTGTAGAACTATCATGGAACATTTATTTCCCTCTTTTTCTTTCTGAAGAAAGTATGAACAATTCTAAAGAGTCAGGAAACAAGACATGTAGTGGTAAAAAGGTCACAAAAATTGTGATCCCTGCATTGAGTTCTAGATACTAGAAGTATTCCTGAACTGATATCAGATAGCTTCCTGGTGCCTTGCGTGCCCCAGTAACATCAAGACAGGGTAACAAACAAAATGGGAGGTGGGACATCTTCGGTACCTGTCCTGTAACTTTTGATCAGAAAGGTTTGGGCAGCTGATTGACACTGGGTAAGCTTCCAACCCCTAGAAATAAAGTATATTAATGAATGCTTGGAGACAGGGGTCTGTCCTTATCAGGTAGCAGTCCCCTTCAGGAGATTGCCTTCTTGAAATGGAAGCTGGACCAGAAAAGATGGGAGAAAAATTCCTGAACACTTTGACTGGAGAGCAGAGTGCTGCTATCACAAGCTACTGAGGTCAACACACTGTGTGCCAATTGTCTGATCTCTGGGATCAATGAACCATTCTTAACTGCCACGGGACACACACACTTTTCATGTCTACTTAGCTCATGCATCACACCTAAAATTTTACTTCTTAATAAATAACCTTAAAATTATTTATGACTACTCGACTGTCCATCTGAGGTCTCTGTGACTCCCAAACCCAAAATCTTACACTGCCAAACTCGTGCTTCACATGTCATGCTGATGTCTCTTAGTCACATTGCAACATGCTTATCTCAAGGAGACAGAAAGAAATAGGATGATCATTGGATGAATGAAAGAATGGGATTTGAAATTTAAATTCAACATTTCCTATTTTTTTCTTACTTTTCCTTTTTGTCTCAACCAAATCTTTCTTTTGATATGTTTATTTCTCCTCCTGTATGTAAGTTAGCTTCAGTTCACCCTATTTCCATCTCCAGCATTCATGCCATGTTTAACCTGGTTTTTTTTCTGCATACTTGGAGAGGAGCATGTTGTAATATGATTTTAAGGGTCAGTATGACATCACTAGCATGTGTTATGTCTCAGTTTCACTTTTGTTTTGAGCAGAGCACATACACACAGCTCAACTGTCATCAAGACTTTACCTATATATGGCTGTTCTCATGTCATTGTTTCCCTTCCGTATCTAGTGGTGCACAAGGAAGACTTTCATAGCAAGGACTTTCCTGGATCAGGTCACAAGCCTGTCGTCAGAGGCTTATAGCTTGAAGGGCGCCACTCCACATCAAGCATAGCTGACCAGGAGTCTCTCCTGCTCTTACTGCCTGCCATTGGTGTGTTGGAAGCATTTTGCAGATTGATACTGAACCTGCTGCCATATTATGAATGCACTTTCTTTGACCATCAAGTCCTAAGGTGGGACTTGAACCCAGAACTTCTGGCTCAGAAGCAGGGATATTACCCATTATACCACAAGACGTTCCTAATCTGTTCTCATGTTCCTAGTCTTGATAATAGAACCCACAACAAGTTTACTCAATCTCCTTTGGACAATTGGTGCATTTTGTCTTGTACAGAATTTAAAAAGTAAATAAGCCCAAGGTATTGCATCATTGTAACATAACAGATGGGAAGTTTTTCAAATCCTGATCTGTGTAGCCTGCTCTGACCTTACTCAGTGCAAGGGGTGTTCCAGTCTACACTCTGCCACCTCTCGCCCTAATCTATGCAGCATTTTCCAGTTATTCTCAGCAAAAAAGCCAAGACCAAAAAAAAAGACACCCCTGGAAAGGCTCCAGTCTCGGTAACCAGGGAACTCATACATACAGGATTCATGAACCGTTTATTGGTAGTCTTTAACTATTTACAGATCCAATGTATGGCTATGCATGAAACTGTTCCATGCAGGTAGGGTGCTTGCTTATGAAGTCCTGTTTCTAGACTGTCCCCCCAGATTATTTTACCATGTGACTCTATACATCATACCGTGGTTGCTGCTATTCTCCAGTTCCACATTAACACTTACTCCGCCGAGTGTCTTTACATTACAATGGCATGCACGCACACATCATAACAATAGTAGAGTCAGCATTCTTGAAGGGCCATCTGACACCTCAAGCTCGCTGTGTCCAATAGCTTATCTTCTTAAACAAATAAGTTTAAGGAAACAGAAAGAAATACAATGAACATCTGTTCCCTCCTGAAAAATAACTCCTCCCTGAAGAGTTCATGAATGGGTGGGAATCACATTTCTGCCACCGTTTTCATGAATTAGATGCTGCACCTGATGCACATTTTGATCCACATGTCATGTTGCAACATCTGTGACTGTGTCACTAACACAAGGGCCCAGAAATTGCTGGAAGAGTAAATGTGAGTTCACAGCTGAAATTACTGTGTAAGTACATCCAGCAATTTGTGTCAAAGAAGAGATATGTCAAAAGTTTTGATTCACAAAGCATGGCTGATTTCCTGTTGGCCTCTGTAACATGGGCAAAAAAATCATCATCTTTTCATGAGCTTACTTGTGCATTAAGAAGTAGCTAGATTTACATCATTAATTTAAATTAATCTCAGGGTAGCTGTATAGGGCTGGTAATTCAGGTGATTTATGAGCTTGATCTGAAACTTAACCTTAGAAACTTAGAAAGGGAACAATTGAAGCTATTCAGTCTCACTCTTGAAGGCAATAAATTAATCCTAAAAGATTTAAATTTTTAATTTAATTAATTTTACTTAATTTTTTTCTTACTTTTCCTATCTCAATCCAATCTTTCTTTTGTTGTGCTTATTTATTTTTCTGTATCTAATTTGACTCTAATTCACCCTATTTCCATCTCTAACATTCACCCCATGTTCATTGTGTTTCTTTCTGTTTCCTTAAATTTATTTGTTTAAGAAGATAAGCTAACTTGAGGTCTCAGGTGCCCCTTCGAGAATGCTGATCCCGGAATTGTTGTGGTGTGTGCGTGCATACCATTGCAATGTGAAGGTACTCAGCAGAGCAAGTGTTAATGTGGAACTGGAAAATAGCAGCAACCATGGTATGATGTATAGAGTCACATGGAAATATAAACTGGTGGGGGGGTGGAACAATCTCGAAACATAACTTCATAAGCAAGCACCCTTCCTGCATGGAACAGTTTCTTTTTCTCATTTGTGGGATATGAGCATCGTTGGCTGACCAGCATTTATTGCCCACCCCTAACTACCCTTGAAGGGCAGTTGAGTCACCACATTCCTCAGGCTCTAGAGTCATATGTAGGCCAGACCAGGTAAGGACAGCAGGTTTCCTTCCCTAAGGGACATTAGTGAACCAGATGGGTTTTTCTGACAACGGTTTCATGGTCATCAGTAGATTCTTAATTTCAGATATTTTTTTATTGAATTCAAATTCCACCAACTGCCATAGTGGGATTCAAACCCGGGTCCCCAGAACATTATCTGATTTTCTGGATTAATAGTCTAGCGATAATACCACTAAGCCATCTAATACCACTATTACCCTTAATACATTGGATCCGAAAATAAAAGACTACCAATAAATGGTTCATGAATACATGCCCCAAGATCTCCTCATTGAGACATCTTAAAAAATCAATAATACAACATACAGTGACAGCAAACAGCACCATATTATGACAAGTACTAGTTAACATTTCCAGGTGAGAAAAATATCCAATTTACACCATTCACCATGAGCTGCCCCATTCAATAAATTTCTAGGCCATTGTGTGAACATTGTGGGATCCTTGAACATTGGGGAAAATCTGAAGCCTCAATTGCTGTTAATTTTTGTTAAGAATTGCATAAGCATTTTTATTTTAAGTTTTACTTCAGAAAATACTTATTAAAATAAGCTCTTAAAATGATGGGGGTGATTCTCCCAGCCTGCTGCGCTGCTCGAGTAGTGCAGCGGGCCGGGAGGTATCAGCAGGAGCCTGTAGTGGGACTCGCGACTGACGTCCAGCCAATTGCGAGTCTCTGAGGCCATTTTTTTAATGTAATCAGCTTCGCGCCGGAAATCAGCGCGAGGCTGATTGCCATATTGAAATAGCAATTTCAATATGATTAGCGAGCCTGGAACAGTATTCTTGGGTTTGCCAATTTTTCCAATGCCTGGCACTGCCAGCCTGGTACCCTAGTAATGCCAACCTGGCACCCTGGCATTGCCCACCAGGCAGTGCCAAGGACCGCGGTCTGAGAGGGCGGGGCCTATTGGGGAGCAGAGCTGATTGGTGGTGATGGAACAGTGGGGATTGGTGGGGTTGGGAGGGAGGGGGCGATCAGGGCTGGAATTTAAGGGGGGGGGGGGTTGGGCTGGTAATGGGGGGGTGGAGGTCGGGCTGGACATGGGAGTGAGGGGGTCACGGAGGCCAGCGATTGCGAGGCAAACTATGGGGTGGCCAGTGCTTATGCGCCGATCTCCATAATGACAAATCGGCACATGTGCAATGGCCCCTTCAGTGTGCTGATGCTGCCCTCCCTAATAGAAGAATCCCCCTGCAATGATGCACAAAGTGCCGGAGATTCATTCAACTAAGTACACCCAAAAAATGGGTAGGAAAATCTCCCATTTCCCCACCCGTTGGACATTTAGTTTTTGTAGGGGTGAATCGTCCCCTACCACTAAACCCTGATCTATTTTGATCAAATGGGATTTTTGAAATTTGAACATCCCATTACTTTTCATTCATGAAAGTATTGAAAACTTATGGAATTCTAAATATAAATCCTAAAACAACCGAAAAGGCAAAGGGAATGGTAACAGTCTGAAATTGTTCTTCAGACAATACAGAACAAAAGAAAAATTGAAAAAAGAAAGGTTAGCAGGCAGTGGAGACCTTCTGGGTAGAATTAAGAAACAGACAAGGATTTAAGACTGCAGTGGGAGTTGTATATAGGCCCTCTGGCAGAAGCTGTGAGTTGTTCACAACAAGCATGTAGACAAGTATGTGGCAAAGACGGTGTAATTTTGCAGGGGTGCGTTTACATGTCAAACAAGTAATACATTTATTGCGTGTGTCCAGGATAGCTCTCTGCACCAAAATGTCCAAGAACCAAAAGGCCCCAGAAGAGTGGAGAAGCAGGCCATGTTCGATTCAGTAATGAGTTATGAGCCAGATTTAGTTAACAGCCAAAACAAGCATGAACATTTAGCAAATAGTGATCATAATATGATCAAGTTCAATGTAATAGTTTGAACGGGAGAAAAGTGAAATAGCTGTGTAAGATTTTAGATTTTGGTATGAGCGAAATTAATGAGATGAAACAGAGGCTGCGATTTTCCGGCCGTGTTGCCCGCAGTGCAGACCGCATTGGGATGGCGTAGGGTTGGCGAATCGCAGGTGAGGGGTCTAACACATTCTGCGCCAGTGTAATCCTCCCAGCCGCCACACCCAGACGTAAATATGCCTCATCTGTTTGAGGCCAGATTCTCCCTCTCCCGGGATTCTCTGACTTTCAAGCGTAGCCGGCAAGAATCACTGGTTAACCTTTACCAACAGAGACTAGGCATGATGGCCATGAGCAGTCAGGGACATGGCTGGGCAGTGCCCATCAGGCAGTGCCAACCTGGCAGCACCACCTAGCATCATGATGGTGCCAACCTGTCAGTGCCAAATGGCATTCTGGCAGTGCCCAGTGGTTACTGCTGTGATGCCAGATGGGCAGAGCCAGGGTGCTGGGGGCAATGCCAAGGGGGTGGGACCTGAAGGGGTCAAGAAGGGGGTCCCGAAGAGGAAGGGACATGAAGGGGTGATGAAATGGTGCCTGATCTCTGTGAAGCTGGGCTTGCCGGGCTTGTGTTTAGGCCCAGCCCCTCTCAGGACCAATGCAAAATTCGCCTCACTCCCAAAAAGTGACTAAGTGTGTGAAAATTGTGATCTGATTCACGCCAGGCATGCTGACGTGAATCACATCGGATTTTTCACCCAAAATGACACTCTAATTTTTGATTTGATTTGACTTTATTATTGTCACATGTATTAGTATACAATGAAAAGTATTGTTTCTTGCGCACTATACAGACAAAATATACCATTCATAGAGAAGGAAAGGAGAGAGTGCAGAATGTAGTGTTACAGTCATAGCTGGGGTGTAGAGAAAGATCAACTTAGTGCGAGGTAGGTCTATTCAAAAGTCTGATGGCAGCAGGGAAGAAGCTGTTCTTGAGTCAGTTGGTATGTGACCTCAGACTTTTGTGTCTTTTTCCCGACGGAAGAAGGTGGAAGAGAGAATATCCAGGGTGCGTGGGGTCCTTAATTATGCTGGCTGCTTTGCCGAGGCAGCGGGAAGAGTAGACAGAGTCAATGGATGGGAGGCTGGTCAGAACTTTCCAGCTGTTCACACTTCACCACCACTGCCAGCGAGTTTGGAGAATTTAGTGCTCAGCCAAATCTCTGTTTACTGCAGTGGGACCAGTGTGAATGGCTGAAACATTTCGACATAAGTAATTTTTGGGAAAGATTCCGCCCAAAGACAGTCCACAGTAAACTGAGTAAAGTGCACAGCAATATAGGAACAGGAGGAGTCCGTGCAGTCTGTTGAGACTGCTCCGCCATTTAATACGATCATGGCTGATCAGACACTTCAATGCCTTTTACATCCATTATCTGCATAACCTTTTACGTTATTGTTCATTAGAAATCTATCAATCTCTGCTTTAAACATACACAATACAGTCTCCGGCCATTCACAACCTGCCGCTGCTGTAAGCGGGGACGGAGAATTTGGTGCTCAGCCAAATCTCCATTCACGGCAGCGGGACGGGAGAATCCCGCTGGCATGAATGGCCGGAGAATTTCGGTCAATGTTTTTAAATCATTAAAATAAAAAAGTGTTGGTCAGAAAATCAGCCATGATTTTATTGAATGGAACAGTCTCGAGGAACTAAGTGGCCCCTACTCAAATTCCTATGCTGTTAAATAAATGTTCTTAGCTGCTTGATATTTTACTTCTTTTGATGTAAAACATTCTCCATTTGCACTTGTTCCTCAAAAAGACATTTTCTCCAGCATCCTCTGGAATTTCCATTAAAGACCACCAAAATGGTATTCCTGAATTGGGTAAATTATTCTGAGTTTTAAATTAATCTTTTCCTTGTTTTCTTGAATGCTAGTCATGTTCTAAACAATAAAGAATCTTTTTTTTGCTGATTTTCTATGAATATCCTGGTTTTGGCCCATTCCCTCCTCATTATTTTCTCAGCATTTGTCTGGAATGATTCTTACATATTGTTGAACAGAAATTAAAGTTGGTTTTTCTCCCGAATTAATTATTTACTCAAATAGTGTTGCCAGAATGAACATAGTTGCCTTGGTAACCACAAGTCAAGCTTTCTTTGAGCCTTTACCTGCCTCTGTAACCTCAAAAATACTAGGATTAACCAGAAACTAAGATTAATTTTAAGCCATAATTGGCCTGGAAATTAGTCTTAGTTGTGAGCAATTGGCTCTAAGGGTGGGTTCAACAATGACACACACAGACTATCAATGTCACATTTTACACAGGGTGTGTATGAAACTGTCCTGCATGACAGTTTGTAGGTGTGGCTTTCACGGTAGTGAATTTATGTGGATTGATTCACTAAAGCCCTCCAGCTTTAAGGAACTGTTTGAAAGTTGAACCGCCTTTCACGGATGCAGAAGGTGCCAGAAAATGCATAAGTGTGACAAACCTCCCAAATTCCTGACCGCAACCATCCAGAGGGACATGGGCAGCAAGTGTATGAGAATGGCATCGTCTCCGGGTTCTCCTCCAAGTTACACGCCCTTCCGAGTTGGACACATTTTGCCATTCATTCACTGTTACTGAGTCACTTTCAACTCTCTGCCTAACCACATCGTAGGAATAAGTTTGCCAAAGGGACTCCCAGGGTTCAAGAAAAGGTGCATCACCACCCCCTAAAGAGTAATGAGGAAAGGGCAACAAATGCTGGCTTTGCTACTGATGCTGAAATCCTAAGAATGTCCTAACCATCCTGAGACTATGCTTTATTTGTTGCGGGACCAGCAATATGCAACTTGCGTTCTTATCCATATATCCTGTAGTCCCAGTTGGTTACATCCCTGCAAGGTCTTGGTTCATATTTCTCTTTCCCTGAGCACATTTTGGGTCATCAAATATTTGCTTTTAACAATGTATTCAGACTGGTTGCTATCACGGTTGCTTGTAATGTCAGAAGAAAAAAGCTCTGCATTTTTCACCGTCCCATGGCTGTCCTTGAGACCTCAGAGCAATCAGGCATTGGATATTACACATCTCCTTTTATATTGTCTCTCGATAGTAACAGAAGCACAGCAGACCTGCTGCACACTATCAATCGCAGAGTGTCTTACCTTTAAATTGTAGGATGCCACAGAGATGACAGGATATATGGATAAGAACACAAGTCCATATATAAACTCTGCATTTCTCCAATTCTTTTACAACTTCAATTTCCTGTGATAGGTGACTGCGCCTTCAGCTGTCTAGACCTTCAGCTCTGAAGTTACATTCTCAAAATTTTCCATCTCCCCGACTCTTTGGCTGGAATTTTACCGTCCTGCTCACCATGGGAATCGGAGCGGGCAGAGGGCGGACTATGGAAAGGTCCGTTGACGTTGGGAGGGATTTTCCAGTTTCAGGGCGAGCGAGGTGGAAAATCCCACCCTTTCTCTTTTTAAGGTGTTCATTAAGACCTACACTTGCCCTAATATCTCCTTCCTTGGTTCTGTCAGTTTTGGTCTAAATACATTTCCATGAAGTACCTTGCAAAGTTGTTATTGTGATCAAGGAAAGGAGAGAATAATTTGGCTATCAATTAAGTGGTGTTATCTATAATATTTCACTTGCCCCTGTTTTAAAGTGAACAAAACCATAGAGAAGGAAAACAGTTAATTCAGAACCAAGTAATGTAAAGTAGGATTTTAAAGATAATTTATAAAATAGATAGGTCTATATATTATATGTTTGCTCATGTATCTTTATTTCCAATATCTCCAATATTTTTCCAATACCCTTCCTTGCTTTGTACCATTTCTGTTTTGAAATAGATTTTAAATGTTCACTTTTTCAGCTTTATTAGTACAGACTGATATTTAATCATCAGTCTTTTACCTTTTCTAACTGACAACTGGAAATGTGAGATTGATATTCAGAGTTTGTGTGAGTTCCCCTGAGCACTAATGTCCCAGAATATTAGCACCAATCTAAGATTGTTCACGGTATGGTTGCCTTTAATAAACGTGCCAACATTATCAAGTTTGTTGCTTCAGCTTTGTTCTTCTATTCTCTCTAAAAAAGTGAGAGAAATCTTTGTCTTGCACTTCCCACCCATCCAAATAAATGATTAATATTGACTATTGGGATGTCGGTGGCACGGTGGTTAGCATTGCTGCCTCACAGCGCCAGGGACCTGGGTTCAGTTCTGGCCTCGGGTCACTGTCTGTGCGGAGTCTACACATTCTCTCCATGTCTGCGTGGGTTTTCTCCAGGTGTTCGGTTTCCTCCCACAGTCCAAAGATGTGCAGGTTATGATGATTGGCCATGCTAATTTGACCCTTAATGTCGGGGATTAACAAGGTAAATATGTGGGGTTATAGAATCATAGACTCCTACATGCAGAAGGAGGCCATTTGGCCCATCGAGTCTGCACTGACCGCAATCCCTATAACACCATGCATTTACCCTAGCTAGCCCCCCTGACACTAAGGAGCAATTTAACATGGCCAATCCACCTAGCCCGCACATCTTTGGACTGTGGGAGGAAACCGGAGCACCCGGAGGAAACCCACGCAGTCACGGGGAGAATGTGCAAACCCCACACAGACAGTGACCCAAGCCGGGATTTGAACCCGGGACCCTGGCACTGTGAGTCAGCAGTGCTAAGCGCTATGCCGCCCGATATGGGCGTGGTGCCTGGGTGGGATTGTTGTCAGTACAGTCTTGATGGGCCAAATGATCTCTTTCTGCACTGTAGAGATTCTATTCTATTAAGATTTCCTCCATACTTCTGTCAATTTTGATGAGGTCTGTTTTTGATCTGAGATGTAAGAATTTGCCAAGAGCAGGTATCTTTATTTCAGTCCTTCATATAACTTTTTAACTTTTAGAGTCTGCTCTCTTGTTTCAAACATGCTTCTACATCTCTGCAGTCAGGCAGAACTCCATAGAGGTCATGATGTATGATGCACAAGGACCATCAAGTCACTTAGTGAATGCATTAGGAGAATCCATTAGGTAACCTGTACTGCTATCTTGAAAAATCCTCGTTGCACGGGTATATGTTGTGAAGTATAAAGTTAAGTTTTACATCATAGGTAATGAAGGTCTACCTATGGAAGCTGCGTTGACAATGGGCACAAAAAAATGAATGTTGGCAGCCAGCATTTGTAAAAATAGCTCAGCTGAGATTGATTCCACCATCACTACACACTTCCCCACCTTAGTTCAGTGCGTGGTGATCAGAAAGGCATGGCTTTGAACATTACTCAGAAACTTCTTTTGTGTTCCTTGGCAAGGGTCACACATGAAATGAGCCCTGATTTATTATGAAACAAGGTGTTGCCCTATTCAACAATATCTGCTCTGAATCATTGCCCAAAGATAATCCATTGGATTGTCTTTAACTTGCTGGACGTATCATGAGACCTTTCACAATCTCCTAGACATTAGAATTATAAAAAAGAAATACTCTTTTAAGCTATGATTTAGACCATAAACATCAGAACAGGTCTGTTAAATTTTAACAAAGCAATGGTAGATAATATAGCATTCTACAAAACTTTTCGGAACCTAAAAGAGAGTTAGAGAATTCTAACTCTTGCAATAATATTAAAGCTGGAGCAGAGGCTCACTTGGCTGGACGGGTGGTTTGTGATGCAGAGCAACTCCAACAGCGCGGGCTCAATTCCTGTAGCGGCTGAGGTTATTCATGAAGGCTGCCGTCTTCTTAACCTTGCCCCTTGCCTGAGGTGCGGTGATCCTCAGGTTAAATCATCACCAGTCAACTCTCTCGCAAAGGGGAGAGCAGCCTATCGTCATCTGGGACTGTGGTGAGATCTCTTTCGTACTTTAATTTCTGTTTTAATGTACTGTTGAAGATTAGAGGTCAAAATAATTTCTGAGTATTTCCTTTCTTTATTCTTTTGTGGGATGTGGACATTGCTGGCAAAGCCAGCATTTGTTGCCCATCCCTAATTGCCCTCGAACTGAGTGGCTTTTTCAGGGTCAACCACATGGCTGTGGATCTGGAGTCACATGTAGGCCAGATCAGGTAAGGATGGCAGATTTCCTCCCCTAAAGGGCTTTAGTGAACCAGATGGGTTTTTACAACAATCAACAATGGTTTCATGGTCATCATTAGACTTTAAGTTCCAGATTTTTTATTGAATTCAAATTTCACCATCTGCCTTGGTGGGATTCAAACCTGGGTCCCCAGAGCAGATCCTGGGTTTCTGGATTACTAGTGGAGTAATAATACCACTACACCACTGCCCCCCCCCCCCCCCCAAACGGCACGGTAGCACAGTGGTTAGCACTGCTGCTTCACAGCTCCAGGGTCCCGGGTTCGATTCCCGGCTCGGGTCACTGTCTGTGTGGAGTTTGCACATTCTCCTCGTGTCTGCGTGGGTTTCCTCCGGGTGCTCCGGTTTCCTCCCACAGTCCAAAGATGTGCGGGTTAGGTTGATTGGCCAGGTTAAAAATTGCCCCTTAGAGTCCTGGGATGTGTAGGTTAGAGGGATTAGCGGGTAAATATGTGGGGGTAGGGCCTGGGTGGGATTGTGGTCGGTGCAGACTCGATGGGCCGAATGGCCTCCTTCTGCACTGTAGGGTTTCTATGATTCTATGATTTCTATGATATTACATATTAGTTCATGATACAAGTAATATACTCTTTGTTAACTGGCATTTTTGACAAGCCAGCAGCACCCATTTTACTGTATATATTTAAAATATATTTTCCGCAGTGGAAGCAAGTCAATCCATTCAACTGAGTGGAAATAAGTTTATCAGCTTGTGTCAGCTAAGCCCACTTCGCTGAGTCAGGGTGTAGTGGGTACAAGTTGCATAACTGGAGTGAGATCATTAACTAGGTCAGCACTTCACAGAACTACTACGAGAGACTTGCATTGTCAGAGGTGACATTAAACCAGGGACATCTGCTTTTCCGCGTGGCCACAATCTACCTTACAACATGATTCAAAAGTAGAGCAGCAAAATTATCTAGTGTCCTGTTGACAGTCTCCCTCAAACAGCACAACCAAAGCCCTGTTGTCAGGTCATTCATTCACAGCTTATGCTGTGCTTTACAACATACAGACTGGGGCTAAGTTTCAAAGGTAATTCATTGGTTGTGAAACTCTTTAGAATGCCTGAAGCAATGAGGCACATAAATGCAGGTTCTTTATTTCTTAAAGCAATTGTTCCCTCAACTTCAGAAATGAGGCTACCGCCCATTTATGTTGTATTTGATATATTCCAGGGTTAGTTGTCTGGAGAAAGGTGTGGTGAAGGAAGCTTCGCTTTGGAATATTGCTCCGGAAATGGTCTTTTATAGGGCAGAGCGGTTTATTTGCGGAAAGTAAGCTACTGGCAATCAAACGTTAAATATTGAACTATATATAATACAAAACATGTTGCAATCCTCTTTGGGCAGCTTTGTTACATCTCCAATGCTTCTCTGGTTGAGATCAGGTAATCATGATGTGGAGATGACGGCGTTGGACTGGGGTAAATACTGTAAGAAGTTTAACAACACCAGGTTAAAGTCCAACAGGTTTATTTGGTAGCAAAAGCCACACAAGCTTTCGGAGCTCCAAGCCCCTTCTTCAGGTGAGTGGGAATTCTGTTCACAAACAGGGCATATAAAGACACAGACTCAATTTACATGAATAATGGTTGGAATGCGAATACTTACAACTAATCAAGTCTTTAAGATACAAACAACGTGATTGGAGAGAGCATCAAGACAGGCTAAAAAGATGTGTATTGTCTCCAGACAGGACAGCTAGTGAAACTCTGCAGGTCCAAGCAGGCTGTGGGGATTACAGATAGTGTGACATGAACCCAATATCCCGGTTGAGGCCGTCCTCATGTGTGCGGAACTTGGCTATCAGTTTCTGCACAGCGACTCTGCGCCGTCGTGTGTCATGAAGGCCACCTTGGAGAACGCTTACCCGAATATCAGAGGCCGAACGCCCGTGACCGCTGAAGTGCTCCCCAACAGGAAGAGAACAGTCTTGCCTGGTGATTGTCGAGCGGTTGAAGATGAACATCTCGCCAAGGCCATCCCTACACCCCCACTTCTTGCCTTCAAACAACCGCACAACCTCAAACCGACCATTGTCCGCAGCAAACTACCCAGCCTTCAGGAGAACAGTGACCACGATACCACACAACCCTGCCACAGCAACCTCTGCAAGATGTGCCGGATCATCGACACAGATGCCATCATCTCACATGAGAACACCATCCACCAGGTACACGGTACATACTCTTGCAACTCGGCCAACGTTATCTACCTGATACGCTGCAGGAAAGGATGTCCCGAGGCATGGTACATTGGGGAAACCATGCAGACGCTGCAACAATGGATGAATGAACACCGCTCGACAATCACCAGGCAAGACTGTTCTCTTCCTTTTGGGGAGCACTTCAGCGGCCACGGGCATTCGGCCTCTGATATTCGGGTAAGCGTTCTCCAAGGCGGCCTTCACGACACACGACGGCGCAGAGTCGCTGAGCAGAAACTGATAGCCAAGTTCCGCACACATGAGGACGGCCTCAACCGGGATATTGGGTTCATGTCACACAGCCTGCTTGGACCTGCAGAGTTTCACTAGCTGTCCTGTCTTTTTAGCCTGTCTTGATGCTCTCTCCACACACGTTGTTTGTATCTTAAAGACTTGATTAGCTGTAAGTATTCGCATTCCAACCATTATTCATGTAAATTGAGTCTGTGTCTTTATATGCCCTGTTTGTGAACTGAATTTCCACTCACCTGAAGAAGGGGCTTGGAGCTCCGAAAGCTTGGGTGGCTTTTGCTACCAAATAAACCTGTTGGACTTTAACCTGGTGTTGTTAAACTTCTTACTGAGATCAGGTAAGTCATCAAAAGAACTTCCAAATGTAGTTAGCTCAGCAGCATCAAACTTGTATTATAATTACTGAAATCAAGTCTCATTTTTTTAAGAGCAGATTGCACATTAAAGAGAAACAACATGAATTGAGCCATGAATAATATAACAATTCCTCTGGACAGTACTGAGATGTATAGATCAGCTTACATATGGGGGCAGCATGTTGGCACAGTGGTTAGCTCTGCTGCCTCACAGTACCAGGGATTCGGGTTCGGCTTTGGGTTACTGTCTGTGTGGAGTTCGCATGTCCTCCCCATGTCTGCGTGGGTTTCCTCTGGGTGCATGGGTTTCCTCCCACAATCCAAAAGACATACTGGTTTGGTGCATTGGCCATGCTAAAATTCTCCCTCAGTGTACCCGAGTGCCGGAGTATAGCAACTAGGGGATTTTCACAGTAACTTAATGTAGTGCTAATGTAAGCCTACTTGTGAAACTAATAAATAAACTTAAACTTTACCATAGTTTAGCCTGGCACACAGTACATGAACGCTATATCTAACAATGAACTTTAACTGAGGTAGGTTCCCCAGGAGGTACAGTATGCATGCTGCTTATAATCAAGCAGGCTTGGGCTCCTTGCCCATTGTCATGCTAAAATTCAGACAACCATCTGATGGATGGGGAAGATTGGCTTTCACTACTTTGGAGGCAGAAGCATGTGGAGAAGCGATGAGGTCTGTTCATTGATTTTGGCAAGGGAGGTGACAGCACACTTCAATACTGTACTGAATTCTCTTCTGTGAGTTCACACCAAAGCTTGTTTCTCACCTTCAACTAGATACATCCTGTGGGACAGCTCTGGACGAGATAGTTGAACATTTGAGTTCTGCCAAAGCATCATGAAACTGAGGTAATCCCTCCGGTCCCATCAGTGTGCTGATTCATCCCTGGACAACTCCATGGCAAGTAAAATTCCTCATAATGTTCCACTGATGGCAGCAATAAATAAATCACAGAAAATGTGGAAAATTTCAAGTTGGTGATCAGAACTTCGATAAAAGGTCATCGGCTTGAAATGCCAACTCTGTCTGTTATATATTAGATGTTTTGACCGGTAATACTAACAATACAGAAGATGATAAGGTGCCACACTCTGGGGGTTTTGAACCAACTCAGCGCAGATTTATTCAAGAGCGGTTACCAGATTGAAGTCCAACATGGAAGAGAAGATAAAAACCTATGAATGCCTCTCACGTCGTCACAGCACGTCATGTAACTATTCACACAGAGAAACTTTGTTTTATGATACATAACTTTGTCTCACTCCAGAGATGCTGCCTAACCCACTGAGGATTTCCAGCATTTTCTGTCTTTATTTCAGCTTTTATATAAATGAATTTATTCTTCTTACACACTGCACATCTGTAAAATAACTACATCGACTGATGCAAAAAGCCTACTCAATATCTCAGGATAAGGGACAATTTAGCATGGCCAATCCACCTAACCTGCATATCTTTGGACTGTGGGACGAAACTGGAGCACCCAGAGGAAACTTATGCAGAAACGGGGGGAAAGTGCAAACTCCACACACACAGTCACCTCAAGACTGGAATTGAGCCCCTGGCGCTGTGAGGCAGCAGTGCTAACCACTGTGCCACCATGCTGCCCCCACCTTGTTGGAAATGGTCATTGCCTGGCACTTGTGCGGTGCAGATGCTGTTGCACCCGTAAATATAATAATTTTCTGGTAAATTTTGTGACATTTTTTGTATTTAGAATGCTGCGCACTCCATCTACATTAATTAAACCTCCAACAAGATGGACAAGCCAACATGGCAGCTGAAAGAATTTCAATAAACACATTTGGAGCCGTTCTATTGGTTACCCTTCTTTTCTATTGATTGGTTGATTTTGCTGACTACTCAGGTTTGATTGGTTGCTTACATTAGCCTGTGTTGCTCCTCACATTTGACTTGAAAAATTCCTATTTAGCAGCAAATTGTTGCTCTTGAAAAGTACGTGATTCCAACCAATTGGGTGCAAAATGGGCACATAAATTTATGTGTGACGAGCATTTTGCCAAGACACGATAAATCCTCCTGCCTGAAGATCAGCCCACCCCCGCAATCCTCCTCCTGTGTCATTGGAGCATGGCCTTTGTGGTCAGTTGGAAAATTATACCCAGAGGATCCACTGTTCTTTATCTGTTAATCTGCACAAATTTGATACTCAGCTACATGAGAGGTGTGAATTTAAACCGGATGATCTGAAACAGGCAAGATCATTCCAGAAATATCTTCTTTGTACAGCCTGCTGTTTTGAATATGTTCCTCTTAGGTGTGCTTCACTTTCTCTGTCGGTATACAGTTTTACACACTCACATACCAAATGGCTTCCATCAAAATTCACTCCTGAAAAATCATTCACTATTTTACAGAAGTGCTGAGTTTCTATTCAACAATAAACGGGATTTTGCTCTCTGTTTTAACATCAGTAGTAACCCATTTAACTCGAGGCAGAAGGGTTGCACAGGTAGCAAAGGTGGTTAAGAAGTCATCAGGTATGTTATTAGTCAAGGAATAGAATATAAGAGCAAGGAGGCTTTAAGAAAGGCGACCTGATCTCTGAATAGCCGGGATGTTCCACACTCTGCATAACTTTAAATGGTTAAGGTGGGTGAATCCCACCTCATAGATGCTGCTAACTCCCATTTTGCTGCTCGTGGAAGCACTTAGAGTGCAAACAGGTGTATCGTGCCCAGTGTTAGTGCTGTCTGTTCTCTGAATCGGATATTGTTAGTATTGTGTGTTACCTGAGGCTGCGAGTGTTGTTTTCTGGACCCGGTAGTGTCAGCACAGTGTGTACTCTGAACCCGGTAGCTTTAGTGCTGTTGGTAGTGTTAGTGCTGCGTGTATTCGGAACTCCAGTACTGTGCGTTCTCTGAGCTTGAGTGCTCTTCACTTTCAGAACACCAAAATGTTTACATTTTTGCATCGCAAATCCAGCATGTTAGCACTGTGAGATCTCTGAATTTGATCGTGTTAACCCTGTGCTTTCTCTGGACTGTGGAGCATTCCACATTTTGCTCTCTCTGAACTCTCCAGCCTTCCTAACAATGACTGAATCAAATTACACCGTGCAGACTGGATCAAATTACACATTCCAGGCAAAGTGTTATTTATGTTGCCTTCCCACATCTTCTGGAGATAAGAAATTTGAGTATTTACACAGTGGTGTAAATATGCAGCCTAAATATTGGTCAGGATATTCAAGCTGCCCCAAAGGTCAACACCATAAATTGTGATCTGGATTTCCCCAGGCCCGCCCCCATTCTCCCTGGCCCTCCATAGGCTTGCAGGCTTTATTTTATCTCGGTCCCAAGGAGCTCCTTATTCTTTTTGTGTTAGCTGGTGACTCTTTTATGGCCGACACCTGAATTCAGACACTTAACCGAGCAGCAGTGGGTCTTTCCCAGGATCAAGGACACCGGGTTGAAGTTTCACCCGCTGAGAGCTGCCGACCAATCAGAAGCCAGCAGCTGCCAGTATGACTCCTATCTGAGACTGCAGGATAGCAGGATGTGAATTACGGGATGGGGATCACAGGGGAGGGGGGTACTGGGGCCCACAGAATAGTATAAAAGCAGGGAGGACTTGCTGCAATTGTACAAGGTACTGGTGAGGCTGCAACTAGAGTACTGTGTGCAATTTTGGTCCCCTTAGTTGCGGAAGGGTATATTGGCCTTGGAGGGAGTGCAGAGAAGGTTCACCAGGTTGATACCGGAGATGCATTGCCTTTGAACAAACCCTCTCTCCCCAAAGTTGAATCTCTCGATCAGGCACTGAGTACCTTCGAGGATTAGAATATTTTAGAGAACACAAAAGGGTTGATAAAAAGGGGAAAACTAGAAGAGGAGAGCAAACTATCCTGGAGTATGAAAATGGATTGTAAAAGCAATTACAAGTGTACAAAGAAGTATAGCTAAATAAACTTTGGTCGCTTAGAGGCAGCGACAGGTGAATTATCATGGGGAATGAGGAAATGGTAGTGATGTTGAGCAAATAGTTTATTTGTCACCAAAAGAGAAAATGCTGGAAAATCTCAGCAGGTCTAGCAGCATCTGTAAAGAGTGAAAAGAGCTGATGTTTCGAGTCCAGATGATCCTTTGTCAAAGAGGCATTTTCTCTTTTGGTTTCAGATTCCAGTATCCACAGTAATTTGCTTTTATCTAGTTTAGGTGACACCGTTAGTGCAATCAACAAAGCAATTATTCCAGACAAGCATCATGTTCCTATAATCCAAGAATTATTGGCATCATTTCATTCCTCCACAATCTTCATAAGAACATAAGAAATAGGAGCAGGAGTAGGCCATCTAGCCCCTCGAGCCTGCCCGGCCATTCAATAAGATCATGGCTGATCTGATAGTGGTTTAGTTCCACTTACCCGCCCGCTCCCCACAACCCTTAATTCCCTTATTGATCAGAAATCTATCTACCTGCGACTTAAACATATTTAACGAGGTAGCCTCCACTGCTTCAATGGGCAGAGAATTCCAGAGATTCACTACCCTCTGAGAGAAGAAGTTCTTCCTCAACTCTGTTCTAAACTGACTCTCCTTTATTTTGAGGCTGTGTCCTCTAGTTCTTGTTTCCTTTCTAAGTGGAAAGAATCTCTCTGCCTCTACCCTGTCTAGCCCCTTCATTATCTTATATGTCTCTATAAGATCTCCCCTCAACCTTCTAAACTCCAACGAGTACAGGCCCAATCTACTCAATCTCTCCTCATAAGCTAACCCCCTCATCTCCGGTATCAACCTGATGAACCTTCTCTGTATTCCCTCCAAGGCCAATATATCCTTCCGCAACTAAGGGGACCAAAATTGCACACAGTACTCTAGTTGTGGCCTCACCAGTACCTTGTACAATTGCAGCAAGACCTCCCTGCTTTTATACTCCATCCCCTTCGCGATAAAGGCCAACATTCCATTTGCCTTCTTGATCACCTGCTGCACCTGCAAACTGAGTTTTTGCGATTCATGCACAAGGACCCCCAGGTCCCTCTGCACAGTAGCATGTTGTAATTTTTCACCATTTAAATAATAGTCCATTTTACTATTATTCCTTCCAAAGTGGATAACCTCACACTTGTCAACGTTATACTCCATCTGCCAGATCCTCACCCACTCACTTAGCCTATCCAAATCTCTCTGCAGACTTTCCGCATCCTCCACGCAATTTGCTTTCCCACTCATCTTTGTGTCATCCGCAAACTTTGTTACCCTACACTCGGTCCCCTCCTCCAGCTCGTCTATGTATATGGTAAACAGTTGAGGCCCCAGTACCGATCCCTGCGGCACGCCACTAGTCACCAACTGCCAACCAGAAAAGCACCCATTTATTCCAACTCTCTGCTTCCTGTTAGATAGCCAATCCCCAATCCACGCTAACACTTTACCCCCAACTCCGTGTACCTTAATCTTCTGCAGCAACCCTTTGTGAGGCACCTTATCGAACGCCTTCTGGAAATCCAAAAACACCACATCCACCGGTTCCCCTCTGTCAACTGCACTCGTTACATCTTCATAAAAATCCAGTAAATTCGTCAAACACAACTTTCCCTTCATGAATCCATGCTGCGTCTGCTTGATCGAACCATTTTTTTCCAGGTGTCCTGCTATTTCTTCTTGAATGATGGATTCCAGCAATTTCCCAACTACGGACGTTAAGCTAACCGGCCTGTAGTTACCCGCCTTTTGTCTACCTCCTTTTTTAAACAGTGACGTCACATTAGCTGTTTTCCAATCAGCCGGCACTTCCCCAGAGTCCAGCGAATTTTGATAAATTACAACCAACGCATCTGTTATTACTTCTGCCATTTCTTTCAGTACCCTGGGATGCATTCCATCTGGGCCCGGGGACTTGTCTACCTTTAGTCCCATTAGCCTACCAAGCACTACCTCTTTAGTAATAGTAATCGTTTTAAGGACCTCACCCCCTACAGTCCCACGACCGTCAATTTTCATGAAGCTGAATATGCCAGAGCTGTCTTCAGATGGAGCGAAGTTGCTATCTTACAGTTTTTGTTACTCACAAAGGCATGTTTCAGTACCACAGAAAGCTCTGTAGACTAAATTAAGCACCTTTAGTGCATTCCTGAAGATCTATTTTTTAGGCGCGTTAGATATTGTGGAGAACCTCAAACTACTTAACAAAGCAGAACACGATCAGTGAATTTAGTTCCATCACGTTCTCCCTAACTTCAATTCTGACTATGGGTGGGATTTTACAGACTCACTCGTCCTGAAACCGTAAAATTCCATTGTCTGCCCCTCACCCACTCTGATTCCATGGCAGGCGGGATGGTAAAATTCTGGCCAAAGAGTTAAAGGACTCGAAATGAGGAAAAGGAGACCTCCGCACAGACCTGCCAATCACTAACTGTCCTGGCTGGAGACAATACACGTCTCTTTAACCTGTGCTTAACCCTCTCTCCACTCACATTGTCTGTACCTTTAAGACTTGATTACCTGTAAAGACTCGCATTCCAACCATTATTTTGTAAATTGAGTTTGTGTCTTTATATGCCCTGTTTGTGAACTGAAATCCCACTCACCTGACGAAGGGGCAGCGCTCCAAAAGCTAGTGGCTTTTGCTACCAAATAAACCTGTTGGACTTTAACCTGGTGTTGTGAGACTTCTTACTGCGTTTACCCCAGTCCAACGCCGGCATCTCCACATAATGAGAAGTGGACAGTGATCCACCAGGTGGTTGCGCTGCTGAGGTATCGTAGGGAAGTACTGCGGCTAGCTCACATAATTCTATTGGCTGGGCATTTTGGTATATGCAAAACCCAAGCCCACATCAGCCAACATTTTTACCTCCATGGGGATGGTTTTGCAGAACTTGCCACACCCGCCAGTTTGTGGACAAACCTCAACTTGCATTAAAAGCTGCCCTTATAATTCACGTGCCAGCTTTTGGGGAACCATTCAGCAAGGTGTTAGTGGACTGTGTGGGGTCCCTGCCCAAAATAAACAGGGCACTAGCGAGTATATCCTTACCATCATGGCATGGATGTACCCATTTCCCAGGGGTTGTCTCGGTCTTCCAGCGTGCAATGGACCGAATGGTGGACCAAAACGGGCTACGGGCTACCTTCCCGTACCTGGACAACGTCACTATCTGCGGCCATGACCAGCAGGACCACGATGCCAACCTCAAAATTTTTACGCACTGCGTCTCGCCTGAATCTGACCTATAACAGGGAGAAGTGTGTATTCAGCAAGCGCCGCCTAGCAATTCTCGGATACGTGATGGAAAATGGGGTCCTTGGCCCTGATCCAGACCGTATGCGTCCCCTCCTTGAACTCCCCTACCCACTAGCATCAAAGCACTGAGAAGATGTTTAGGCTTCTTTTTGTATTACGCACAGTGGGTTCCCAATTATGCGGACAAAGCCCGTCCGCTCATAAAGTCTACCTCTTTTCCCCTAGCAGCGGAGGCTCGCTTAGCCTTTGAAGGGATAAAAGCTGACATCGCGAAAGCCACGATGCACGCTGTCGATGAGTCCATCCCCTTCCAGGTAGAGAGTGATGCATCTGATTTCGCCCTGGCCGCCACACTTAACCAGGCGGGCAGGCCCGTCGCCTTTTTCTCTCGCACCCTCCAAGGCCCTGAAATTCGGCACTCCGCTGTGGAAAAAGAGGCTCAGGCCATTGTGGAGGCCGTCCGGCATTGGCGCCATTACTTGGCTGGAAAACGATTCACCCTGCTCACGGACCAGCGGTCCGTGGCGTTCATGTTCAACAACATGTTAAGGGGTAAGATCAAAAATGATAAAATCTTGAGGTGGAGAATCGAACTCTCCACCTACAACTATGATATCATGTACCGTCCGGGGAAGCTCAATGAGCCCTCAGATGCCCTGTCGCGTGGAACATGTGCCAGTGTGCAGGAGGACCGGCTACAGGCCCTCCACAATGATCTCTGCCATCCGGGGATCACTCGGCTCTTCTATTTTGTAAAGGCCCGGAATCTACCCTACTCCGTAGAGGATGTGATGTCAGGTCGATAACTCGAAGCTGCCAGGTATGTGCTGAATGCAAGCCGCACTTCTACCGACCTGACAGGGCACACCTCATTAAAGCCACTCGCCCTTTTGAAAGACTGAGTGTTGATTTCAAGGGCCCCCTTCCTTCGACAGATCGGAATGTGTACTTCCTCAACGTGGTTGACGAGTACTCCCAATTCCCTTTTGCCATTCCCTGTTCAGACATGACCGCTGCGTTATCAAAGCATTGCGGGATCTTTTCACCCTGTTTGGTTACCCCACTTATGTCCACAGTGATAGGGGTTCGTCGTTTATGAGTGATGACTTGAGGCAATGCCTGCTCTCAAAAGGGATTGCCTCAAGTAGGACTACGAGTTACAACCCCAGGGGTAACGGGCAGGTCGAAAGAGAACAGTCTGGAAGGCTGTCTTACTGGCGTTGAGGTCTAAGGGTCTTCCAGTCTCCCATTGGCAAGAGGTACTTTCTGATGCGCTCCATTCAATCCGGTCCCTCCTGTGTACGGCAACCAACGCTACCCCACATGAGCGGATGTTTACCTTCCCTAGGTAGTCTTCCTCTGGGACCTCACTGCCGTCTTGGTTGACGTACTCAGGACCTGTCCTCCTGCGGTGGCATGTTAGGACCCGCAAGTCCGACCCTTTGGTTGAACAGGTCCATCTCCTCCACGCCAACCCTCAATATGCCTATGTAGCATATGCTGACGGGCGAGAGGACACGGTCTCTATTCGAGATCTGGCGCCTGCAGGGGACCTGGAAACCCCCGTCGCTCCCGCACCCCTGGTTAGGGACCCCTTGCCCATTATCTCCCCTCCTGACACGGCGCGGGCAGTATCGGGACCACCACTTAATCCTCTTACTCCCGTGTACAGCTTGCCTGAGTCCAGGAGATTGTCGCCACCTCGGGGCATTCCTGAGTCCAGGAGATTGTCACCACCTCATGGTCCATCCGTCCGTGAGGAACTGGAGGAGTCACTGGACACCGCCTTGGAGAGAGTATCATCACGGTCACCAGAAACGGCGCTACCGCAGTGTTGAGGAGGTCACAGAGACGGTGCGGCCCTCCGATACGACTGAACTTGTGAATATATGGACAGTTCGTACTGTTTTTTTTGCCCCACCGGCCTTTGTTTTAAAGGAGGGGTGAATGTGGTGAACCATAGATGGTTACCACTATGGGTACTGAACCATAGATGGTTAGCACTATGGGTACTTGTACATATGTTACTGTTGTCACTGTTGGGGTTAGGGTTGGGGTGTTCTACCTGTTGGTTCTATCTGTGGTACACTCCGGTTGGCTCCGCCTACTTGTAGGAGTATAAAGGTCACTGCACTGCCTGGTGACCCTTTAGTCTGGGATTGTATTGTTATGCAGTATGCTCCATTCTTGTTACTAATAAAAGCCTTTATTTCTCGGGTACGATCCAGCCTCCCGAGTGATTTAATCGCGCATCAATGTCCTTTTTATAACCCTGGGAGAATGCAACTATCTTTCAGCACCTTGCTGAGCCGGCCCTATAGCTAGTTCAGCAACTTTAAGGTGTTGTTTTGCATAGGTAAGGGAAAAAAAGATTGCTTGCCTTCACTAGTTTATGATAACTTTTTAATCTATTGTTTCCATTCTTTCTATCAAAGCAATGTTTTGCTGTTTACTTAAGCCTCTATATCATCTGGAGGGGCTTCTATCTATCATCTGGGGGCCTCTATCTATCATCTGGAGCTGTTTCCTCAGCACAGTTTTATGCAGCGATGTTCCACTTACGACCATGGGGATTCCCCTGGATGTATATCACTATATTTCCCAGCTTTGATAGGAACAAATAGGATCTGAGGAGGTGAGGGGTGTGTTTATACCTCAGGCAGTCATTTCACACCCATCCTTACACATCCATGTGTAGACACACCTACCTTGACATATCTAGGGTGTGGGGAGATTGACTTTAGAGGAATTAAGTAGTTGAAATATCTGGTTGGAGGGTTTGGGCAGTATCATGATTGCCATCTGTTAATCACCCGACTTGTTATTCAGTGCTGTTAAAAAAGTGGAACTAATTATTGGGTGGAATGTATAAGGCAGACACTACAATGCCCCCATTTTCCTTTAGAATGCAAGACCAATTTCTACTCTCTTAATGTCAAACCGTAAGATAAGTTCCAGACTGGGAGCACTGTCAGTGACTCTCATTCTGATCAACTAGCTTGAACTTTTATGCTACTGGGTCCATGCAAGAGGGAATAATCATCAAATCTCTAAACCAACAATATGTGGATGCATCAAACAGGTGACTAATATAGATGCCTTCTATACTAGGACAAATTCTTTGTTGAAACCAGCTAATAGCATAAAAGAACCCTGTAGTTATTTTGATTGCAGGTTTTGCCAAAGTAAATGCTATTTTTCTGGGATGGGAAGCATGCAGACTCCAAATGCCTATGCCAACATTATAATGTTTCCTGCGAGCAACTGGTCTCTGACCACAGGTACAGATCACATGAATACCTGTAAAACCAGTGTTGATTTTTAATTTAAGTGGGGGGAGTGGAAATGTCACAGATTGGAAACTGTAAATCTAAGCCTGGAGCACTGGGAGGAGAAAAAGGACTGGGTGTCTTAAGACACACTGAAAACCACTGAGCTGAACAAAAAGATCCATAAGCTTGAAAAGAAAAACTTCAGAATAAAACAGCAAGCAAATATTTGGCTGAAATTGTGAAACAAATAGAAATGAAGATTCCATTTGTGAAACATATAAGTCCAGCAAGAACTAGCAAACCCCATGGAAAAAGAAAATTCAAGTCCACTCTAGGATTGCACATTCTCCTAGGAAGGAACAACATAAATCCACAGTGTCTGAAAAAAACAGATGAGATGTTAATAAAGGGAAACGCAACTCAAAGGAGTGCGAGAAGTGAATCAAATGGCACCAGCAAAGTACCAGAAACACACAGAGTACTGCTACCATTCCTCCATGTGGCAGACCAATATGTGGGAGAATTATCAAGACTGTAGCTCGTCAGAATTTATGAAGTCCAAGACTTCGGATGGGGAGAAAGGATAGCAAGCACAGCTTGTATTGCATTAGTTACACTTAATCATAGAATCCCTACAGTACAGAAGGAGGCCATTCAGCCCATCAAGTCTGCACTGACCACAATCTCACCCAAGCCCTATTCCCGTAACCCCACACATTTACCCTTTTAATCCCCCAGACACTAAGGGGCAATTTAGCACGGCCAATCAACCTAACCTGCACATCTTTGGAGGAAACCAGAGCACCCAGAGGAAACTCACTTTGTTGAAAGGAAGGAAATTTATCTACGAGAATTAAGAAAGATATTGTATTATATACCTGTATGTCATTGCAATGGAAAGGTGCTCACTAGAGCAAGTGTTAATGTGGAACTGGAATAGCTCCACCCATAATCTGATATGTAGACTGTGCACCTTTAAGAAGTGTATTTTTTAAATCATGTATTCTGCAGTTGTAAGCAAACATATTCCGTTTGTTTTTCTCATTGTTGCTGGGCTGTCTACGAGAGTCTTTTTATTGCTGCCTAAATGGGGATTTGTTTATTTTTACTGGGATGTTTATGGCTCTATTGTTAGGAGAAAAACTGGTTGGCAGGTCAGGTGACAGGAGTTTATTTTCATTTTCAGTCTGGAGTTGCAGTTTTGAGGTTTCGTTTTTGGAAGGGAGAGCAAGCTAAAAATAAGTGTTTTCCCTCTCTC
This sequence comes from Mustelus asterias, assembly GCF_964213995.1. NCBI lineage: Eukaryota > Metazoa > Chordata > Chondrichthyes > Carcharhiniformes > Triakidae > Mustelus > Mustelus asterias. Next base: position 83,247,977 of record NC_135809.1, read on the forward strand.
CCTGTTGTTTTGGAAATTCTGCTGGTTATCTGAAAGAAAGGGCTTACTCCCTGCAGTAATGATTCTGCAGTTGGTGGCTTGACCAGAGAGTCTCTCCCTGGGATTCTGAGAAGCTGTTTTAACTTCAACTTTTTCTGAGTGAATCCAAAGGACTGCAGACTTCAACCAAAGGACTCAATTTCCAGTATCACGGGAGCATTAGTCTTTGCTGCATTGAACTTGTTTAATGAGCTTTGTCTATGGAAGGTTTTGATTTTGATTGAAACATCCTAGATATAGAAACATAGAAACTAGAAGCAGGAATTGGCCATTCAGCCATTTGAGCCTGCTCTGCCATTCATTTTGATCATGGCTGATCATCGAATTCAATATCCTGATCTCCCCTTCCCCCCCATCCCTTGATCCCTTTAGCCCCTACAGCTATATCTAATTTCTTCTTGAAATCAGACAACGTTTTGGCCTCAACTCCATTCTGTGGTAGTGAATTCTACACATTCACCATTCCCTGGGTAAAGAAATTTCTCCTCACCTCAGTTCTAAAATGTGTACCCCTTATCCTCAAACTATGACCCCCTAGTTCTGGACTCCCCCACTATTGGGAACATTCTTTCTGAATCTACCCTGTCTAACCCTGTTAGAATTTTATAAGTTCCGATGAGATCCCCTTTCACTCTTCTAATCTAATCCTAACCAACTTAATCTTTCCTCATATGACAGACCTGCCATCCCAGGAAACCTTCGCTGTACTCCCTCTATAGCAAGGACATCCTTCCTCAGATAAGGACACCAAAACTACACACAATACTCCAGATGTGGCCTTACCAACACGCTATACAATTGTAGCAAAACACTCCTATCCCTATACTCAAATCTTCTCGCTATGAAGGCCAACATACCATTTGCCTTCTTTACTGCCTGCTGTACTTGCATGCTTACTTTCAGCGACTGATGCACAAGGACTCCAAGATCTCGCTGAGTATCCACCTCTCTCAATTTATACCCATTCAAATAATAATCAGTCTTCCAATTATTGCTACCAAAGTGGATAACCTGACATTTATCCACATTATATTGTATCTGCCATGCATATGCCCACACACTCAGCCTGTCCAAATCATGTTGAAGCATCTCTGCATCTTCCTCACAGCTCAGTCTCCTACCCAACTTTGTATCTTCTGCAAATTTGGAGATAATACATTCAATTCCCTCATCTGAATCCTTAATATATAATGTGAACAGTTGGGGGTCCTAGCACAGATCTCTACGAAACCCCACTAGTCCCTGACTGCCAATCAGAAAAAGACTCATTTATGACAACTCTTTGCTTCCTATCTGCTAACCAGCTTTCTATCCATCTCAAGACATTAATGTAATCCCATGTGTTTTAACTTTACATAGTAGTCTGTTATGTGACACCTTGTTGAAAGCCTTCTAAAAGTCCAAATAAACCACATCCACTGGTTCGCCTCTGTCAACTCTACTAGTTACATCCTCAAAAAATTCCAATACATTCATTAAACAGGATTTCCCTTGCTGACTTTGTCTTATTTTACCACTGCTTTCCAAATGCCGAGTTATGAAATCCTTGATAATAGGCTTTAGAAATGTCTCCAGTACCGACGTTAGGCTCACTGGTCTATATTTTGTTTTCTCTCTACCTCCCTTTTTGAATTGTGGGCTTACATTAGCTATCCTCCAATCTGTAGGAACTATTCCAGAGTCCAAAGAATTTTGGAAAATAACCACCAATGGATCTATTATTTCCAGGGCCACTTCCTTAAATACTCTGGGATGAAGATTATCAGGACCTGGAGATTTATCCACCTTCAATTCATCAATTTCCCCAAAATAATTTCTCTAATGCTGATTTCCTTCAGCTCCTCACTAAAATATGTTTCTCTTAGCACTTCGGGCACTTCATTCATGTCTTCCTTTGTGAAGACTGAGGCAAAGTACAAATTTAATTCCTCAGCCATTTCTTTATTCCCTGTTATGAATTCTCCTGTTTCTGACTGTAAGGTGCCTACATCTGTTTTTGTCAATCTTTTTCTCTTTACATATCTATAGAAAATTTTACAGTCAGTTTTTATGTTCCCCGCTAGCTTACTTTCATACTCTATTTTTCCCTTCATTTCCCCTATTATAGTGGTTGTTTTGTTTTTTATTTGTAATTGATAAAAGTTCTTGCTAATTTTTTAATGTACATGTTAACTATATTCTTAAATAATCCTTGTTTGATAAAAGCTCCCTAGTGGGTCATCTGAGTCATAACTGAAGTGAAACATCTCGTGCTTATCCTAGCCAAATTCAAGATGCAAAACGTATGACCCAGGCAGGCTTCATAAGATACGTTGGAGTTTCTGATGTGAACCATGACAAGAGTCACATGATAATAGACTCAGAGAGGACACTTTGGAAGGAACCTTCACAGAGACAGCAATAAATAATTCATGTTTAAACATACAAGTCTCAGGATCTCATGAATCAGATACCACTAACAAACTCATAACTCATAACAGCAGCAACACAATGATGTCACATACACCACTTTTACATTGGCGTGAAGGAGAGCATTGGAGCAAAACAGCCAGCATAACTGTTAAGTATAATAAAGACCCTTAGTTGTGTAGTCCACTCATGCCAGTACATGTTTGAAAAGAATGCAGTAGAACTGCAACACTTGATAGTTTGAGTTAACAAAATCCTTAACCTTACTCCCTCATAGCTACTGAGGAAGCACACATCAATAATGTTCCAGTCAAAACTTTATTCACAGATATGTGGGTCTGCTTTGTCTTACAGTTTAACTTTACAGTTAAAGCTCCTGCTCACACCTCGAACAGTGTAATATATTAAAGAGACTGTCATATTTTCTTACAACTTAAACATCATTCTCCAGCTCCTAATTTCCAACCTGGACTCTGTCCCTGCAGATCCCCAAAACTGTTTGCAGTACAGCATTATGTTTGGTAGTTTTTATTTCTGTGAAGTAAAACAGTAATGCCTTTGTCATTGAGGTCAGACACACAGCATTGAGAACTTTGAACCTAGTTCTCTTTTGCTCTATTGTGTGGTTATAGTCATGCTCATGTCCAAAGTGAGGTTTCACTGGGATGGTTGCCAAGCTTTCAAATGCTTGCTCAGAGATTAGCTTTATTCTGCTGCCAGCTACTTTCAGAGCTATCTCTCCTGACTCACTTGCTCATCCGAACATGCAAACATTAGAAGTAGGAATTAGGCATATAGGCCCCTTGAGCCTGCTCCACCTTTCATTAAGATCATGGCTGACTTGATTGGAATGTCAACTCTACATTCTCACCGTGCTCCCTCCCCCCACGCCCCCCCCCCCCCCCCCCCCCCCCCCCAAGGTAACTTTGGACTTAAGAACATAAGAAATGGGAGCAGGAGTAGGCCATCCAGCCCCTCAAGCCTGCCCCGCCATTCAATAAGATCATGGCTGATCTGAAGTGGATCAGTTCCGCTTATCCGCCTGATCCCTATAACCCCTCATTCCCTTACCGATCAGGAATCCATCTATCCGTGATTTAAACATATTCAACGAGGTAGCCTCCACCACTTCAGTGGGCAGAGAATTCCAGAGATTCACCACCCTCTGAGAGAAGAAGTCCCTCCTCAACTCTGTCCTAAACTGGCCCCCCTTTATTTTGAGGTTGTGCCCTCTAGTTCTAGCTTCCTTTCTAAGTGGAAAGAATCTCTCCACCTCTACCCTATCCAGCCCCTTCATTATCTTATAGGTCTCTATAAGATCCCCCCTCAGCCTTCTAAATTCCAATGAGTACAAACCCAATCTGCTCAGTCTCTCCTCATAATCAACACCCCTCATCTCTGGTATCAACCTGGTGAACCTTCTCTGCACTCTCTCCAAGGCCAATATATCCTTCCGCAAATAAGGGGACCAATACTGCACGCAGTATTCCAGCTGCGGCCACACCAATGCCCTGTACAGATGCAGCAAGACATCTCTGCTTTTATATTCTATCCCCCTTGCGATATAGGCCAACATCTCATTTGCCTTCTTGATCACCTTTTGCACCTGCAGATTGGGTTTTTGCGTCTCATGCACAAGGACCCCCAGGTCCCTTTGCACAGTAGCATGTTGCAATTTTTTTCCATTTAGATAATAATCCAATTTGCTATTATTTCCTCCAAAGTGAATAACCTCGCATTTGTCAACATTATACTCCATCTGCCAGATCCTCGCCCACTCACTCAGCCTGTCCAAATCTCTCTGCAGACCTTCTACGCCTTCCACACGATTCACTTTTCCACTTATCTTTGTGTCGTCTGCAAACTTTGTTACCCTACACTCAGTCCCCTCCTCCATATCGTCTATATAAATGGTAAATAGTTGAGGCCCCAGTACCGATCCCTGCGGCACGCCACTGGTTACCATCTGCCAACCAGAAAAGCACCCATTTATTCTGACTCTCTGCTTCCTGTCGGATAGCCAATCCCCAATCCACGCTAACACCCTACCCCCAACTCCTTGTGACCCAATCTTCTTCAGCAACCTTTTGTGAGGCACCTTATCAAACGCCTTTTGGAAATCCAAAAACACTGCATCCACCAGTTCCCCTCTGTCAACCGCACTAGTCATGTCTTCATAAAAATCCAACAAGTTCATCAAGCACGACTTTCTCCTCATGAATCCATGCTGCATCTGCTTAATCGAACCATTCTTATCCAGATGGCCTGCTATTTCTTCTTCAATGATGGAATCCAGCATTTTCCCAACTACAGACGTTAAGCTAACTGGCCTGTAGTTACCCGCCTTTTGTCTATTTCCTTTTTTAAACAGCGGCGTTTAAGTTTAAGTTCTTAAGTCCAAAGACGACACAAAGATAAGTGGAAAAGTTTAAATTAGCCATTTTCCAATCCGCCGGCACTACCCCAGAATCCAACGAATTTTGATAAATAACCACTAACGCATCCGCTATTACCTCTGACATTTCTTTCAGTACCCTGGGATGCATTCCATCCGGGCCCGGGGACTTGTCCACCTTCAGTCCCATTAGTCTACCAAGCACTGCCTCCCTGGTAACATTAATTGTATTGAGTGCCTCTCCTCCTACCAACCCTCTATCGTTAATATTCGGTGAACTATTTGTGTCTTCCACCGTGAAGACCGACACAAAAAACTTATTTAAAGTTTCAGCCATTTCCTCATTTCCCACTATTAAATCCCCCCTCTCGTCCTCCAAGGGTTCAACATTCACTCTTGCCACTCTATTCCTTTTTATATATTTGTAAAAGCTTTTACTATCATTTTTTATATTTCGAGCTAGCCTAGCTTCATAACCTATCTTTCCTTTCTTTATCGCTTTCTTAGTCGTTCTTTGTTGTTTCTTAAAGTTTTCCCAATCTTCCGATTCTCCACTATTTTTGGCCACTCTGTACGCATCGGTCTTTAACTTAATACTCTCCTTAATTTCCTTCGTTATCCACGGCTGGTTATCCTTTTTCTTACAGTCCTTCTTATCAAGGATCTATCTACTTCTGCCTTAAAACATTCAAAGACTCTGCTTTCACTTCATTTTGAGGGAAAGAATTCCAAAGAAAGACTCACGAAGCTCTGAGAGAAAAAAATGTTTCCTCATTTCTGTCTTAAATGAGCAACCTCTTATTTATAAACCCCTGGTTCTAGATTCTCCCACAAGAGATAACATCCTTTCCACAGCCATATCATTAAGTCCCCTCAATACCTTCTTATATGTCTTATATCTTATCAAGTTATCAATGTTATGCTTCTAAACTCCAGTAGATACAAGCCCACCCTGTCAACCACTCCTCATAAAACAACCCACCCATTCCAGTAAATCTTCTCTGAACTATTTCCAACATATTTACATCCTTCCTTAAATAAGGAAACCCACATCTGAAATACCGTGCACAGTATTTCAGATGTGGTCTCACCAATGCCATGTAAACTGAGGCATAAGCCCTCCTCCTTTATATTCAATTCTTCTCACAATAAACAATAACATTCTGTTAGCTTTCATAATTACTTGCTGTATTTGTATCTGAACCTTTTGCGACTCATGCACTTGGGCACCCTGATCCCTCTGTACCTCAGAGCTCTGCAATTTCTCGCCATACAGACAATGTGCTTCTTTATTGTTCTTGCTACCAAAATGGCTAATCACATATTTTCCCCACAATATACTCCATTTGCAAGATCTTTGCCCACTCATTTAGTCTATCTATATCCTTTTTGGCTTCCATACATCCTTTTCACAATTTATTTTACGACGCTTTGTGTCATCAGCAAATTTAGCAACTATACCTTTGTTCCCTTCATCTTAGTCATTTGTATAAATTGCAAAAAGTTGAGGCTCCAGCACTAATCCTATTTGGCACAGCACTCATTACATCTTGTCAAGCAGAAAATGATGCATTTATGCCTACTCTGTTTCCTGTTAGCCAACTATTCTTCAATCCATGCCAATATGTAACCCCCATCCCTGAGCTTTTACTTTCTGAAATAATCTCTGAGGTGGCACTTTATCAAATGCTTTCTGGAAGTTTATGCTATGTATTCTGCAATATCCTTTTAAATGTCTGCCATTGAACCTCCATTGGCCTATCCTTAACCTTAGTCAGTCCACTTCATAGAATAGATGCATTCCAACAAGATTGAAACATTCCATCTGTGCTTAAAGATTGTAACAAACTTAATTGCCCTAATTTCAATTAGAAGACTAGCCTTAGGCCTACACTTCTCTCCCTCAAACTGAATGTAAAATTCAATTACATTATCATTGCTGTTACCTAGGGATGCCTTCACCATGAACTAATCTTATCTCATCATACAGTATCAGGTTTAGTATACCATGCTCTCTGGTTAGCGATTGAATGAGCTTTTATGAGAAACCATCCCAAAAATATTGAAGGAATTCCATATCTAGGCTACCTTTACCCATCTGATTTTTCCAGCCTATGTGTAGATTAAAATCCCCTATTTTTATTGTCGTACCTTTCTGACAAGCTCCCATTATTTCTTCCTTTATACCTCGTCCTACTATGTGGGTATTCTTTGGAGGCCTGTACACCAACCTCACAACTGACTTTTTGCCGTTATGACTTATCATCTCTACCCAAACCACTTCTACATCCTGCTTTACTCAGTTAGGTCAACATGCTATCATGAATCTCTCGTTGGGTTCTCCATCCGAAGAATCTCCTCCTATTGTATCACTGGGCTTTTGCCACTCAGTGATCTTTGCTACGTATTTAGATCTTCATCCAGAGCTCTCTACAGAGACTTATCTTCTGCATGGATCTCCCCACAGATACTCATTATCCACACAGAGCTCCTCATAGACACACATCCACTACACAGAGCTCTCCATGTACACTCATCCTCTGCACTGAGCTCCTCATAGACACTCATCCTCTGCACAGAGCTCCCCATAGACACTCATCCTCTACACAGAGCCCACCATAGACACTCATCCTCTACACAGAGCCCTCCATAGACACTCATCCTCTACACAGAGCTTCCCATAGACACTCATCCTCTACACAGAGCCCACCATAGACACTCATCCTCTACACAGAGCTCCCCATACACACTCATCCTCTACACAGAGCTCTCCATAGACACTTATCCTTGACACAGAGCCTTCCATAGACACTCATCCTCTACACAGAGCCCTCCATAGACACATCCACTACACAGAGCTCCCCATTGACACTCATCCTCTGCACAGAGCTCTCTATAGACACTTATCCTCGACACAGAGCCTTCCATATACACTCATCCTCTACACAGAGCTCCCCATACACACTCATCCTCTACACAGAGCTCTCCATAGACACTTATCCTCGACACAGAGCCTTCCATATACACTCATCCTCTACACAGAGCTCCCCATAGACACTCATCCTCTACACAGAGCCCACCATAGACACTCATCCTCTACACAGAGCCCTCCATAGACACTCATCCTCTACACAGAGCTTCCCATAGACACTCATCCTCTACACAGAGCTCCCCATAGACACTCATCCTCTACACAGAGCTCCCCGTAGACACTCATCCTCTACACAGAGCTCCCCATAAACACTCATCCTCTACACAGAGCCCACCATAGACACTCATCCTCTACACAGAGCCCACCATAGACACTCATCCTCTACACAGAGCCCTCCATAGACACTCATCCTCTACACAGAGCTCCCCATACACACTCATCCTCTACACAGAGCTCTCCATAGACACTTATCCTTGACACAGAGCCTTCCATAGACACTCATCCTCTACACAGAGCCCTCCATAGACACATCCACTACACAGAGCTCTCAACAGACACTCATCCTCTACACAGAGCTCCCCAAAGACACTCATCCTCCACACAGAGCTCTCCATCGACACTCATCCTCTACACAGAGCTCTCCATAAACACTCATCCTCTACACAGAGCCCACCATTGACACTCATCCTCGACACAGAGCCCTCCATATACACTCATCCTCTACATAGAGCTCCCCATAGACACTCATCCTCTACACAGAGCTCCCCATTGACACTCATCCTCTGCACAGAGCTCTCTATAGACACTTATCCTCGACACAGAGCCTTCCATATACACTCATCCTCTGCACTGAGCTCCCCATAGACACTCATCCTCGACACAGAGCTCCTCATAAACACTCATCCTCTACACAAAGCCCTCCATAGACACTCATCCTCTACATAGAGCTCCCCATAGACACTCATCCACTACACAGAGCCCTCCATAGACACTCATCCTCTACACAGAGCCCACCATAGACACTCATCCTCTGCACAGAGCTCCCCATAGACACTCATCCACTACACAGAGCTCCGCATAGATACTCATCCTCCACACAGAGCCCTCCATAGACAATCATCCTGTGGATGAGTGTGGGAATGGATAGGTGGGTGAGTGGCTGAGTGTGGAAATGGATGGGTGGTTGAGTGGAGGAGTGGGGGAATGGACGAGTGAGGAAATAGATGAGCGAGTAAGTGGATGAATGGGGGAATGGACGAGTGTGGAATGGGTGGTCAGGTCAGGTGAGTATTTGGGTTCTGAGTTTATGGCAGTTGGATTAGTTGAGTCAGGGAGTGATGGGGGCTGTTGCTTGTGGTCTCAGTTCAGTTATACTGGCTCACCACTGAGACCAAATATTGGCCATTATAAATTTACCTGAGTAAGTATTCAGGTAAATCCCATTTCTGATGCTGAGCTCAGTGTTGGAGATGTTCCTGGAGTGTCCCAGGGGGTGCAAATCAGTCCATCGGAAGTTTAAAATTCCCAGGCAATTGTAGCCCATGTTTGTTTGTCTGAACTTCCACAAGGTCCTGATGCGCTTCTCACAACTCATATCCAACTCCCAACCATCTAGATACTGGAAGATTTGGGCCCATTACTCATTTCGAAAGCACTAGTGCCTTTATTGTCCTTTTGTACTTTATAACCAATAAAGAACTTTGAATTTGAGTCACTGGTATTACGGAATTTCATGATGGGGAAATAAATCGGAAGTTATCGATTAATTAATGTCAACTTCAGGCAAACTCTTTGAATACATAATTCTCAATAAAATTAGCAGTGGAGTGCCATGCAGATTCTTCTTTAATAGGCTTTAAAGAATGCAGCTGCCTTTTTTATCTGCACCCTCCACTAAGGGGGCTTATGGTGCATTGAAATAAGTGTCTCACATACATCAGAAGCTCATTGCTTTCACTTGTACCTAGTTTGCAACTTCATGCAAACATTGCACTATGACTTGGTACACCATGTAAGTTCACTGACTTGTTCACATTGCCTGGAAGCCCAGACAGGTCACACACTCTGAGTTCAGTCGGCTGTGCGTCAGTCCTGTAATTTGAAAGATCATCCACTAAGCTTGGTAGAAATTCTCAGAAGTGCAAAATGTGGTCAGCCATAGGTCGCAACTGATGCCTCACTTTCTCTTCTACCTCTGCGGTACTATATTTGCCGAGATGGATGGACACAGAGCAGACTCAATAACACTCAAGAAGGTTGCCACCATCCAGAACAAAGCAGCTCGTTTGATTACTACCACTTCCACAAATGCTTAATTCCTCCACTAAAGTTGAAAGTTTATTTATTAGTATCGCAAGGCTTACATTAGCACTGCAATGGAGTTACTGTGAAAATCCCCCAGTCGCAACAGTCCGGCGCCTGTTCGCGTCAATGCACCTAACCACTGCTCATGAACAGTAGCAGCCATGTGTACCATCTACAAAATGCACTGCAGGACTCACCAAGGTTCCTTAGGCAGCACCTTTCAAATTCATGACCGCTACCATCTAGAAGGACAAGAGCAGCAGATACCTGAGAGCACTACCACCTGGAGGTTCCCCTCCAAGTCACTCACCATCCTGACTTCACTGTTGCTGGGTCAAAATCCTCCCCCTCCCCAACAGCAATGATGTGAAGTTGCCGGCGTTGGACTGGGTAGGCACAGTAAGTAGTCTCACAACACCAGATTAAAGTCCAACAGGTTTATTTGGTAGCACGAGCTTTCGGAGCACTGCTCCTTCATCGGGTGACTCACCTGATGAAGGGGCAGTGCTCCGAAAGTTTGTGCTAACAAATAAACCTGTTGGACTTTAACCTGGTGTTGTGAGACTACTTACTGTCCCTAACAGCAATGTGGTGTACCTACACCTCAGGGATTGCAGTGGTTCAAGAAGGCAATCCCTGAGGTGGAGGTACACCTACACGGTGGCACAGTGGTTAACACTGCTGCCTCACAGCACCATGGACCCAGGTTCAATTCCGGCCTCGGGTCACTGACTGTGTGGAGTTTGCACATTGTCCCCATGTCTGCATGGGTTTCCTCTGGTTGTTCTGGTTTTCTCCCACAATCCAAAGGTGTGCAGGTTAGGTTGATTGGCCAGGTTAAATTGACCGTAGTGCCAAGGGGATTAGCAGGGCAAATATGTGGGAATAGGGCCTGGGTGGGACTGTGGTCTGTGCAGACTCGATGGGCCAAATGGTCTCCTTCTGCACTGAAAGGACTCTATGATTCTATAATCATCACCTTTTCAAGGGTAACTAGGGATGGACAATAAATGTTGGTCTAGCCAGCGACGCTCACATCCCACAAATAAATCCAAACAAAGATCGCATTTATTCTCTATGGATTTGGAAGGGAAATTTAGAGTTTGGGCTTGGATAGGTGATGGAGGTGTAGTGTATAGCGACTGCCATCATCTTCAAAAGTCTCCATACTTACCTTACTTCCAGAAGCAGTTGGGAACATCCTGCCCTGAAAAGTTTGGTATGTGGTTATTGGAAGAATTTGTGGAAAGAATGGGCAGCAAGAGGTTCTTTTACAAGCCTGTAGCTGTGTGCTTTCAAAAAACAAAAAAATGCTGGGAAAACTCTGCGGGTCTGGCAGTAACTGTGCAGAGAGAGCACAGAGTTAATGTTGCGAGCCTGTATGACTCACCTTCATGCAGTTTCCTCTATTTTCATTGAAAACTACAATAATTAATTTGCATTTACACCTCGAATTGTTTCGCTGGGACATGACCGATTGCACAATTGCAGCGCCCTCTGTATTTAAATGTCGTAAAGCCCGTTGCCTTGGTGACAACCCATGCGTGCGTTCAAGAGTTTACCTGTGGAATTTGAAACATAAGCTGGCAACGGTTGCTACGGTGAGCTCGCAGCAGCCAGTTGAAGGGCAGCAAACACGCCACAGAAAGTTCGGGACATCTGCATTTTCATTGGGTGGTGCCTCTACAGTAGTTAATTATTTAAATAGAAGCAGATGTTTCTGTGTGAACTTCCCTTCTTTCAGTGATGTTGCTGTTTCAAAGGGCAGGGCAGGCTGACAAGGCAGATATGGAAAGGTGTGACGATGGCCCGGATTGGTTGTTCCTCAGGGAACAATTTAATTGCACTGGACAATCAATGCCAAAAAGAGGCATTTGCAATCCCGTCCTCAGAAATGTGTGTTGTAAAGTTAAACAGGAATAATTGACGCCAGCAGCAGGCTAGTTTACCTTTCCATCTTTCTATGTGACCGAAATGAGCAAAACACAAAATAATCCTTTTAATATAAAGATCAAATCCCCACCCACCCAGCGAATTGGGACTGAAGAAGTTCTGTTCACCTACTTCTGTTCATTCGTAACTTGAAGAATTTGGTTGAATCTCATCCCTCAGGGGCATGTGGGTGGGGACCATGGCAACAAAAAGGAGTTTCAGCATGATAACAAACAGATGGGTTATTCTAGTAGCTGTGGGAGTGGCAGGCGAGCTTCAGACAGAGCTGCATGAGCAAGTCTGCGGATGTTTGATGGACAGTCTGCTGAAGTACAAAGACTACACTTTACTGTATTACTCAATAGCAGGTCAACTAAATATGATGATGGTATGTTCACTTACGAGGGGACGGAATTCAATAAGCAGTAAACCTCCTCCCTAGCAGGACTGATCACTGACCTTGTGTCCTCCTCAAACCCACACATAAAACCTATCTTTATCCTGGTGCTGTCTCATCCCAGATTTACCAAAGCTAACATACCGCGTTCTACTAAATGTGTCTCTCATAAGTCAATGGCAGAATCAGAGACCCAGTACATCTCTGCTGTGAGCGTGTGGGAGCCAGCTTCAGTCATCTGAAACTGACTAAGAGACCTGCCCCATAATCCTAATTAAAAATAAAATAAAAGTGACTTTGTTAGTTGTGTAAAAGACTGCCTGAGGAATGTGGCAGTTGCCCTGGAAGGGGGTGGGGTGGAGAGGGGAGGCGGGGGTGCCAGTTTGGGGGCAAAATGGAGAGCGGGAATGGAAAAGTGGAAAAATGGAAGTCAGAATGAAAGGTGATAAAAATGGATGAATGAGATGAAAATAAATGAAATAAAATAAATGGAAATGGGATAAAGGTTCTTCATTTTTCCACTTCTCCATTCTCTCTCTCCTTCTTGCCCCCCGCCTCACCCCCCCCACCCCCACCCCACCCCCCCCCAGCCTGTCAGGGCAACTGCCACATTCCTTAGGCAGTCCCTTGCCAATCTGCACCTCTGTTCTGCCACTCACACATTCTGATCGCTTAATGGACACTTTTAGTACCTTTCTCAGCCTTCTTCATCATCATTTACATTTCCTTTGTCCAATTGCCCCCCTCCTCCCCCCTCCCCCAGAGTATAAATCCCTTCTGATTTTCATAGAGTTTTACAGCATGGAAACAGGCCCTTCGGCCCAACTTTGCTCCTAGCTCAGACAAAGTCATATAGACTCGAAACTTTGGCTCTATTCTCTCTTCACAGATGCTGAGATTTTCCAGCATTTTCTGGTTTTGTTTCAGATTCCAGCATCCGCAGTATTTTATTTTTATCTTAGGGAATCGGGGGAAATGATTGGAGTCATACCTGGCACAAAGGAAGACGGTTGTAGTTTTTGGATACCAATCTACTCAGCCCAGAACATCACTGCAGGAGTTCCTCAGGGTAGTGTCCGAGACCCAACCATCTTCAGCTGCTTCATCAATGACCATCCCCATCATAAGGTCAGGAGTGGGAACGTTCGCTGATGGTCGCACAATGTTAAGAACAAAGAACAAAGAACAAAACAGCACAGGAACAGGCCCTTCGGCCCTCCAAGCCCCCGCCGCTCCCTGGTCCAAACTAGACCATTCTTTTGTATCCCTCCATTCCCACTCCGTTCATAAATGTTCAGCACCATTTGCGGTTCCTCAGATACTGAAGCATTCTGGTCCTGAATGCAGCATGCTGGAACTGATAAGTGACATATAACATTCAGTCACACAAGTGCCAGGTAATGATAATCAAGGGGTAATCTAAGCATCTCCCCCCCACTTTCAATGGCCGCACAATCACTGATCCTCCAACATCAACATTCTAGGCATTACCATTTTGTTTATAAACTAGCTGGACACTATCCTCACTTGGAACTAGATTTCCATTCCTACACTGTCACTGGATCAAAATCCTGGAACTGCTTTCCAAATTGAACTCTTAGAGATGGCGTTAGAGAAATTTCAAATAATCAGGGATTTAAGACACTAAATAAAACTACCAGCACTAAGTGAAATGACTCCAGCTCAGACTTACAGACTAACAGTGGTACTGTCTGCATAAAGACACAGTAAGAGATTTAAACAAGAAAGAGATTTGAACAAATATTTCTGATTTAAACATGTATTTTGGATTTTAAAATGTATTCCAGATGTATTTTTAAAATGGTCCATGCATTTTAGCCAAAGGCAGGCTGTTCCAAGGGCATGATGGGATGAAGACTGTGTGAGATGAACCACATTCTTTGGAACAATGAAACCACAGAATGTGTATATACTTATCAGCATAAGTTACAGACAGTATGGGTTCCCAAAGCCATAGTATGAATAGAGCTGTTCAATTTGTACTGATAAGATCGTGCCTCTCAGACATGGGAATATCAACTGTCTGACTCGACTATTGATATAATTGAGTGTTGGTGAGAACAGTACCTTTGAACTCTATAGCTAGGCGTCAGGGGTTGCTAAGTGACAGGGTGAAAAAGCATCCGGATTCCACGAACCAATGAAATCCCATGATGTCAGAGGGTAGAATGTAATTGGCTAAGGTATATGACAACCGTTAACAGTGATTGATTTGTACTAATGATGACTGATTCATAACTGACGGGAAAGAAGGAAAAGCAAACTTGAGAAATTATAATTGTCCTGTCTGATGTATTGTAACTTCAGAGTGATATTGGAATGCCCAGGGCCTTCTTTTCAGAGGGGTGTTGGACTGACCAATGCTATCTCTCCCAGCGATCGTTGGTAAAATAAAGATACATCTTTAACCAGGATACTGACTTCGCGTGTCTTTGCATTAGCTGAGTTTTGGCAATACCTAGTCTCTGAAACCACCCTGCCCCCCACAACAGATGGATAACAAGTAATTTTTGTAATTTTCTTTGCTCTTTAGGAGATGTCCGAGGCAAGTTTTCTTTCACAGAGAGTGGCGGGGGGCCTGGAACTCGCTGCTGGGGGAGGTAGTGGAAGCAGATACGATAGTGACTTTTAAGGGGCGTCTTAACAAATACATGATGAGAATAGAGAGGTATGGTCCCCGGAAAGGGAGGGGGTTTTAGTTCAGACAGGCAGCAGGGTTGGTGCAGGCTTAGCGAGCCGAAGGGCCTGTTCCTGTGCTGTAATTTTCTTTGTTCTTTGTTCTTTAATTGCTGACCTAGCCAGTGACAAGAACTAATATAAAAAAATAATGATTATGCAACAGTTATGACTATCTTGCAAATACATGATTTTATGTCAGTGAAATACTTTCCTTACTAGTGGGCAGGCAGGCGGATCACTTTATCCAGTGCCTGAAGAGTACTTTGAGTCAAACAGAAAGAGTAAAAACCAGCCGGCCCAGATGTAGGGAAGATGTGTCACACCAAATGGCCTATCATTATGTGGGAGGGGCTCGGGGGTTTTGTTTTCCCAGTTATTTCTGAGGTGGAGTCTTGAATTCCTTCCAAAATGTTCCCACGTTCGGGGGATCCGTACAGAACGCGTACAAGGAGTCATGAGTTTTCTGCCTTTCAAGCATCTTTGTCTTAAGAGTGACCCACGTAACCTCTTAGAGACCATACAATCCCTTTACAGAGGTTTAAACTGGGAAAACTTGGCTTTTGATCCTCCAGGCACCACCTTAACATGATCCTGGTCACACTATCAGGGGCTAAAGATTGATATGTGCTGTCTTATTGGGGACAGGGGACAGTTTTGGGGGGGTGGGGGGGGTGGGGTGGGGGGGAATGGTGGGGGGGGGGGGGTGGAGGAGGAGGAATCACAATTCATGACTGACCAGCTTGTGCCTATTACCATGGATCTAGGTAATACACAAATTTAGTGCTTCCTGATTGTAGCATTGGTCTGAGAATGGTTTGCTGACTGCCTAAGCATTCAAACCTCAGAAAGGGAAACTGCACTCAGTGGTAGCAAGGTGCTGCTGCCTGCCTGTTCTGACATGGGTTGAATGTGGGAAGAGCACACATGGAGCATCAGGGAAGAGAATATACTCCAAGGTTCATGGATGCGGTTCTGGAGGCCTTAGTGGTGGAAAGATACCGGGGTGGACCAAGAGGTTTTCAAACAACACCCTTAGAAGGGAATGGGAGTAAGTGGCCAGGGAAGTCAAATCCTGGAGTCTGGGCCCGAAAATCTAGCAGCTTCTAAATTGCCCCTTAGTGTCAGGGTGACTAGCTCGGGCAAATGCATGGGGTTATGGGGATAGGGCCTGGGTGGGATTGTGGTCGGTGCAGACTCGATGGGCCAAATGGCCTCCTTCTGCACTGTAAGATTCTATGATTCTATGATTCAGTGCTGCAAGAAATCTCATGGCCTCAAGGTCAAGTCAAGGTCAGTGAATGCATCTTCCGTTTCATTATTAATTCACGCAATACAACACTTTAACAGAAATTGCAGCGAATAAGTTTCTTTGGGTGTTAAATTAATGATAAAGATGAGTAAAATTGATTGAAAGTAATAGTGTACTTTGTATCCATTTGTATAAAAATCTAGACTGGCACTCCAGTGTTGTAGGCTGCATTGTCTGAGGTGCTGTCTTTCAGATGAGAAGTTAAAGCAAGGCTCCAACTGATAAAGTGGGTCATTGTGCAAATTAATATCTAAATTGGCCAATACTGCTATAATCTGCTCTTTTTGCCTGAGAAAAATGATTGTAGTGTTCCTTAAAAAAGCAAATCAGCCTTCTGAAAATGCCCAATTTGGCTAATAAAACATTGGTTAGCACATTTACTTTTGTTGTTTCTGAATGTGTGTACTTTCTGCAGAATGCGGATGCTGAGCAAGGTGTCCGATGTAATGTTTCAGGCTCCGTCTAACCTTCTCAGGTGGGCATTTTCCTGATATCCTGACTAATATGTATCCCTCAACTAACATCATTAAACATTGATTATCTGATCATTATCATATTGCTTCTTGTGAAATTGCTGCTGCATTTCCTACATTACATTACAACAGTAACTATCTTTCCAACGTCCTTCATTATCCTGAAAGCTCTTTGGAACGTGCTGAGGTTGTGAGGGGAACAATCAAAATGCAAGTCTTTCTTTCTATTACTTGTTAAAACTTAATTTAAAGAATGTGGGCATCAGTGGCTAGGCCAACATTTATTGCACACCACTAGTTGCCTTTGAGAAGGTGGTGGTGAGCTGCCTTCTTGAACTGCTGCAGACTCTGAGGTGTCGGTAAACCCACAGTGCTGTTAGGGAGGGAATTCAGGATTTGGATCCAGCGACAGTGAAGGAACAGTGATATATTTCCAAGTCAAGATGCTGAGTGATTTGGAGGAGAACTTCCAGGTATTAGTATTTCCAGGTATCTGCTGCTCTGTCCTTCTAGATGATAGCGGTCATGGGTTTGGAAGGTGCTGTCTAAGGAACCTTGGTGTGCTCCTGCAGTGTACCTTATAAATGGTACACTGCTGCCTTGTTCACCTGGCTCTCTAATCTCTGCTGTCAACATTACAATGACCAATAACTTGAAGGCCGAATGCCGACTTGAAACGATTGTGCCCCACACATGTGTGTCGGGACAACACGGAACTCCTGGCACATTCCAGGTTTGGAAAGTTGCTGATATTGAAGTGCTGAGCTGCAATTTTGTCCTAAATTCCATTACTTATGCTGATGATAGATGAGTTTTTGCCCTTATTTATTTGCACACTTAATCTTTGGTCTAGCCACTGCGTGTAGAGGCAGCAGACATTCTTTGGGTGGGTTAATTTTTTTTGTAAATGTTTTAAAAAGATGTTTAATATATATGTGATACACAGAAAATGAAAGAAAGAGTTTTTTAAAAAATTACAACTTTTTTATGACAACTAATTCCAGTAAAAATGTGGATTCATGTATAACAAGGTGGATGTTAGTGTCTGAAAGAAATTTCAACTGAAGTCCATTTGGATTTTGCTATGTATTTTAAACAGTATTTATTCCAATTTTAAGAATCTCCCTGATGCAACATTGATCCTTATGTAACTTGCTTTATGCAAGTCTCCTGTAAGCTGATGTGAACTATCTCTCTGATAGGTATTGCAGAATCCAATGCAGATTGAAAATCTGGAATCATGTTCCACCACGACTTGTACATCAGTCGGTACTGGGTGGCATGGTAGCACAGTGGTTAGCACTGCTGCTTCACAGCTCCTGGGTTCGATTCCCGGCTTGGGTCACTGTCTGTGTGAAATTTGCACGTTGTCTGCGAGGGTTTTGTCAGGGTGCTCCGGTTTCCTCCCACATTCTGAAACATGTGCTGGTTAGGTGCATTGACCCGAACAGGTGCCGGACTGTGGCGACTTGGGGAATTTCACAGTAACTTCATTGCAGTGTTAATGTAAGCCTTAGCTGTGACTAATAAATAAACTTCAACTTTACATCATGCTTTTAGCTTGGCTGCTTAACTGAAGTTTTTTTGGAGGCTTCGACATAGGCACAGAAGTTACACGTAAAATCCCAACCCTTCCCTCCCCCCTTTCCACCTCCTTCCTTTCCGCTCCCCTCTTTCACCCTCCCCCCTTCCCTTCCCCTTTCCCCATTCCTTCTCTCCATCCCCTTCCCTCACATCGCTCCCAATCCGTCCCTCCCCGTCCCCTCCTTAGCCCTCCTCATATCCTTCCCTTACCTTCTTGTTTAGAGGCAACAGAACTGTTGTGGTGCTGTATAAAAATATTTTATTGATCGGTGTTAGAGAAAAAATATATTTTGTAAGAAATTTGAAAAGATGAGGCAATTAAACAAAATGTCATAATGCAGCTGCGAAAGTAAAATTTTTAGTTAAATGTTGACATGGTTTTGTATTTATAAGTTTATAACATAAATGTTATAATACATTAATCTACAAAATTCTACAAATGCTTTATCGAAACAAAACAAAACATTTAAATATAAAATTACACAAATGCTTTATTGAAACATACAGAACAGATAAATATGAGAATTGTAATGAAGTAAGCAAGGCAGAAGAATACTAATGGTAAACACATTTAGATTCTCCACGGCCCTAATGTGCGATTAATTCACACGGGAGGCTAGAATGTACCCGGAAAATAAAGGCTTTTATTACTGACAAGAATGGAGCACACTATATACAATACAATCCCAGACTAAAGGGTCTCCAGGCAGTGCAGTGACCTTTATACTTCCCCTAGTAGGCGGAGCCAACTGGAGTCTACCACAGAACAATATCAACAGGTAGAACAGCCCAACCCTAACACCAACAGTAATTACAGTAACATATCTACAAATCCCATAGTGCTGACCATCCATGGCTCAGCACTCATAGTGGTAACCATCTATGGTTCACCACAGGCCCAAAATGTAAACTCTCCTTTGCTCAACTTCATGCAGGTATCCAAATCATTGTCCACAAAGTTCTGATCTTTCATCTTCCCAATCACATTTTCAGTTAACGTTCTAAATTAAAACATACAAATACTTATAAGCATGCCACATGTAAAAATATATAATAATATAATACAGATTTAAATCATAGTTTCACAAATTTAGAACATAACAAATCTATATACATTAAATAATACTCATCTTCAATCATAAAAAAATAGAAATTACATTTTAAATGAGCCAACAACAATAGGATTAACTACTTAAAATAAATAGCAAAAAAAAGATCTTAAAAAGCTTCAACGTACCTTTTATAACAGCAGGAAAATCCTTCTCTGTTTTCAAAGCAAAATATCTATTTCCAAGCTGGACCTCAATGGACATTCCCAGTCTGTCTGCGTCATGACGGGGCGCGGTTAGGGTCCTCCTGCATTGCACTGAGGCCTGTGCAGATGGCTTCACTGAAGGCCAAAGGCTGCTGCTCCCGTCAGGAAAGTTATTTCTGGCGGCCCATAGCTTTCCGCTGCCACTGATTGGAAGTTATTTGCCAATGTTTACTTACACAATGTTCAGCTGTTTTATGTGGCTCGCTCACTAACCTAGATTGCCCATTGCTTCTCGAGATGGTAGTGGTCGTGGATTTGGAAGGTGCTGTCTGAGGAACCTTGGTGAGTTCCT
Source organism: Mustelus asterias (assembly GCF_964213995.1). NCBI lineage: Eukaryota > Metazoa > Chordata > Chondrichthyes > Carcharhiniformes > Triakidae > Mustelus > Mustelus asterias. Next base: position 83,268,058 of record NC_135809.1, read on the forward strand.
GCAGTGCATTTTGTATACAGTACACACTGCTGCCACTGTTTGTCGGTGGTGGAGAGATTGAATGTTTGTGAATCAAACAGGCTTCTTTGTCCTGGATGGTGTCAAGCTTCTTGAGTGTTGTTGGAACTGCACTTTTCCAGGCAAGTGGAGAGTATTCCATTTCATTCCTGACTTGTGCCTTGTAGATAGTGGGGAGGTTTGGGGAGTCAGGAGCTGAGATACTCACCACAGGATTCCTAGCTTTTGACCTGTTCTGGTAGCCGCAGTATTTATAGGCTGGTTCAGTTCAGTTTCTTGTCAACAGTAACTCCCAGGATGTTGATAGTGGAGGATTCAGCGATAGTAATGCCAAGGGACAATTGTTAGATCCTATCTTGTTGGAGATGGTCATTGCCTGGCATTTGTGTGGCGCAAATGTTACTTGCTACTTGTCAGCCCAAACTTCAATATTGTCCGGGTCTTGTTGCAGTTGGATATGGACTGCTTCAGTATCTGAGGAGTCGTGAATGGTGCTGAACATTGTGCGATCATCGGCGAACATCCCCCACTTCTGACTTTATGATGGAGGGAAGATTATTGATGAAGCAGCTGAAAATTGTTGGGCCTAGGACACTACCCTGAGGGACTCCTGCAGAGGTGAACTGGAGCTGAGATGATTGACCTTCCTTTGTGCCAGGTATGATTCCAACCAGTGGAGGGTTTTCCCCTGATTCCCATTGACTCCGGTTTTGCTAGGGCTCCTTGATGCCATATTTGGTTAAATGCTGCCTCGATGTCAAGGGCAGTCACCCTCACCTCATCTCTGCATTCAACTCTTTTGTCCATGTTTGAACTAAGGCCATAATGAGGTCAGGAGCTGAATGACCCTGGCAGGATGCAAACTAAGCATCTGTGAGTAGACTGATGGGGTGATTATTGGCTGGTTTGGATTTATCCTGTTTCTTGTGTACAGGACATACCTCGACAAATTTCCACATTGCTGGGTAGATGCCAGTATTGGAACAGTTTAGTGAGGGGCTCAGCAAGTTCTGGAGCCCAAGTCTTCAGTACTATTGCCGGAATGTTATCGGGGCCCATCGCCTTTGCAGTATCCAATGCCTTCAGCCACTTCTTGTCATGACATGGAGTGAATTAAATTGGCTGAAAACTGACATCTGTAATGCAGAGGACCTCTAGAGGAGGCCGAGGTGGATCACCCACTCGCACTTCTGGCTGAAGATTGTTGCGAATGATTCAGCCTTGTCTTTTGCACTGATGTGCAGGGCTCCTCCATCATTGAGGATAGGGATAGTTTTGGAGTTATTGAATTGTCCACCACCATTCACGACTGGATATGATAGGACTGCAGAGCTTAGATCTGATCCATTGATTGTGGTAGATTCTCTCTGGGGTAGATTTTCACCTTCACAACCTTTTTGCATCGTCTGGGCAAAGCCACAAGTAGAAATGTGAATGGGGAGATGGCAAGCAGGAAATGAAACTTTTCTGATTTTCTTTTCAGTTTTAGGAATGGAAGGGAAAGCAGTTTGGCTCACTGACTTGGTCCTTATCCTCCCTTGCTGGAGTTTCCTCATGAGGATCTGTACTGTGGGTGCTAATGGACAGAAAATCTGCCACTCAGAGCCTTGTTCCTATTGTAAGATGTTTGAAATTGATTTTAAAAATTACGCTGACAACCAATTAGTTGGGCTCGCAGTGTGGCTAACTTACACAAGCTAGAGGCTACACAGGGCCCTGTCTTTTGCAAACAGAAAGAGCATGTCCATGCAATGTTCCTTTTGCAATTAAACAAAAGCTTTGGGGGCAGCCTTTCCTTGGTTCATTCCCCAATACCTTGAGCAATCAGAGTCAGCTTGCCTGATTTGAATTTAAACAAAAGCTTGTCAGTTAATTGTTGCCTGGTGCATTCTCCAAGGCATCGCTTCTACCAATCAGAGGCCACTCGCCAACACTCTTCTCATGCAGTATGAATTGTTGTTCATTTTGCAGTTGATATTAAAACATAGAACATAGAAAGAGACTATTCGGCCCATTGAGTCTGATGAGTGCAAGACTAAAAGCTTCAACAGCATGTCTCTTTTTTCAGCAATACTGAAGTTCTGTATTACCAAACAACTAAAAACAAAGTTAAATACTAATCAAGATAGAGCAGGAGATAAGCTTTTAAAAATCCAGAGATTTAGAATAAGGATCACAAGTTGATTTTTTTAAAAACATAAAATAATATAGATTTACATTCGGTTTATAAGAAACTTACTGCTCTAGGAATATATAAATGAAGAGCGTCATAAACTATAATTCAGACGTGTGCTTCATGATATAAAGAAAAACACAGTTTGAAGTAGCATTGCAGCCAGTACACATTGAATTATCGAACTATTGCATTGTCCAAGAACAATAGAGTACTATGGATAATTCCAACATAATTTATAAAATGACATTACTTCAGTTAATGTTCAGCACAGCAGCTCCTTACACTGGCCCTCAGACATTTTCTTTCCCATTTTAGTTTCTCCAGCTGCGTTTGGGTGCTACACTTTTTAATCCCTGGACAGCTGAAATTTTTTCAATTATGGATTAAGCTGACTTTCAAATATAGGGGCTGATTCCATGTTTGAGCACTTCATGTGATTGTATTTGTATTTCATTTTCTTTCCAATCCTAATATCAGCTACGTGGATGCAGGAAAAGAGAGTTGGGAGCAGGGAGACAGTCAATATTCTTTGCACAGACCAGGCCAGAGATGGAAGGCGTTCCAATCAACCAGAAGCTGTTTCTGCTGAGGATTAGATGACTAGCTTGTCACAAGGATGATCTAGTGCATCTCAAATTACAACACTATAAAAAATATCACTCGAGACAACCACTGATCTTCGAAGCTGGTGGGACATCTGAACACTGCTGGGGCGAGTGTTCTTGCAAACTGCATAACTAGGGAAGTAGAGAACGCTTTAAACTAAACGGGGTGGGGGGGAATGATTCCGGAGAGGGATATGTACGCTTACAATGCAAAAGGATGTGGCAGCATTACAAGGCAGCTATTTAGGTAATGATACCCAGGGTGTGACAGGAAGGGATAGAGTGTATAAACGTAAAAAAAGCAACAAATATGGTCAAAAGAGGAAAAAATGGTGACAAGGCAAAATGAATTGCTGTTTACTTAAACGCACCTAGTAATCGGCACAAAATAAATCAGTTAATGGCACAAATTGAGGTTAATGGATATGATCTTATAGCCATTACAGAAACGAGGTTACAAGGAGATCAAAGTTGGGACCTAAATATTCAGGGATATTTGACTTTTCATAAGGACAGGCAGGAAGGAAGGGAAGTAGCTTCAGAGATAGTGGATACACTGGTCGTAATCTTGCAAGAATCCATAAATTATGAAAAAGCCCCAGAGGATTGGAAAACTGCCAATGCAACACCCTTATTCAGAAAGGGAGAGAGACAAGAAACAGGTAACTATAGGACAGTTGGCTTAACTTCTGTCATTGGGAAACTATAAAGGATATAATAGCAGAGCATTTAGAAATACTTAATAGAATCAAGCAATGTCAGCATAGCTTCATGAAGGGAAAATCACATCTGCCAAATTCATTAGAATTCTTTTGAGGTGATAATGAGCAGGATAGATATGTGGCAACCGATAGATGTAATATACTTGGACTTCCAAAAAGCGTTCAATAAGATACCTCATAAAAGGTTACTTAATAAGATAAGGGCCCATGGTGTTGGGGGTATTGTATTAGCATGGATAGAGGATTGGCTAACTGATAGAAAACAGAGATTTGGGATAGGAGGGACATTTTCAGTATGACAATCTCTAACTAGCTGAGTACCACAGGAATCAATGCTGGGGCCAAAATTATTTACAACATAAAGGAATGACTTAGACAAGGGAAGTGAATATACTGTTGCCAAATTTGTGGATGACACAAAAATAGGTGGGAAGGTAAGTGGTGAGGATGACACGAAGAATCTACAGAGGGATATAGACAGGTTAGGTGAGTGGGCAAAAACTTAGCAGATGGAATATAATGTAGGAAAATGTGAAGTTATCACTTTGGTAGGAAGAGTAAAGGAGCTGAATATTAGTTACTTGGAGAAAGACTGCAGAAAACTGCAGCGAGGAGGGATTTGGGGGTCCTCGTGCATAAATCACTAAAAGTTAGCAAGTAATTGGGAAGGCAAATGGAATGTTGGTCTTTATTTCAAAGGGAATGGAGTATAAAAATAGGGAAGTCTTGCTAAAACTATATAAGGCACTAGTTAGACCACAGCTGGAATACTGTGAACAGTTTTGGTCCTCTTATCTAAGGAAAGACAAACTGGCATGCGAGGCAGTCCGAGAAGGTTCACTAGGTTGATCCCAAGTATGGAAAGATTTTCTTATGAGGAGAGGTTGAGCCTGCACTCATTGGAGTTTAGATAGGTAAGAGGCGACCTTATTGAGATGTATAAGATTCTCAGAGGGCTTCACAGGGTAGATGCTGAGAGGTTGTTTCCCCTTGTGGGAGAGTCTAGGAGCATGATCTCAGAATAAGGGGGATGTCCATTTAAGACAGAGATGAGGAGGAATTTCTTCTCTCAGAAGATAATGTACCTGTGGAATTCTTTACTACAGAGAGCTGTTAAGGCTGGGTCGTTAAGTATGTTCAAGGCTGAGATAGACAGATTGTTAGTCAGTAAGGGAATCAAGGGTTATGGGAATGAAGCGGGAAAGTGAAGTTGAGGATCCTTTCAGTTCAATCGTGATCTCACTGAATGCCAGAGTAGACTCGATGGGCCGAATAGCCTACTTCTGCTCCTACGTCTTATGGCCTTAAACAGAAAAAGGTACTTCAGAACTAAAAAATAAGTTGGTTATCCATTGGCATGCATCTTGTGAAAATCAAACGGACTTTCTGCACACTATTAGATACAAAACCCTGTCAATACATATACATAGAGTTCAGCTTTGGCTGGGCACAGCGAGGAATGCAATCATCACAATAAAAAACATAATATTTATCCTTAAGTTCAGACCAATTCTTTAAAGCCGCAATCCACACAGCAAAGAACGCAGCTATAGAGACAGAACGCTGGCACACAGTCAGAACAAGAGATTTCTGTTAACTTAATATGTTGCCTCAGACATCAGCTCAGTGTTTGCTTTGCTTAAGGTCAGCAATGCAAAATTCCTAAATTCCTAAATTCTTAGTGAGAACAGCCAGGTGTACATAAGGATCGAGTGACCCTGATGAATGCTGTTGGCTTTGGAAGTTTACATTGGATATTTATAAAGAGCAAAGGTTGCAGTATGTTTAAATTTGCTTTAACAGACGTAACATGCCTTACCAAGCCTTTGTGCACAGGAAAATTAACTTTCATGGATGGTAAATAGGTGCATTTTTCTATCTGTTGTCCAGTTAAAAATATCAACCCAGTGGAAGCATGGCTTGGAAAATGAAGAACTGTTATTAGTTTTTGGGCTGTCTTTTGTAAGAAAAGTTTAGTTTTTCACATAGTTTGGAAATGGCAAGGAAAGAAGGGAAATTTCACAGGCATATTTAGAATCATAGAATCCCACTAGTGCAGAAGGAGGCCATTCAGCCCATTGAGTCTGCACCGACCACAATCCAACCCAGGCCCGATTCCCAGAAACCGACATATTTACCTTGCTAACCCCCATGACACTAGGGAAAATTTAGCATGGCCAATCAACCTAACTTGTACATCTTTAGACTGTGGGAGGAAACCGGAGCACACCCAGGCAGACACAGGGAGTATGTGCAAACTCCACACAGACACTGGCCCAAGGCCAGAATTGAACGCGGGTCCCTGGCACTGTGAGGCAGCAGTGCTAACCACTGTGCCAGCTTGCCGGGGTACAGATTCATAGCTCCTTGAAAGTGGAGTCACAGGTGGACAGAATGGTGAAGAAGGCATTCGGCATGCTTGGTTTCATTGGTCAGAACATTGAATACAGGAGTTGGGACGTCTTGTTGAAGTTGGACAAGACATTGGTGAGGCCACACTTGGAGTACTGTGTACAGTTCTGGTCACTCTATTATAGAAAGGGTATTATTAAACTAGAAAGATTGCAGAAAAGATTTACTAGGATGCTACCGGGACTTGATAGTTTGAGTTATAAAGAGAGGCTGGATGGACTGGGACTCTTTTCCCCGGAGCGTAGGGGACTTAGGGGTGATCTTATAGAGGTCTATAAAATAATGAGGGGCATAGATCAGTTGGATAGTCAACATCTTTTCCCAAAAGTAGGGGAGTGTAAAACTAGAGGGCATAGGTTTGAGGTGCGAGGGGAGCGATACAAAAGGGTCCAGAGGGGCAATTTTTTCACTCAGAGGGTGGTGCGTGTCTGGAATAAGCTGCCAGAGGTAGTAGTAGAGGCGGGTACAATTTTGTCTTTTAAAAAGCGTTTAGACAGTTACATGGATATGATAGGTCTAGGGGGATATGGGCCAAACGCAGGCAATTGGGACAAGCTTAGTGGTTAAAAACAGGGCGGCATGGACAGGTTGGGCTGAAGGGCCTGGTTCCATGCTGTAAATCTCTGTGACTCTATTTATGCATTTATCAATCTTGTATCAAACATATGCCCATCCTGCCACACCTCTTAAATATATCACTATGTGTAAGTATCATAACTTGTTTCCACAACAAATTGTGGTTGGCTCAAATAACACTTGCAAGTTTCCATTTAAAATACCCTCTTTCCAAAATGTGAACAACGTCAACAAGAATGACATGGTGAAAGTTACGGTTTGTGACCTTCCTCCTGTGGAATTGCCCATTGTTGCAACGAGGCAGAGTCATAGAGTCCCGACAGTGCAGAAAGAGGCCATTTGGCCCATTGAGCCTGTATCGACAACAATCCCACCCATGCCCTATCCCCGTTACCCCATGCATTAACCCTGCTCGTCCCCCTGACACTAACGGGCAATTTAGCATGGCCAATCAACCTAACTTGCACATCTTTGGAGCGTGAGAGGAAACCAGAGCACCCGGAAGAAACCCACGCAGACACGGGGATAATGTGCAAACTCCACACAGACAGTCACCCGAGGCCAGAATTGAATCTGAGTCCCTGGCACTGTGAGGCAGCAGTGCTAACCGCTGCGCCACCATGCAGAAGGTTAACAATTAATAACATGAGCAGTTGCAAAAAATATTAAGAAGTATATTATTATCGATTTACTGCTTTTTAAGGTTTACACCGTTCGACAAATGTTCTGAGCTGACTGTGTTCCAGTAAACAAGCGGGAGAGCTGCGAGTGTGAGACTGAGGGGATAGTATGAGCAATGCAACAATCCTAGCAATGTATTGGAGGACATTTTTCCAGACCGCTTACAAGCCCTTTTGAACACTGCTATCTGCATCCATGCTCGCAGTAAGAAGTTGCATGAGAGAAGTTTGAGCTGAGTGGAGCTGGCTTTCTGCCCCATGTGTCATTCTTTCCTAGGTCAAAATCACTCTTAAAATGACATCCAGTACCTGCGCCAGTTGAAATACACCTCCCCTCAAGAGACACGTGCTGGCTTGAAGCAGGATACCTTGTACTCATGTTAGCTTCATAACTTTGCATCGTCTAACAAGTGTGCCACCAGAGAACAGCTCTTTTAGCTTTGGCTGCACTCCGCAAACATTTAAATTAGCAAGAAGAATGAACTTTGCATGGATCTTGCATTGGGAGCTACAGAGGAAGCAACGTTACACATTGCAATCCCCATGTATTTTTGGGAGTTTTCAAATTTTGCAGTCTTCATATCTAGTGCTTAATCTTCCTCTTTATTCTTCCAATAGTATTCTTGAATGTGTCCACTTGTTACCAATTCAGAACTGCTCATTATGCAGAAGATCTACATTCGAGCCAGGGCTGAGACTCATCAGGCAATGTGTGGATCTGTGGGAGAAAGGGAGATGAATGCAGAGGTGGACACAAACTCACATGCAGTTGGTGATGAGAGAGGTTTAAAGTCTGACAGAAAAGTTGTTGATAATTCACAAGCAGTGGTCTATTGTACAATCAGTGAGAATATTCTAAGGCTCAGTGCAACATCTGGATTTGAGACTTGGCTTTATGTTGGGAATTCTCCTGAGCACTCCCTGTTCCTCAGTTTGTGTAACAAAAAAGCTTTTAAATTCAATGATGACTCAGTGAAAAGTGATAACAGAAGAAGAATCTATCTTGTCTTCAATGGCGAGACTTGTGACTGCGTTAATTGAATACATGAGCTGGACACATGATGATCAGTCCGAAGATGTGCTGGTTAGGGGCATTGGCCATGCTAAGTTATCCCTCAGTGTACCTGAACAGGCACCGGAGTGTGGCGACTAGGGGATTTTCACGATAATTTCATTGCAAGCCAACTTGTGACAATAAGGATAAATAAAATAAACGAAGACATGTAGGCTAGGTAAAATGCCCCTTATTATCCAAATATGTATAGGTTAAGTGGATTAGCCATGGTAAATGTGTACGGTTACCGGTTGGGTAAGATGCTTTTTTGGAGAGTCAGTGCAGAATTGATGGGCCGAATGACCTTCTTCTGCACTGTAGGGATCCTATGGTTCATGCAGTCATTGACTTGGTATATTTGATTGGAGATCATGCTGCTGGGAAACAAGTAGATAGAGTATACAACAAGTTTTGGTTAGAAGGTGGAGTCGTTTATAGGTGAATGGTGGAAGAAAGGGAGCCAGAAGATATAGCCAGGAGACAAACAGTCAGAGTGTAGCCGAAATTAGCCAACAATTCTCTCGCAACAAAGTGAATGAGTAGAAGTCTGTAGAGGTTAGGTGGATTATGTGGAGTCTGTAGAGGTTGCCACTGAAGCAAGAGAGAAGATTGTTCAAGAATGTTAACCATGGCTCTGCACACAAGAGATTGGAAAGAAGTAAGCGATAGTCCTGGGAGACAATGTAATCAAGGGTTAGACAGGTCTGTTTATGACAGTGACTTGGAGTCCAACCTGTGCAATAGTTTGGTGCTAGGAGAACACACAGTTGCAATAGTTCATGTCACAACAAGCAATCCTGGCAGGACAAGGGAAGGATTCTTAAGGAGCTAAGAAGGCAACTAAAAAAAAGTCTCTGGAATATTAACTATTCCAGGTGCTAAACTGGATAAGAATGGAAGGATTAAGGATCTGAAGTGGGTCATTGAATATGCGGTTTCAAATTTGTAGCAAATTGGCACCAGTCCTGGAACAAAGTGAGCCTAAATAAAACAAATCTCCACCTAAACTGAACCAGAGTTAATATTCTGGCATCAAAACTGTACAACGATGTGGGTGTGAGTTTAAACATGGAGGTGAAGGAGGGGTAATAATAAATACAGTGCAGCGAATAAGGGCGAAAGACTAGAAGATAGAAAGATCCAAAGATTCTTAGGCTGAAAGAATAAATGTGTAAACATTAAAAACAAATTTGCAGAGCTGGAAATATTAAACTCAATGGAAAGGTACGATGTAATAAAGTTGTCAAAAAGTTGCCTTCAAGACAAGCACAGTTGATGCAAGAGCTAGAGAAAACAAGGAGGCAATACTAACTCAGGATATGATTATAGAATCATAGAATCCCTACAGTGCAAAAGGAGGCCATTTGGCCCATCAGGAAGAATGACATGGTGAAAGTTATGGTTTGTGACCTTGCTCCTGTGGAATTGTCCACTGTTGCAAGAGTCAGAATCATAGGATCCCTACACTGCAGAAAGAGGCCATTTGGCCCATCGAGTCTGCACAATCCCACTCAGCCAGCCCTTATCTCCATAACCCCACGTATTTACTCTGCTAGTCCCCCAATACTGAGTGGCAAGTTTAACATGGCCAATCAACCTAACCTGCACATCTTTTGGACTGTGGGAGAAAACCAGAGGACCCGGAGGAAACCCTTGCATACACGAGGAGAATGTGCAAACTCCACACAGACAGTGACCCAAGCCGGGAATCGAACCCAGGTCCCTGGCGCTGTGACACAGCAGTGCCAACCACTGTGCCACCTTACTGCCCCATTACTGGAAGTAAAACACTAACACGAGTGGCTTTCAGGCCCAGTCTGCTTGCTCTAAAATGGGAAGTTATGTACATATTACAGATGCTGGAAACCCAAAATAAAAACAGGAAACACTCAGCAGGTCGGGCAGCATGAGTGGAGAGAAACATGAGTTTTGTTTCAGATCGATGACCCTTCATTAGGACTGAGGAAGGAAAGAAATTTAACAGGCAGGGAGGAGGGGGCAGGAAGAACAAAAGAGAGTGTCCGTGACAGGGTGGAGGGCAGGAGAGATTAAAAGACAAAAGGTTATATGGTGCAAAAGCTGAAGGGAGGTGGGACAGGTAAAGAAACAAAGGATGTGTCCAGATGAGGCGCGAATGGCGGCATCCGAATGCAACATGAAGAAAGAAACTAGACAAGACTGAACCGGCAAAGAAAAGCATGGAACAAGATGGAGGCAGAGGTTGTGATCTAAAATTGTTGAATTCATTGTTGACTCAACTCAGTTCAACAATTTCCGATTATCATCTCTGCCTCTGTGTTGTGCTGTTTTTTTTGACAGTTCAGTTTGGTCTCATTTCCTTCTTTATTCCTTCGTGCTGCATTCAGATAACTGCTGCAGCCATCCTTGCCACACCTGGACATATTTTTTGCTTCTCATTACCCCTGCTCCTTTTGTCTTTTATACGAGGAAAACTAGTCATTTAATAGCTGGTACCCTTATCACAGAAACTTTAGTTTGGTTCTCCCTACCCTGTCAGCAATCTGAAATGTTGGGGGCGATTCTCCCAAAAGTGCTGAATTGGCGGGAAAACTGTTCTAAATCCCAACTGTTTTCTCAGTTCAGCTTCTCACCTGAATCTCCGCACTCTGTGCACTGCAGAGGTCCCAGTCCTGAATATCATTAAAAACCCAGAGGCGGGACCAAAGAGCAAAAAATATGTCCCAGGTGTGGCATGGATGGCATGATGAGCGGGAACCCGCACTGCTCACATCTCTGGGAGATCGCGGAAAAGACCACCCACCACCCAGATACTGCCATCCAACCCCCACAGACATCGCTGGCCTCATCACTGGCCCCCACAACCCGCCCCCCACACACATCGCTGGCCCCCACAACTCCCACCCCAACACACATCGCTGGCCTCATCACTGGCCCCCACAACTCCCACCCCAACACACATTACTGGCCCCCACAACCCTCCAACACACATCACAGGCCTCATCGCTGGCCCCCACAACCCCCCCTCCCCCATACAGACATTGCTGGTCCCCACAACGCCCCCACAGACATTGCTGGCCTCATTGCCGGCACCCACAACTCCCCCACAGACATGGCTGCCTGCTCACCTTATGCCCCCATGGATCTAGATAATGTGGGAATGCAATCCCTCCATCCCTTGAACATACTGTCCTCACTGCTGTCCTAGCACACCTAGCGTTGTGCTGACATGCACAACCCCAGCTTGCGATCATTCCCTCTCTTAACATGGGAGCCTTGAGTATTGTACCCCGCCTGGACACAGCAGCCTATTGAATGGCAGCCAATCAGAACCCCGAGGGATGCATGACACTCAACTGAATGCAGCCTTCAAAATTTCTCACAAGTATTTGTTGCTAACGGGCCCTTGACTGGTCACACTCACTGCACCCGCACTCCCTTAATAAGCCAGAGCTGTATATGGAATGGACACACAGCCAGCCACCCCACAAAGATGGCTGCTCGTAAACCAGTTCCCAGATTTTCAGAGGCAGACAAGGAGCACCTGCTCGATGTCACGGAGGAGAGGTGTGAATGGATCTTCCCCAGCCAGGGCCCCAACCCAAAAGGTGCATCTGCCACGGCATTGTGGCAGAAGTGGTGAATGCCAGGGGCCTGACACCGCGATCTGGCAGGCAGTGTCGCAAAAAAATTAACGACCTTCTGCGAGCAGCAAGGGTGAGTGAGCATCCCTCTTGGAACCGCGCACAAGCTTGGCACGGATCTCCAACCTTGCTTAGATACCTGAAGGGCATGCAACAAGTGACCCATCTCCAGGAACAGAATCTAACCCCTTCCCCTCACCCCTCAATGAGCACCCTTCAGTGGTAACCGCTTTCCCCGAAACTGTCAGCACAACGCCCGAGACACAGGCACGCATTGTGCACCATACACTGCAATATGTTAATGTTTGCTATCCATCTTATGTTCCCACAGGAAAAGAACATCCAAAACGGACGGGAGATGACACAGACTGGTGGTGTGCCTGACCTGCGCCAGCTGGCCAGCATGGAGGAGCCATGGAGCTGGCAGAGGGTGATGGGATCCCGAATGCTCACCGACTGCCAGGTCAGGGTACAGCAAGCAAGTGAGCAGAAGCGCACCCTCAACATTAGTCCTCCTCTAAGTAAGTGCAAGACTGCATGAAATGTTTTGCCTCCTCCCCCTAATGTGTATTATTTTTTTCCAGCTCTGGACCCAGAGGAACCCGACCCTTCGGGTACTGCCGTCACCCCTGCTGCTCTGGAACAAACTGCCCACGACCCCCTGGATGACACCTTGGAGGAAGGCACTGAGGAATCCTCCGAGGGCAGCGTCACTGAAGCGACACCAGCATGTACCACACAACCCACCAACACAGAGACGATCACCATGGTGGGTACCTTTAGTGTTGAGGCTTCTGGGTCATGATCTGGTGAGCACATCACAGCTGCTGATGCACATCGGGTGGAGGCGGGCACATCCAAGGGCCCAGGCACACGGAGGTCTGCCGGAGGCCAGGATTCAGCTGTTCCCAAGCCAGCTGCTCAGCCTCTGGGTTTGTTCCTCCCAAGGCTGGTGGGGATGCATCAGGAAACCCGGGGAGTTGTGGAAGGGCTGTCAGCAACCATGCTGCGACTGCAAGGCTGTTTAGGGGAGTCAAACAGAGTGCTGTTGAAGGAGGTGGTGCCGACACAGCATGAGACCCAGGCCAACACTGCAAGAGTGGCGACCGCAGTGGCTCAGGGGTCTGTCCTCATGGGTGACATGGTCCAGGCCATCCTGGAGACACAACGGGTGAGTGCGTTTCTGTCATCCAGGAGGCACAGCGTTCAATGACCGTGGGTGTCGGGGGCATGTGGGAGACAGTGCTGGCCGTGGCTGGGACTCTCGCTGGCATTCTGGAGACACAGCAGGCCGTGGTTGTGAGCCTCGGCAACTTAGCCCAGGGTCAGAGGGCTACTGCTGAGGGGCTCCAGAGCCTGGCTTGCTTACAGAATGCTGTAGTGGAGGGGCTCTGGAGCTTGGCAAAGTCTCAGAGGGCCAGGGCTGAGGGATCACACATCATGGGGCAGACGCATCTGGGCCTCCAGGACTGGCAGAGCCAGGTGACGCTGGAACTCCTGGAGCTCAGTCCAGCTACCCTGGAGTCCCATGGAGTGCCCCCAGGGCCTCTGGGCACCCCAAGGGAGGAGGAAGGGCTCGAGTCTATGCTGGGGCCTTCCACCCAGGAGAACCCGGACGTCCAGAGACTTTCCGATTTCCCCTTTCCTCACACCGGGGCATCTCAGGGCCAGCGAGATGAACAGGTGGCACTGAAACAGTGTCATCCGCAAGTCAGGCGGAGCCCTCCAGGTCCCGGCCACCCAGTGGACACTTGCCAAGCGCATCACAGGCAATGGTGCACACATCACCGCTGGACACCTCCAGCTCCGATGTGCATCCTGGGGTAGCACCGAGAAGAAGCAGTGGACAATACAAAGTTAGAAAGTTGTAGTTCACTAAGAGCGCACGGGTGAAGGTCATCATTTGTCAGGGTTTGGTAATCATTTATGTTAAGAGCACAATAAACTGTTAATTGCACATCATGCTATGACTAATGTGTCTCTGATTCTCTTCCCTCCCCACCCCCACAGTTCAGTGTTCCTGACTCCAGTTAACTCAGTTTCTCTCCACAGATACTGCCTGAACCGTTGAATATTTCCAGCATTACCTATTTTTATTTTGGAAATTATGAGGGCTGTGCAACAATATTGGACATCCATTATGTACTGACAAAGATATAAAGGAAGAGATTTACAGACGATTCAAAGATGTTTACCGAATAAATGTAATGATACAGGTATCAACTATTCAGCAGAAGTCTGAATACAAACTCAGGTGGTCAAAGTAGCAGTTCACACAACTTCTACAAAACTCTTTGCATTAGATTGTTACAAATAAAACTAGGAAAGATGTCACCACATCAATAACGTGCATTTACATAGCATCTTTAATATAGTAAAACTGCACTTTACAGGAACTTTGGCTTGAAGGGGATAATAGAGCAGGTGACCCAAAGCTTAGTCAGAGATAGTTTTTTAAGAATGAGATCCCAGGACAGTTGGTTTGTGATGCAGAGCGAGGCCAACAGCGCGGGTTCAATTTCTGTACCAGCTGAGGTTATTCATGAAGCCTTCTCATCCTTGCCCGTGTCCTGAAGTGTGGTGATCTTCAGCTTAAATCACCACCGGTCAGCTCTCCTGGGAAGAGCAGCCTATGGTCATCTGGGACTATGGCAACTACACTAAATAAGGAAAGATAGAGAGAGAGAGAGAGAGGTTTAGAGAGAGAATTAGAGAGGAACAGACGCAGCTGAAGGCCCAGCCAACAACAAATTGAAGGAGCACAGAGATCTTCCAAGTTATAGAGCTGAAGAAGGTAATGGAGACATGGAATAGGTGGAGGCGTAGAGGGATTTGAAAACTAGAATGAGAATTTCAAAATTGAAGCAAATTGAAGCCAGCCCAGGAACATTGAAGGTCAGCAAGCACTGTGGTGATGGGTGAATGGGACCTGCTGCAAGTTAGGATACTAGAATTTAATTAATTTCCAGGACAAGGGAGCTAAAAGATAGGAGCACATTCATAGTGTTCCTTTAGTGAAACATAATTAGATCTAGACCAAATAGATAAGGCAGAACTGTAATAGTACCATTAAAATTGAAACGTATTGTTCGGCAGACTATTACGACAATTGGAATTTACCTACCACATGATAAATCTAGTGGAGATGTTGGAAAGCCCCAGGGATAAAATAGAAATCATTATCCCATTACAAACATTGTCAACATTTTACTTGTTAAACTTTAACAGCATCCTCCAAATGCACAATCTACAAGGACAAAGACAGAATGAAAACAACATTGCCTCCAAGTTACACACTATCCTGACTTTGATCAAGTCTCATCTTCATACTGAGGATACCACCCATCATGCTGTGTTAAATGGAATAGATGCAGAACAAATCTAGCAGCTCAAAACATGAGGAGCTGTGGGCCTCGTGCCGCAGAATTGTATTCAACCACAATCGAGAATCTCAGACCAGCATATTCCACACTAGTATTACCCTTAAGCCAAGGATCAACACTAGTTTAATGAATATAGGAGAGCATACTAGGAGCAGTAACAGGCATACCTAAAACAAAAGTTGGAAGGCCGAAGGGCCTGTTTCCTGTGCTGTACTGTTCTTTGTTCTTCTTAAAACTACTAACTGGTGAAATTGCAACACAGGACATTCGAAATAGCAGAAGCGGCATGCTGAAATCAAAGCTAAGTGATCCTCCAAGCAATGGATCAGACCAAAGCTCTTTAGCCCTGCCACATCCAGTTATGAAGAGTGGTGGACAAATGAAGAACTAAGCGAGAAAATTCCACATCCATCCCCATCCTCAATGTTTGGAGAATCCAGCTTGTCAGTGCAAAATATGTCTGAAATGCTTGAAAATTTCTTCATCCAGAAGTGCAGAGTGAATGATCCATCTTGGTCTCCTCCCAAAGTGCCCAGCATCACAGATGCCAGTCTTCAGCCAATATGGACTCCATGTGCTATCAAGCTGGGCCCATTGGACACCAAAGGCTAGGACACCACTAACATCCCAGCTATGACTGCTGGCAGCTCCAGAACAAGCTATGCCCCTAGCCAAGTGTTCCAGCAAAGCATCTGCCATCAACCTCACACTGTGGAACAGTGGCCAGGTGTATCTCACGCACAAAAGCAAGACAATGCCGCTCCTACCCAACACAAAGGAAGATGGTTATAGTTGTTGAAGGCCAATCCTCTCAGCCCCAGGTCAAATGCCAGGCAATTACCATCTCCAAAAAGAGAGAATCTAACTAGTCTGGCACGCCTGGTGGGACTTTGTCACAGTTAAAATAAAAACATAAGGGTCTTCCTGCCTTCACCCCTCACAAAGCCCCATCCATGCCAATTCATGCCCCCATGCCAGGCTATGCTTCCCCACAACCCATGGTTGCTATGTCCCCAATGCCAAGTGATGGCACATCACCTACATGCCCATGGTCCTTCATGCCACCATGCCAAGCTATGCCCCTCCACGGCCTCGCATGCCCCTTGTGCCAAGTTATGGCACTTCCCTGGCTGCTGAACTACTACTATACAATGTATAGAACCAATGAGCCCGATGATTACAGTGGGATGGGTAAAACATAATTTAAAAAGTCATTAATTTATTATTTTCCTCTGTTTAAAACTCATTTCACTATAGGCAATACAAGTGTTACCGTTTAAAACATCAATATTAGAAACTCACAGGCCCTTGAAACCACTGAACATTGTGTAAGTAAACATTGAGACACTGAAGACAGAGATCAGAGCGCCAAATGAACAATGGCAGCAGTGTGTATCATCTACAAGATGTACTGCAGGAACTCACCAATGTTCCTTAGGCAGCACCTGCCAAACACACGGCCACTACCATCTAGAAGGACAAGGATAGCAGATAGCTGGGAACACCACCACATGTAGATTCCCCTCCAAGCCACTCACCATCCTGACTTGGAAATATATTGTCGTTCCTTCACTGTCACTGGGTCAAAATCCTGGAACTCCCTCCCTACAGCACTGTGGGTGTACCTACACCTCAGGGACTGAAGTGGTTCAAGAAGACAGCTCATCACCACCTACTGAAGGGCAACAGGGGATGAGCAATAAATGTTCACCTAGCCCACATCCCTTAAGTGAATTTTTAAAAAGCTCTTAGTAAAGCAATGTTTTGAGGCTCAGCTGATTCAACAGTTTGGTGGTGTAGTGGTTAGCACTGCTGCTCACAGCGCCGGGGACCCAGGTTCAATTCCAGCCTCTGGTCACTATCTCTGTGGAGTTTGCACTTTCTCCCCATGTCTGTGCGAGTTTCCTCACAAAAATGTGTGGGTTAGGTTGATTGGCTATGCTAAATTGACCCCAGTGTCAGGGGGATTAGAAGGGTAAGTGTGGGTTACGGGAATAGAGCCTGGTTGGGATTGTGGTTAGTACAGACTCTATGGATCAAATGGCTTCCTTCTGTACTGTAGGGATTTTATGAATAATGGATGTCTGTACTCTCAGCCAAACAACTTTTATTGAATGAGATGCACCCCCAGCGGGAGTATGGAGGTGGGGGTGTGGGTGTGGTGGATGGAATGCCATAAGGAGGACCTTGAAACTTAACAGTCACCTCATGCAGACGAGTGTTCACGACTCCTTTGATGGAGACTCTCTAAAAACATCGAGCGGACATGAAAATTGCCAATAGAACATGCCCATCTCTGCAATGGAGCAAGTTAGGTCAGGACATGACATGAAGCATCTGGCACCCTTTTAAGGCACTCCTGAGAATCAGACAGCCTGGGAATGGGATCAGGAATCTTGGAATCCGGACCTATCCACCATTTTTAGACTCTGAAATTTCAATCCTCTATCGCCGTTCCTTCAGTGTCACAGGGCCCGATTT
The DNA here is from genome assembly GCF_964213995.1 of Mustelus asterias. Lineage (NCBI taxonomy): Eukaryota > Metazoa > Chordata > Chondrichthyes > Carcharhiniformes > Triakidae > Mustelus > Mustelus asterias. The sequence goes on from NC_135809.1 coordinate 83,285,788, forward strand.
TACCATTAAATAGCGCCCATTTTTGGACGCGAAAACTTGGTAAAGTCAGGCTTGAGGCAAGTAGCGTGATCCGCGACCGACTTTGTGCCCATTCCTTTTTACCAGGGGCCTAAACTGGCCAACGTCGGGACCATACCTGAAACAGACGCGACATCAATTTAAATGCATTTGCTCAATAATACTTAATGGGCTGCACCCCAAACTTACTGGCACTTCCCCCTTTACCCCTGCATTCGCCGGTCCAGATTTGGCGTGAAACAGACATGGTCTGCAAAGGTCCGATTCAGGCACTCCAGCTTCTGAGGAGGTAAGTTCAGAGGTTCCGGCGGCTCTCTAACTCAGATTGGTGTTTTGGGGGGGGTAAGGGGTGGGTGGGAGGCAAGGGGTGGGTGGGAGGCATGTCAGATGGCTCTCTGGTGGGGGAGGGAGGGAGGTGTGTCAGATGGCTCTCTGGGGGGAGTCTGCTGCCACTCTGCGTGAGATCGGTGTGGGGGGGCCCACTGCCACTCTGCATGCGATCGTTCTGGGTGGTGGGGGATAAGGGGGTCAGTTATGTTGTGGGGGTGGGACAATGTCTGTGGGGGCCAGTGGCATTATCAGGGCCCGGGAGCGATGTGGCAGGAGAGCATTTGTCTATTTTCTTTTCAACTGCACGTATGCAGTTTAAGGCTCCGATCGGAGCTGCAGTATTTTGGGCACGTTAAGCCCCGCCCACGGACTTCTACAGTGCAATTCAGAAGAATCACTGATATTGTTTCAGGCAGAGTGTATATGGGGGCGCCTGAGAACAGGTCCAAAAGTTCGATCTGAAACACTCCCAGTTTCAGCACTTAGAATCATAATGGTAAAATCAGGCCGTCTGTCAAAATCTTAGAACTCTTTCTCGAACAGCAATTTGGGAGTACTTGCACCACATGGTATGTGACAATAAAGGTTGGCCTAGCGAGCGACACCCACATCCCCTGAACAAGTAAAAAGAGGAATTCTGGATAAATTAAAAAAGCTTTTTTTTTTAATTTAAGTTTTTTGAGCAGATAATAATGCAAGCATAAAATACAACTTTATAAAAAGCAAAGGCAGCTAACATTTTACAGTTTATATCCAGACAGCCAAAGTTTCCTTATAAAAATCCACACATTTACAGAGAATCTAATTATTCACCCAATTATCTACAGTATTAATATGTTCAATACGTTAATACATTCATCATTAATATGTTCAATTCCTGGTCTTCTGATCATAACCTTCTCTCATTCAGACTGAGATTTTCCAGCAACCTCAATGACCAATGAGATGCACATGATCGATTAGGCTTTCTGCTGGTAGTTTTTCTTGGTCCTTACAAATCATTTGACTGGTCACAATTACAATAGGCAAACTCTGTTCTTCCACTCCACAGTCAGACACAATCTGGCCAGTTAAACTGTAAGCATTTCTCTCAACCGGTCAAATCCTCATTCTCTGGTTTCCCAGTGAGATTCAATCTCCACTCACGTCCATTTCCTTCGTACTTGGTTCTGGCGTGACCAGACTCTCACCCACTCTTGCATGTATGCTTGTTCTTGGCATCTGCCTGCCAATTTCCCAGTTTCTCTTCTGCTCCATACAGTCGGTCCGTTTGAAATGCTGTTAAACTAAAATAGTTACTCTGCGATTATGTAATTCAAGTCCCTGCTGTAATTTGCCAAATACAAAGAAAAATCTTGCAAGTTTACCGTGGACTTTTTAGGAGGCAATGGGAAGGAGACATTATTGTATGGACATACATTCAAAGTACAGCACTCACTTTAATTTACTCCTGAAAATCTTTTTGTTTAAAAAAATTATTTCAGTGATTTATTTTAGTTGAAAAGGATAACAAATCCAATTATATTTAAAATCCCATTTCCCGGAATGTTATATTTTATCTAAACATTATCTGTACAATTCTAATCTGACAACCACCACCAAATGTCCTGGCCTTCTAGGAGTTCCTGAACATGCATCTTTGTTTCTATGTCCTTCTATGTGGTTATACCATTTCAGCCCCCAACATCTTAAACTCACACTCTCTGTGGAATGAATACTCATGGGGTGGGATTTTCCAGCTGGCAGAGGAGGCTGGGGAAACCCTATTGACAGCGGCAGGACTGGAAGTTGCTTCCACTGGCTAATGGCAGGCTGTCTCTGCTGCTCTAGCATACGCCATAGGTGGAGGCGTTGGGGGGGGGGGGGGGGGGGGGGGGAGGGAAATCCCTCCCATGATTTGTAGTGTTGGAAGGATTTCCTATACTCTTTTGCAACTGTTTATCTGAAAACCAGTGTTGGAATTGATATCATTGAACTCCCTCCCAACGTAATAAATGTATTTACACTGCCCCAAGAATTTGCCATAACCCTTCATGACATTAGCATACGGACATTTCCAAAACTGGTTTTTGAGCAACTCTAATACTGCTTCATCTCATTAATCCTAGTTTACTGACTCCATTAGGGGCCAACCCATACCACTCAATTACCCACAAAGATATAAGATAGATCAGAAATCTAATTAGGTGTGAGTAACAGAACACAGCAAATTTTGAAAGATTCAAACATTGCATTGTCAAATGAACAATTGTATAACCAACAGTGTAACGTACATAAGTTGGGGTACCTCGGAAGCTACAAAGATTTTATACCTCTTCACAGAAAATGGCACTTGTTTCAATTAGATTGCTAAACAACTTGACCCATCACTTAAAATGATTTAGTGCCCGTTAACCCAACTCAGCTTGCTGGATGGAGTATCTGACTGCTACCAGTCGAAACAGGACTTTGAGATTTCACTGAAAAAGTATTAAAATCATTTTTGGTGCACTACTACTTTGAAAATGAACAAAAGTTAAAACCTGGATTTGCTGACACATTTTGAAGGTCAGCACAGACAAATCTTATTCAGATACTCCAAAAAGGAATAAGCTTGTCGTACATATATAAACATTTTGATAAATATATACAAGTTTACACAATCACTGAACGTCGATGCTGCTTGTGGAGATGTTCAGTCCCAATGTATTTATGGTAGATTCAGACACCGGCAGGCAGGTTTCTGTTAACAGGAGAGCAGTTTGCAACAATTATAAAGGAAAAGGGAATAGATTCAGTTTTACTTCATCCTCTTTTTGGGGAGGCGCATCCGGTAGGATCTACTTCTCTGCTGCTTTGATTGAAGCATGTGGCACCAGATTAGACCTCAGTTGGACACAAAATCATATTTTTGGTAACCTTTCTGCAGAAGGAAAAGAAGAAAATCACACTGAAATCGACAGATTGAAATCTATGAAGGAAGCGCTTTAAATTTTTGAAAAAAAAAATCAGCAATGAGAACAACTCGCATTAATACAGCCTTTAGGAACATCACAAAGCACTCTGCAACGGCACAATCGGATTAAAATGGACACCAGGCTAAACAGGACATATTTTAAAGGAGGGCCTTTAAAGGAAAAGCAGAGGGGGCTTTAATAATTGAATTTCGCAACGTGACAATGGTGGAGTGGATGCACAAGGCGGCAGGATGGGAGCAATGCAGATTTCTGGGCACAGTGGGGGAAGAAAAGAGAGAGACAAAGATGTTGACAATTTAAAATCTGAAGCACTGGGACACCAGGAACAAAGGGGGTGATGGTTGAGAGCAACTTGCTACATGAAAGCAAGTAGACAGCATGATTTTGGATGAAGCAAAAGTTAATGGGAAAGCAGAGGGTGGGAGGGCTAACATTTCATCAAGGCCAGAAGACCAGGATCTGCACCAGAGACTTTGGCCTATTCCTATGTCTTTGAAGAAGGCTCAGCAGTGCCTATATTTCCTGAGGATGCTAAAGAGAGCCAACCTGTCCCCCCAGCTTCTCTCAAACTTCTACCAGTGCACAACAGAGAGCATCTTGTCGAACTCCATTACTGTGTGTATGGCAGTTGCTCCATTTCTGACCGGAAAGCTCTGCAGCAGGTGGTCAAAACTGCCCAACACATCATCGGCATCCAGCTACCAGCCATCTAGGACATTTATCACAAACGCTGTCTGCGGAGATCTCTCAGCATTACTAGAGATCCCACACATCCCAGCCATAGACCGTTTGCCCTCCTGCCATCTGGGAGCGGCTACAAATGCATTCGAGCCCATACAACCAGGCACAGGAACAACTTCTTCCCCAGAGCTGTTACCCAGCTGAACTCCATCCTTTAACATATTCCCAGGCGATGGGCATTGTGCAATATGTATGTATACACTTGATGACTATTGGTACCATTTTATAATGACTACTTGCATTTGCTTTTTTCTTTGTATCTTGAAAGTCTGCAAGCTCACTTTTCGTTGTTTTTATATTTGTGCACTATACAATGACAATAAAGTTAAATTGAATTCACCATGATGGACTGCTCACCACACTCTGTTCAACTTGTAGTTCAAAATGACATACTTCTGTGCTGTGCCGCCCTACTGCATATGTCAAGAATGTTTAATCGTTTCCAAGTTTCAAACATCAAGTTTTCACATGCAGGACTTCAACAGATTTTTCAGAGCATTTCTATTCTCTTCCCTAGCCCAAATCAGCTCATTAAGGAAGGTGTTACTCTTTCAAAGAGGCGTTCCAACCAAAATACTGCCAAATGAAACAGCTAAGTTACGAAGATTTGTTCTGCAGCAAAGCTTATTTTGCTGTTAGTAAAGAATCTGGTAGAAGTTCAGGCTTGTCCTACACTGGATTAGACGGTATGAGCTATAAGGAGAGGCTGGACAAACGAGTGTTGTTTTCTCTGGAGTGGCAGAGGCTGAGGGGAGACCTGGTAGAAGTCTATAAAATTATGAGAGGCATAGATAGGGTTGACAGTCAGAATCTTTTCCCCCAGAGTTGAAATGTCTAATACTAGGGGGCATGCACTCAAGGAGAGAGGGGAAAAGTTCAAAAGGAGATGTGAGGGGCAAGTTTTTTTTACAGAGTGGTAGGTGTCTGGAATGTGCTGCCAGGGTTGGTGCTGGAAGCAGATACGACAGGGGCATTTAAGGGGCTTTTAGATAAACACATGAATATGCAAGGAATAGAGGGATATGTAACAAGGGCAGGCAGAAGTGATTCGTTTAATTTGGTGTCATGTTTGGCACAACATTATGGGATAAAGGGCCTGTTCCTGTGCTGTACTGTTCTATGTTCGACATGCACACGCAAAGACAAATAAAATGTTAAATTTTCCTAAGTTGCAAGGAAGAATAAGAATGATTCAGTGGGGGAGATCTGAACTCGCCAGCTCTCAAACTCCCAGGGCGGCATGTTGGCAGAGTGGTTAGCTGCCTCACTGCGCCAGGGTCCCAAGTTCAATTCTAGCCTCAGGTCTTTGTGTGGAGTTTGCACTTTCTCCCCGTGTCTGCATGGGTTTCCTCCAGGTGCCCTGCTTTCCTCCCATAGTCCAAAGATGTGCGGGTTAGGTGCTTGGCCATGCTAAATTGATCCTAGTGTCAGGAGGATTAGCAGGGTAAATGCGTGGGGTTACGGGAATAGGGCCAGGGTGAGATTGTGGTCAGTACAGACTCGATGGGCTGAATGGTCTCCTTCTGCACTGTACGGATCCTATGAAGTCCTATTCTATTTATCTTCCAGAGGGGTGGTCGTGGGGAAGAACAAAACAGCTCAACCACTGGAAGTCAGCTGAGACTTTCAGTCAGGTGGAGAACACTGGAGAGGTTGTTGCAGGAGATTGGAATAGGCCAGCTGTGTTGAAAGGTGCGAGCAAGGCAGGTACAATATACCCAATGGTCTTCACCTTCTCTTAGCTGCTAGGTTTCCTGAAGCTCAGAAAACCCAGCTGGCCGGAGTTAAATTTAAAATAGTGGATAAATGTGGTGTGCGCATCTTCATTAGAACATATTTAAGTTGCCTAAGAGACAGTTGACTGTCCACTGCGCACCTCAAATTTTTAGAAGCAAAAATGAGCTGGTTCGGGTTAGGATTCAGGTTTTTAAAAAAAAACACTAACTCTTCCCTCGACCCAAATAATCTAGTTTGGGTTAAGGAAGAAATCATGTTGCTTAAAGTTGAGGGAGTTCAAGATTAATATTTGAGAACTATTCAGGACAGTGCAGAAATAGGATGAACTATTTGGGGAGGTGGTTTGACGTCTTGAAGTTCCCCTGGTGTCTTGACCAACATTCATCTCACAATGAATATCACAACCATTTAACTAGACATTTGTTCATATGCCGTCTGTAGGAATGTTGAGATGTTCTGTACAACTGGTTTGGTGTTTTAAGCTTTCAGACCTGAAAAGAGGGATCCTACTTTATCACTGAGACTATCACAAAGTGCAGGGATTTAAATATTTAATTGGGAAGGAATATTTGACAGGCATATGTAGTTACTGTATTTCCCATTTTAAAGTTGCAGATTATTACTACACAACATACTTCATCTATCTTCATAACAGCAGCAATAGGAAAGCAAACCCCTTCTCACAGGCCTCGAGTGGGCAATGGATCCCTGATTGTAGGTCTTCAGCACAACAATAACTCCTATGCGGAGGTGAATGGATTTTGGATTAAAAAGGGTTATTGTGGAGGCAAAATGTAGAATTGAGGCCATGATCAGATCAGCCATGATCATATTGAATGGTGCAGTAGGCTTGAGGGGCCAAATGGTCCTGCTCCTGATTTGTATGTTTGTATTTTTGTTGATAAGCACTCCTATACTAGAATCCCTACAGTGCAGAAGGCCATTCGGCCCATCGAGTCTGCACCAACCACAATCCAACCCAGGCCTTATTCCCGTAACCCCTCATACTTACCCTGCTAATCCCCTGATACTAGGGTCAATGTAGCATAGCCAATCAACCTAACCTGCACATCTTTGGACTGTGGGAGGAAACCCACGCAGACATGGGGAGAATGCGCAAACGCCACACATTGACCCGAGACCAGAATCGAACTTGGGTCCCTAGCGTTGTAAAGGCAGCAGTGCTAACCACTGTGCCACCTTTCAAGTAGTCGGCGAAAAGCTTAAATAACAGAACCACTCCCCTGACTCTCCAAAGTAACTGAAGTCATAATGTCTTTAGGCAAAAAGCAAGAGATTGTTTATCCATCAGATAAAACCAAATATCTGGGAAGGTGGAGGAAGCTAGGTGACCCAGATTTTTTCATTTCGTTTCAGTAAAGAGAGTTCAAAATAAAAAGAAAGACATTTTTTGGTAGCTGTTCGCTGTATAACCTTGGATATATGGATATCAGCCTGGGGATCAATTGATGTGACAGACTGTTCAAACCCTCTAGAGCATGGAGAAAAACTCATACTAGCTAAGCTTTTAAAATTAGCATCAATGAGAGTGGGGTTATTACATTACGTCAAGTCTAAAAGCCTTCAGGAGGCAGTCTAAGGACACAATGGGATTCAGGAGCATGGTCGGAATTCCAAAGTTCCTAGTTTTTAAATTTGCAAACCTTAGTAACTGAACTTCAAGTCTGCAGGCAATTAAGATCTAGAAATTAATTAAAGAAAAGCAGGCTTCAGTTTTGAAATCAAAAGGTTGCACATTCAGAAATATTTAAAATGCCCCACTCAAACGCTTAAGTCACTGTGCATGAGGTATTTTTGGGCTAATGGAATTGGCTGGCAACCTCTAACTCACCACAGTGAGATAAGACAGAGTTTACCTTCCTACTTCTCTTCCCCAGCCTTTGTGGTGCTGTCTGGTATCCATTCCGTGGGGGAGATCAGATTGTTCACCATTCCAGCACACTTCTTGTTGCATTTCTCAGATGCTGAGAGCTTTATAACTCCCTCTTTGCCAGTTATTTTGATAACGTGTGAATTTATAGTCTAATAATACCTCTTGAATTATTCAAATAAATATTGCTGCCATTCCTCTTATTTATTGCTGAAAGTAAACAGCGTTGTGAACCAAAATTTATTCTTCCCTCACCCCCATCAATTTTTTCTCCTTTATTCCTCTCCCGAGTTGTGCTGGAGTATGTATTGCCACCCTGAGGCTTAGCTCATCTCCATGTCTGTAGCTGAACAGTGAGTGTCATTAGGCTCTTTGGGCTCCAGGACCTGAGGATTCAAGCCTCATCCTGCCATACGCGACACTTGAACGTAGAAGCTTCCAACAAGAACAAGATCCGGATCTCCGGCTCAGTTTATTCTCTTTCCCGCTTGCCGTTAAGGCAATCCATAGCAGCCCCACCCCTTCAGCTAATCTAATTCATTTTGACAGACAGTCGAAGCGGTGAGAAAACCCCGAGGCCCGAGTAGTGAGTATGCCTCAACGCTACATCATTTCCTCACTGAACCATACCAAGATCCAGAGGAAAGAGTTAATATATGAAGTAACCTTGCTCCGAGACTTGAAATAGCATCTCTCTGATCCAATAAAAGTATATTGTGTAGAGATTTACATCAGGACAGATGAGCAATAAAAAAAAAATCTTTTAGGATGCATCCCCAAGAAGTTGCATACAATGCAGCAACCTTTTCCTCGAAAAGCAGACAGCTACAAAAGGGCTGCTGAACATTTTAAAATAAATGTGTGTATTAATTTTATTTGCTCAGAGGATCATTGGTGCTAGACCATTAACAGATTAGTTGGAAGCAATGGCTCTTAAATTTGTACTTCTGGTTACAACAAAGCCTTCCTTCATATAGTCAGAACTGTAAAACCAAAAGGTGCAATTCAAGACTCTTTCCTGGAAAACAAAGCAGCTGTCTTGAAATCAGCACTGCTTTAAAGAAGAGTGCGTGACCGTCTAGACAATGTTTATCGGCCTTTTGGCTAAGATCAAGCAGCAGATCAGGTGTAATGTCTGTTCTCATCAGCTTGGACCTCGTATGTCTTTCTTGTGGGGATGATGAATTGATTCGGGAGCAACTAAGGAGATGGATTAAGGGCTTGTCCCATCTACTCTGTGCATTGGCTTTGTTACTCTGAGAAAATAATTCCATTTTTTAAACTTGTATTCATACAGCAATTTTAACACTAAAATATCACAAGTACTCCACAAGGAAATAATCAGACAAAAATTGATACCAAGGCAAGGAAGGGAATATTCGGAGAAATGACTATAAGCTTGGGCAAAGAGGGAAGTTTTAAAGAGGTTCTTAAAAAAAGGAAAGAGACGCAGGAGAAGTTTAGATAGGTACTTAGACCTTAGATGGTTACAAGACCAATGGTGGTGTAAAGGAGTGGCGAATGCACAGAAGGCCAGGACTGATGGAACAAGGAGTTCCTGGAGGGTTGGAGGGGCCAGATTCAGGCAAAAGTGTCAGACACTATTGAGAGACATAGAAACAGGACCTGTGAAAAACTGTATCAGTTCCTTTAAGAGTCATGCAAAATTAAAATTCTCCACCAGTGTGCAAGAATATATGACACGAATGCAGAAAGCGAAGATCTGGGCCGTGATTCTCCCATCCCGATGCGCTAATTTTGTAGGGCAGCGGGCCAGGAGAATCCCGCAGCGGTCCATTCGCAAGATTTGCGCGACCGTTAGCGCCCTGCTTGCGTCTCCTAACGCCCGATTTCTGCTCCACGCCGGGGAGACGCATAGACTATTTAATCGGTCATTTTAATATTATTCCAACGTCATTAGCGGGCCCGGGATTGAAGTCTCCAGGCCCGCTAATGTCTTCCACCTCGCCAGAGTGTTTCACTCCAGCGGGGTTTACACTTGCTCCCCACTTTCGGGGAGCCTAGCAGCCTGACTCTGCTGGAGTGAAGGGAAGCATTTGGGGCCCCCAGGGGGTCGGGTGGTGGGGGGGTAGATGGTGCCCCTTGGTCATTGGCACCCCGGTAGTGCCAGCCTGGGATCCTGGCACTGCCCAAGGGGCAAAGTGCCAATGCCCAGGACATATTGGGGATGGGTGTGGTCAGCCAGCTGGGGGAGCTGGAGATCGCAGCAGGCTGGGGTGGGGGCTAGGCCCGGGAATGGTCAGGGGGCTGGCCAGCGGTTGAGCTGGCCCACAAATCGGGAGGCCAGCAGTGCAGGGCCACTGCGCATGCGCCGATCTCAGCACTGACAAATCGGCACATGCGCAGTAGTCTGCTCAGCGCAGATTTGAGCCTCTCCAGCAGGAATAGCCCCCACCCCATGAAATTTAATGATATTTACACTGGCGGCCTCTGCATTGCACAGAGTGTGGGAGATTATTCTCTGAATTCTTACTGAAAATAACAGCGTGAATTACTGCAGTTTTCACCTGAATTCGACACTTAGAATTCTTGGGGGAACTCCGCCTCTGCTGTTAACTTGCTGATTTGTTGCTGTTAGCAAATGCTTTGGCCAACACGCTGAAGTGACAGAACTAGTAAAACCGGTCTGGGTGTACCTGTTATTTTAATTGCACCGATACTTACCGATCTGTACTCACGATGCATAGACTTGTAATACCACATATTTCCCAAAAGACTGGAGGCAGCTTTCACAGCTTTCTCAGCTTCACTGAAAACAAAAAGCAACCAGGCGTGAGCGTCACCAGACAAAACCCACTTTTATCCATTTCTGGAGTGGTTTTGGAAAAATACACCACTCTTATCATCATGAAAGTTTATATTGGCCAAGTGCCCAATCAAATAAATGCTGATCACGGAATACCCATTCAATCAATTGCACCTCAGAATACAGCATCAACAAAACTCCAGCTTACACTTGTCATTCAGGGGAGTGATCCTGGCTACCCAAAGTAAGTCAACAAGCCAGTAGCTGTATTGGTGCATGCAGACAAACTCCTTTCATGTTAAACTAAAAGGAGTGTCCAAGTTTTTTAAGTCTTTGTGGGTCACTCAAGTGCAAATAACGGGAAGTTCCAGCACCTTGAAATTCAGAGGAAGATAACTGGGCTCCGCTTAAATGGGATTCAGAAGCTTAAAGCTGCATATTCTTTGAGCTGCAACAGGTCTTGATGGTCTGATTTCAAAAATCAAATCTTGAATAAACTCAATGACTTGAGCTTTCACAACTCTAGGGAACAGAATTCCAAAGATTAAAAGTTAAGAAATTTCTCCTCATCTCAGTTTTAAATGGCCAACCCCTTATTCGGAAAGCATGACCCAATGATCTAGATTCCCCAACCAGGGGACATTGTTTCTCAGCATCTACCCTGCCAAACGCCGTAAGAATTTCAGATCACCTCTCATTCTTCTAAGCTGAAGGGAATGTACGCCTAGTCCACTCAATTTCTACACCTAGGACAATCTCCTCTTCCCAGAAATGCCCTCTGAGGAAAGCATGTCCTTTCTTGGGTAAGCAGAGCAAACTTGTACCCCAGGTGTGGTCTCATCAATACCCTATATAATTGTGATGTGGAGATGCCGGCGTTGGACTGGGGTAAACACAGTAAGAAGTTTAACAACACCAGGTTAAAGTCCAACAGGTTTATTTGGTAGCAAAAGCCACACAAGCTTTCGAGGCTCTGAGCCCCTTCTTCAGGTGAGTGGGAATTCTGTTCACAAACAGAACTTATAAGACACAGACTCAATTTACATGAATAATGGTTGGAATGCGAATACTTACAACTAATCCAGTCTTTAAGAAACAAAACAATGGGAGTGGAGAGAGCATCAAGACAGGCTAAAAAGATGTGTATTGTCTCCAGACAAGACAGCCAGTGAAACTCTGCAGGTCCACGCAACTGTGGGAGTTACAAATAGTGTGACATAAATTCTGATTCTAGGATCGCATGATAAAGACTCAGGAGGAAAAAAGCAGAAATATTTATGTGAAATAGTGTGACATAAACCCAATATCCCGGTTGAGGCCGTCCTTGTGTGTGCGGAACCTGGCTATCAGTTTCTGCTCAGCGACTCTGCGCTGTCGTGTGTCGCGAAGGCCGCCTTGGAGAACGCTTACCCGAATATCAGAGGCCGAATGCCCGTCACGGGCATTCGGCCTCTGATATTCGGGTAAGCGTTCTCCAAGGCGGCCTTCGCGACACACGACAGCGCAGAGTCGCTGAGCAGAAACTGATAGCCAGGTTCCGCACACACAAGGACGGCCTCAACCGGGATATTGGGTTTATGTCACACTATTTCACATAAATATTTCTGCTTTTTTCCTCCTGAGTCTTTATCATGCGATCCTAGAATCAGAATTTATGTCACACTATTTGTAACTCCCACAGTTGCGTGGACCTGCAGAGTTTCACTGGCTGTCTTGTCTGGAGACAATACACATCTTTTTAGCCTGTCTTGATGCTCTCTCCACTCCCATTGTTTTGTTTCTTAAAGACTGGATTAGTTGTAAGTATTCGCATTCCAACCATTATTCATGTAAATTGAGTCTGTGTCTTATAAGTTCTGTTTGTGAACAGAATTCCCACTCACCTGAAGAAGGGGCTCAGAGCCTCGAAAGCTTGTGTGGCTTTTGCTACCAAATAAACCTGTTGGACTTTAACCTGGTGTTGTTAAACTTCTTACTCTATATAATTGTCACAGGCCTTATTACTCTTCTGCTCCACTGAACTAGGAAACGATCTTGTATTTAAAGGTTATTGGAGGAAGACGGAATGTGGAGTGGAGGCCACAATCAGGACAGCCATGATCATACTGAATAGTGGAGCAGGCTCAAGGGGCCAAATGGCCTACTCCTGTCATTATTCCTGTCTTTGTATATATTCCATGAACTTGCTTGCCACACTATTACTGCAAATATACTTGACCCACTCACCTATCCCTCCTGTGTTTAATGTTCATGAGTTTTGTTAATCCATTATGATTTACAATTTGTTTGGGAGCTTCACAGGTCTCCACGACCAGATTGTTAAGTATCGAGCAGATGTTGGCAGCCACTTCATTCGATGGTGAACAGGAGTTGCTCTCCGCTGGCAAGTTTTGCAAGAGGGGACCAATAGCTTTGATTGCTATGGAGAGGAAAAGGCATTTGTTACAAGTTATTTCTTAAGACTAATTTATAATTGCAATGATGTACCACATTTGTATAGATAGTATTTTTAGTGCAAGCATATATCACATTTAAGACACATTTAGAGGCAGAGAGCTTGGGTGCCTCATTTGTGGTTTTTTTTTGGGAGAAGTGCAGAGAAGGATTAAAGCTAGGTCAGTAATATTGCAATGATTTTTGATAATAGTTGCTAGGAAGAGTCATTTAGTGACAGACAATGTTTTTATGACTAAGTGATAACACATTGGTTCATATGAAGGTAACCACCTTATAACTGTTTCCTGTAGCTAGAGTACTAGCTGCTTGTACTGTGTCTCAGAGCCTCTTTACAACTGATTACATGCTCTTTTCCTCCTCTTTTTCTTCCACTTTTCTCCCTCTCCATTCATTTCTTTTTCTGAAGGCATTTGCTTATGCTGGTTCTATAAGTAACAAGGGATGCTTTGCCCATGTATCTGAAGAGTTAGCGTTGATGGACTGTTTACTCACACGGTAACTTGGATTACTGAGCAGTTAAAAAATTCCGTGCGTAATAGTGAGTCGCTGGGAACAACATCTGATTGAGAGAGACAGTATTACAATACAACACAATAGGGGTTTAACCTTTAACATTCTTAGAAGTTTCCTTAGCATAGGACCTTCCACATGGGGATCCACCATATTGTGTCTCCAATCAGGAAGAGGTTTAGTTGGTGGACACATCCATCAGATTTCTCTCAGACTGGCTTCCATGTACCTGGAGAAACCGTGATAGGTTTCTCCCTCTTCTCCTGCCCCCTCCAATTTGGTCTCAGCAAACGTTCACCATTCTGCTAATGTTCAAACTTGGGAATTCTGGCCAATGCCTTGCCTTGCAAAATTGGAGCTATTAGATAAATCATCAAATCCTCTTATTGATACAGACAAACAATGGCTTCCATCGAGATTATCTGGTTACTTACCAACATCTTCCTTGTTCCTTGCATGGAGTGTAAGATTTCGAAGTAGGCCCGTCAACGACTTTAGTATATTATCATTATTGCTCTTTAGATAGCCCATGAGGGTGTACCATGTTCGGTCTTGATCCATTGTCAATCGACTCATTACAGAGGCCCACTGAAAAAGAAAGAGGCACATATGTAACCAGAGTTCAAGAGCAGAGATCTAGGATCCATTTGAATCAAGCACAAAGGAATCTCCAGACTCAGAGCAGAATCTTTTTTCTGGTCCTGTTATACACAGCTAAGAGTTATGGTAAAAACATAGGGGAATTTCATAGTAACTTCATTACAGTGTTAATGTAAGTCTTACTTGTGACTAACAAATAAACTTTTAAACAAGCTAACAGCTTAACCATGAGGAGAAAGTAAAGAGCTGTAAAGAGGAAAGTATCAGAAGGCTCTCAAAGACCTAGCAGTAAACGAGTCTTCAGCGATATGTTAGATTTAGCCTGGATGCAGGAGCTGAGGGGAGGCAAAGGGACAACAGAGAAGAAAATAGAGCTCTGCACCTTCAGAAAATACAGTAGAGAAAGGACGAATGAGCCTTTATAAGCTATGTAAAATCCGTACCTGGATATACATGGATACTCAAATTAGTATTAGTTGAGCAAAAAAAAAAGTTATTTTAGAGTAAAAGCAGAGAAAATATTCTCTCTCTCAAACTACATTTTGTAGAAAACTTGCATTTACACAACAAATGTCAATTTTTTGTTTTGTTTCTTCAAATTAAACAAAAGTACCCACATGCACTAAACAAAAACATAAGGGGTGGGATTCTCCAATCTCGTCTGTGCCCACCCCTGCTGCAAGTGAGATCTGAGAATTTGGCATTCCGGCCAAAACTCCATTCACTTTCAACAGCACCGGAGAATCCCAGCCCCGAACGTGGACAGAGGCTTTCGGCCAAGGGATTACATACACCCTTTGTCCGGCAGTGTGCATTTATAAACGCAACTTCAGAGAGAGAGACACATCATTAACTGGCCACTTAAAGGCCTAATTGGGGCAAGATTGGGCTTTTCATCTGACGCTTTGCCCGTCCCAATGCAAAATTCACTGTGCAGTCAGGGTAGGCGGGAATCTAGAGGGAATCCCACCTCTTCAACGTCATGCTTCCCCTGTTGCCGCCCCCCGCCTAAAATCCCACCTGATGGAGCACAACAGGCTGTTGTAATCATTCATTTAGAATGGTATATTCCCATTGGCGAGACTCCAATAGATACAAGAGCCAATTATAAATTAGTGGTTAGACTGGGAAAATGATGGGCCAACCACAACACTGTACACAAACAGAATTGTTAGATACGCAAGACTCTGGCACAAACACCAGGTTGTTTTACAAGAGCAACAACAGGCATACCAAAAATACGATATTCATGTATCTTGTTTCAAGCCTCCTTGGCTATAGGAGTGGTGCCAGATTATTGGAGGACTGCCAACGTTATACCATTCTTTAAGAAGGGAGGAAAAGATGATCTGAGTAATTCCAGGTCAGTTAGCTTGGCTCCAGCTATGAGCAAATTAGTAAATCATTGCTAAAGGACAGCATAACCCTTTATTTAGAAAGGCATAGATTAAGAAATCAATGCTGACTTTCCTTGATTAAAGGCAGATTGTGTCACACGAACACGATTGTATCTTTTTAGAAGATGTGTCCACTTTTAGAAGAAGTGGATGCCATCTATAGATTTTAGCAAAGTTTACGATAAGGTTCCACTAGGCAGTCTGGTCAAAAAAGCGAAAGCCCTTGGGATCCAGGGGAAAGTGGTAAATTGGATCCAAAACTGACTCAGTGGTAGGAAGCAAAGGGTAATGGCTGAAGTTGATGTTTGCGATTGAAAGGCAGATACTAATGGCACTCCAAAGGGCTCATTATTTGGTCCTTTGTAGTTTATATTAATAATTAAAAAGGGGGATATGATGAAGAAGCTTGCGGATGATACAAAAGTTGGTCACGTGATTGACAGGGAGAAAACAAGCTTCAGACTGTAGGAAGGTACAGATGGCCTAGTCAGGACTGCAGGAAGGTACAGATAGCCTAGTCAGGACTGCAGGAAGGTACAGATGGTCTAGTCAACTGGGCAGAAAGGTGGAAAATAGAATTCAATTTGGAGAAATGTGAGCTACTGCATTTTGGGAGGTGCAGCAAGACAAGAAAATACAAAGGATGAGAGGATATGGAGTATGTGGAGGAACAGAGGAACCTCAGAGTATATGTCTACAGCTCCTTGAAGATAGGACGACAGGTCGAGAAGGTCATCAAGAAGTCACATGGCATGCTTCCTTTAATCAGTCAAGGCATAGAATATAAGAGCAGGAAGTAATGCTAGAGTCGTGTAAAACACAGCTCGAGTACTGCATACCCTTCTGGTCACTACAGGGAAGATGCAAGTGCAGTGGAGAGGGTGCAAAAGAAGTTGCCATTCTGGAAAATCTTACTGATTATGAAAGATTGGATAGACTGGATTCTTCTTGGAAAACAGGAGACTGAGCGGTGACTTAGTTAAGCGCAAAAAATCATGAGAGGCCTAGATAGAGTAAATAGGGCTGACTTATTTACATTAGCAGAGGGGTAAAAAAAACACAGATGTAAAGTAACTTGTAGAAACATTAGAGGAGATATGAGGAAATATTTTTGTCACTAATACAGTGGTAGGGACCTGGAACTCACTGCCTGAAAGGAACATAGGAAACAAAAGGAATAGGCCATTCAGCCCATCGAGACTGCTCTGCTATTCAAGCACATGGTTTATAATTTACCTCTTACACCATGTTTCCCCCATACTCCTTGATGTCATTAGGAGGCAGAAACTTATTGATTTCAGTCTTGAACATGCTCAATGAATGAGCTTCCAAGCCTCATGAGTTAAGAGGCCCTTCAGCCCATTGTGTCTGTGCCAGCCATCAAGCACCTATCAATTTTAATCCCATTTTCCAGCACTTGATCCATAGCCTTATATACTATGGTGCTTCAAGTGCTCATCTAAATGCTTCTTAAATGTTGTGAAGGTTCCTACCTCTACCACCCTTTTCAAGCAGTGAGTTCCAGGTTCATGCCATTGTCTGGATGAAAAAGGTTTTTCCCCTCAAATCCACTTCATCTCCTGCCCTTTATCTTAAATCTATGTCCCCTTAAATTTATAATCCAATGACAGGGTTATTGACCTCTGTACAAAGGAGAAAGTTCCTTCCTATCTATGTCCCTTAATTCTGTGCACCTTGATCAGGATCCCCCCCTCAGCCTTCTCTGCTCCAAGGAAAACAATGCCAGCCTAACAAGCCTCTCTTCATATTCGAAATGCTTCAGCCCAGGCAACATCCTGGATGGCACAGTGATTACCACTGTTGCCTCAAATAGCCAAGGACCCGGGTTCGATTCCAGCCTCGAGTGACTTTGTGGAGTTTGCACGTTCTCCCCGTGTCTGCATGGGTTTCCTTCATGTTCTCCAGTTTCCTCCCACAGTCACAAAGATGTGCAGGTTAGCTGGATTGGCCGTGCTAAATTTCCCCTTAGTGTCCAAAGATGTGTAGACTAAGTGGCTTGGCCATGGTAAATGTGCAGGGTTACGGAGATAGGGCGGAGGGGAGGGCTTGGGCATGGGAGGGATGCTCTTTCGGAGAGTAGGCACAGATGGGCTCTTTTTGCACTGTAGGGGATTCTATGGAATTTCTCCTGCTCCCTTCCTAATACAATCACATCCTTCCTATAGTGTGGTGACCAAAACTGTACACAATACACTTGCCGTGGCCTAACGAACGTTTTATACAACTTCATCATAATCTCCCTACACTTATACTCTAAAGCCTCAGCTAATAAAGGCAAGTATCCAATATACCTCCTTAACCACCTTATCTACTTGTCCTGCTGCCTTCAGGGATCTTTAGACTTGCATCCCAAGATCCTTCTGGTCCTCTATACTTCCTAATGTCCTACCTTTCACTGTGTATTCCCTTGCCTTGTTAGTCCTTCCAAAATAAATAATCTCACACTTTGCAGGGTTGAATTCCATTTGCCACTCTTCTGTCATCTGACCAGCCCATCTTTACCCTTCTGGGGTAGAGATTTCCAAAGGGTGGTGAGGGTGGGAATTCTAACCATAGTTACTTGGATATCTATGTGAAATGACGAGACCTGTAGAGTTCCAGACCAACTGCAGGAAGGTGAGATTAGATAGGTAGATCTTCATCAGTCAACACAGACATGGGCCGAACAGCCTCCTTAACTTTCTATGATTCTATGACGTTCTAATGAAACTAAAATGCAGGACCACATGTATGCTAAACAGCAGTTACGTATGTTATAGCAGATCGAAGCAATCCCAAACACAGCAAATCAGATTAAAGCTTTGGAGCCCTGTCACAGGAATGGTGCTGGACACAGTTTAAACTAACTGGAAGAGGAAGAGGCTCCACAAAATTCTTCATCCTCATTAATGGGAACCTAGCACATTATTGCAAAAGACAAGGTTGGAGTAATTGCAACCATCTTCAGCCAGAAGTGCTGAGATGATGATCCATTTCATCTTCTGAGGTCCCAGCATTTGAGGTTCCAGTCTTCAGCCAATTCGAGTCACTCCACATGATATTGAGAAATGGCCATAGGAATACATGGCTCTATAAGTAGGTCAGAGGCTGGCAATTTTACAGTCTACATCTCACTTTCTCACTCTGCAAATTCTGTCTACCATCTACAAGGCACAAGTCAGGGCTGTGAATGAAATCTCTCCACTTGGATGAATGAGTGAAGTTTCAACAACACACCATTCAGGACAAATGTACCCTGCTTGATCAGAAATCCATTACCATAAACATTCATTCCTTCCACCATCAGTGCATAATAGTGTGCACCATTTACAAAATGCATGGCAGCAACTTGCTCAGGCTCCTTGGGCAGCACCTTTCAAACCCATGGTCTCTACCACCTCGAAGAACAAGAGCAGAAGACGTGCGAGAACACATCACCTCCAAGTCACACAGCATCCTGACTTGGAGCTACGATCACTGTTCCTTCCCTGTCACTGGGTCAAAGAACCCTGAGTCTCCTTTGCCAACATTGTGGGTATGCCTCCACCATAAAAACTAAAGCAGTTCAAGAAGGTAGCACAATGAGAAATAGGCAATAAACGCTGGCCGTGCCAGTAATGCTCATATCCCCACAAATAAAAGTTAGCTGTTAAATTGAACAAAGGAGAACACTCTGGGTGCTACCTTACCCGGAAGTCTCCTGCCGTAATATTTTGTAGTGCCCCCAAGGCAGCTTCAGTGGTCTGCTGATTGGCCTCACTCTTGTCCAAGAGCCGGCTGTACAATTTCACTATAGCTGGGTTCCACAGCCATTCGATTCCTTTAGGATCCTTTGACACTTCTGAAAATATTGCTGAGTCTGTATTGACCTAAGAGAACAAGATTACATAGTACACGTGTAACAGTGTGCATGTTTAATCTAATACTTAGCCAGAAGAAGGAAATTAATTACATTTTTTACCATAGTAGTAAAACTTAGCAAGAATTACAATGAAAAAAATCTGCTCCTGTTTAAAACCAAAAGATGATAACTTTCTGCTCATATAAACTTCATGGGCGAAGATTCTTTCGCCGTGTTACATGTAACAAAATATTTTTGATAGACCCGTTAATATTTTTTTTACACCAGACACCAATGGGGAACAAAAAAAATCACTGCCTCCCCCTCCTCCCCCAATCACTATGTCCTGTCAGAAGCAGTGACATTTCTGTGGAAAGCATATTGAATTAGATTTTGTAAAAAGATTGTATACACAGGGATGGCTTCTGTTGACCTCCAGAATATTAGAAACACCTCACCTCTTTAACCTTCCTGCTCTGAGGAGTGAAACATCCCACAACATCATCTTTCTTCATACTTCTATCATTCCTGCCGGGGCCCTCCAATCGATTCTGATAATATGATGGTATTTCTTCGTAAAGGCGATAGGACAAGTTGCGCAGGATACAGGCTGAATTCTCTACGCTCTATCGAGATTGGAGGAGAAGCAACACAAAATTAAATAAAGCTGAGTTGATGTCTATAGGGGATACACCTTTAAGAAATGTGCCTCCAGACAAATGCAATGTACTCTGAAGGGGTGGAAACAATGCTGCCTGTTGTGTGGTGAACATCTGTTCTTTCTCAGTACCTCAGCTGGTTATCTATGTTTACAAATGGGAGGGAAAGGTCTTCCATAACATTATTAGCTCCCTGTCTGAAGACAGTCACTGTCTTCTAGAGATAACTGAAACATTCTAGGTCAGCAAGCCATTATCTGCCTTGCCCATAGTGAGGCATGTCTCTGTGGTCGTTACCTTCCACGAAATGGGGTAAGATCTCAGGATTCCGGCATGAAAATTTAACAAGAGAAATGACAAAATGTCACCACATCAGCAGCCAGTTTTCCAATCCAGACTGGTTTCAAATGAATGGGCTCATCAACGAGATAAACTGGAATGAAACTAAATGTCTGCCACTCCAAGCTAAAACTCGGTCTTTTTTTAAGTTTTAAAGTTAATTTACTAATGTCACAATCGGTCTTACATTAACACTGCAATTAAATTACTGTGAAAATCCCCTTGTCGCCACACCTCCAGCACCTGTTCGGGTTCGGGTACACTGAGGGGGAATTTAGCATGGTCAATGCACCTAACCAGCACGTCTTTTGGACTGTGGGAGAAAACCGGAGCACCAAAGGAAACCACAAAGACGCGGAGAGAATGTGCAGACTCTGCACCCACGCCGGGAATCGAACCCGGGTCTCTGGCGCTGTGAGGCAGTGGTGCTAGCCACCCCCATACTGTATTGCTGTATTCTCACTTCTTATCGGTATTCTTCCACGAGTACAGACTAGTAATGGGCAAACTGTTCACTTCCTCAACTTCACTATAAGAGAATGCATCATTTCTCCTTTCAATAGATTTTTAAAAAACTCATGACATCACTCATGATGTGGGTATGTGTGGAACTCTGTTAACATTACCAACTGTGGTTTCAAGTACAATATGGAGGAATGAAACCCATTTAATTTTTTTAAATTAAAAACCCTCAAGACAAACCCAGAGATTTCCCAACATTCTGTATTTTTTGTCCAGTGTGTCACTGCCAGACTGGAAGAAACAATTTCATTGGGAATCAGATTAAAACAAAGCTTTCTGACAAAGACAATGCTTGCAATTTTGAACAAAGTGATCAACACAGGATCCATCATGCAAGGTTAAAGGACACAGCTATTTAGTTCTTAAATAAATTAGAACTTATAACATTTGACAGCTAGCATTTTACTCCTTGCCCTACTCAGCCAATTGATTTGGGATTTATTTCTGAAAAATTCATAGCTACAAATGGACCCTAGAAATTTCAGCAAACGTTACAAGTAAAAAACCCAGCTCATAAGGACAGACTTGTAGGCTTGCGCACTTTTAAAAACACATCTTTTAAATTCATAACCTAGTTACTGATTGATGAGAAAATTGGAGACTAGGCATAGGGATTGCCTCTATCCGGCTAATTATCCAAAGGATGTATTCCCGAGAACAACTAGCTGTCAATCACATAGCGTTCATTAGACTCTAGATGGTCACAGTGGAAACGAGAATACCACAGACCACGCCAGTGAATGACAAATATGTATTCTTCAATGCAATACTGAGAAAACCATGCAAGTGCAATTTGTTAAATGTTATATATCACGGAATGAAAAAATTAATGCACCTCGTCAATGGGGAGGCACTGTAACGCTTTTGGAATTTAAGTTGTACTTCTGATTTCTCGTTACATTCTGTTTCCAGGCATGGTATTTAGCCAAAATACCCCCCTAGCAACTGTAGGACTAGCATTACAACCATCCCTTTTTTGCATCACACAAAGGTGCTGATGAACTATGATCCCAATCAACTAAGGAAAAGAACAACACTGGGTATAAGGGATGTCCATACGTTTGTTGCAATCAGCAGTAACAACAGTGGCAGGGAGTCAAAGTTTAAATGGCAAAGTGGTTTATTGCACAAAAAATAAAAACTATTTTCAAAACTGGCAACTTCAAAAATGCATATACTTTATAAAACAAAAACCACAGACAAGAGAAATATAGAAATGGTTAAATGTACAAAAATGAACTGGGGTTACGGTCACAAATGGGGGTGCCTTGAAGTTTAGTTGCAATTAGATACAACCCAAAGATGGATCGTACTCCCCGTTAATGCATTTTTGTGCTAATACAATAGAGACTCCTGACCTTGTCAGCTCCACTGTTGTTATCGAGAGAGCGTTGGATAAAGTAAACTAGCGAATCCACTAAGCCTTTACAGTCCCGCATTTTCTGACGCGTTTCCTCTTTTGCCGAGCTCAGGTTTCTGTACAAAATATGGAAGGATTATTGTTCACATGGAAGCAAAGACTGGGAAACAAAGGATATTGAGAAGGGAGCACTGACTAAATAACTGCCCCGCGGATGGACATGACGGTCACAATATTTCCAGGCGTCACATGGTCGCTCAGTAACTCATCTTCCTTACTACAATCCAAAAACTTCATTCAAAAAAGAAGTCTAATTGGGGCAGGCAAATTATAATTTCCATTTCTCTTTAGCCAGTTGTCAATGGTACTCCCAGCATTGGTTGACAAACCGCACATTCTACAGGACCAGCCTGTTCATGTCAAGTTCCTGAAGTTTATAATTCATCCATTGATTAATTTCACTATTCCCCCACAATCTATCATGTGTTGCAATTCACCACCAGGCTGCAAATTGTTTAGCTCAGCTGCGAAAACTCCTGCAAATAGGTTTTATTTTTTTTTTAAATTGAATGACAATTTTGGCAGTGGGTTGGTGGTCAAGAGATTGATGTCCTCCAGATTCATGTCTGCCATTGTCAAACTTGGCTCCAATAGTCAGATAACCTTAAATAGTCGGAAGACATTTCCTCAGAGGAAGGTGGATAGTAGGAAATAAATTCTGCCGCGGCAAGGATAGGAACCCAAGAGATTGTTGCCTTTCCTTTATGAGTGGGGAAATCGGGTGGAAATCTGAAGGGGCATAGAATTTTGTGAATTACTTAAATTTTTCATTTCAATTTCAGTGATGTGAGAGTGTACAAATTTAAGTGCTTGAGTTACATATAAAAATGCTTATGGTATTGGTGAAAGCAGCAATTAAGTTATAGACAATTTCAAACAAGAATACAAGTCATGAAGCAGTACCGAATGTAGCCAGTGGTATTATAGAAAACATCACCCTCGGACTCCAGGGCATTCACACTACTACTCCAACCTGAGGAGGGGGCAAGGATTTGTGCTGTAATTTCCTCTAATGTATCACAGGCTAGAGTGTTCTTCAGATTCTCATTGGAAGACAGATTCCACAGGATTCCTAAACAGAGAGAAATATTAAGTTCAGCATGTCAGTCCTCCAAAATGCCTCATTTCACACTTGCCTACATTGAACTCCATCTGCTGTGCTTCTACCTATTTTTCCATCCTGAAGTCTATAACACTCTGCATCACGATTTACTGTCCTGCAAAGTTTCATAGCATTTGCTTAATTATCAATGAATGCTGCATCCAGTCAGACAGTCTTTTCCAATCGTCTGCAGGCCATTCTATAAAAACTTCCAACTTGGCTGGACTGTGTTTGGGGAGGAATTCAGAAATGCCCATTTCTGAAAGAGCACCAGCTCAAAATTAAGTTCTGATATCCAGATGTTCTTCATACAAGGGGAACGAACATTGGGACTGTAGAAATTCCAGATAGAATTAAAGAACGATACAGCAGAAGGATGCAAATGCACGGACGTATTTAGGGATCACTGGAAGGCGCTGCAAAGTCTTTTGAGATAGGTGAACTAAGATGGGTGACACAGCATTTCTGATGCAAGAACATGGTGTAGTATGTACTAAATGTGGTATCATCTAAAGGCATCTAAATCAGTTATGGAGCAACCTTTTGTCATTTTATGGGAAGATTCTCTTGTTTAAATAACATAGATCTTTCTCCTGTGCAATACAAGTAGAACTTCTGTTTTCTAATGGGCAGTTCAGTTATTACCTCTTTTTAAAGTCTTGAATAGAGATTTGCATAAATTGCTCATGTTTCTTGTCATTGCATAAATTTCATGAGAATTGAGAATTCAAATTTTATAAGCAGCACCTGAACATGAGTGCTATGACTAAAAGTCCGATACTCCCATACTGAGTTATCTAGGCTCCTGTTCTTTTGTGTAACTTGCAACCAATTAAACCCATTTGAATGGGACACCACCACTCCATAACAAAACTAAAACAACCTCTTTAATTACCTTTTGTTTTGATGTTTTAAGATTCCTTTGCGATTTGGTTTTGTTTGATGCAGTATCCAATTAAGGAGCTGCGGTTTTAATTTGTCCCTTAATATAAGAATTAATTGGTTGTTCAAAATAGGATTTAAACAAAAACACAAAACTTTTAAAGTAAACTTAATAAATTAGAATGTAATTTCCGGAGCCGAGAATGCACTCCAATCCCTTCCTGGTATCCACCAGTTGCAAAAGACTCAATCATATCAGTGGACACCACATGCTCCCTTTCCAGAGACACGGCCACAGCAATTCAGTTTATACCTCAACCTATTAAGTAGCTCAGACAGATTTTTAATTGGCTCCTGAAATACCATTCTATCTACAAATGGACCATTATAACTAGTTAGATCAATTTGCAAGCACAACAAGAATGAGAAAACTATAAACAGATAGAACATTGGCATCTGCTGTCTAATTGTACATGATCAATGTTGGTATCTGTATCCCAGAATTTGTACAGCATAAGGAAAATCCACAAGCACAATGTGGCAGAAAAACACTGAATGACACTTATGCTAGAATATAAAATTGAAGCCTGTGCACCATATTTCGACAACCCCTCATACTGCAGGGTGGATCCTAACACCAATTAATTCTGCAATAAACTTCACATTAAGCTGATCTTTCTCCTCACCCTATCTGTACCTGCAACAAGATATTCTGCACCCTATCCTTTCCTTCTCTCCTATGTACTCTATGAACAGTATGTTTCATCTGCATAGCTCGCAAGAAACAATACTTTTCACTGTATACCGATACATATGACAATATATCGGTTCAAATGTTTTAGTCGAAGTAGGGAAGGAGGTAGAAGAGGGGGAGGGGTAGCATTATTGGTCAGAGATTGTATCACAGTGTCAGAGAGGAGGTTTGATGAGGACTTATCTGTTGAGGTAGTATGGGCGGAGATTAGAAATAGGAGAGGAGAGGTCACCCTGTTGGGAGTCTTTTATAGACCTCCTAAAAGTTCTAGAGAGGTTGAGGAAAGGATTTGCGGAGTCAATCCTGCTTAGGAGTGAAAGTAATAGGGCAATTGTTATGGGGGATTTTAACTTGACTAATATTGACTGGAATTGTTATAGCTCTAGCTCGTTAGAGGGGTCAGTTTTTGTTCAAAGCGTGCAGGAAGGTTTTTTGACTCAGTATGTAGACAGGCCAACTAGAGGTGAGGCTATATTGGATCTGGTGCTGGGAAATGAGCCAGACCAGGTGCTAGACTTGGAAGTTGGTGTGCATTTTGGTGATAGTGACCACAATTCGGTTACGTTCACCTTAGTGATGGAAAGGGATAGGCATGAACCTCGGGCCAATGGTTTTAGCTGGGGGAAGGGTAATTATGAGGCTATTAGGAGAGAATTAGGAAACATAGATTGGACTAGGAGATTACAGGGACTGGGAACGTCCGACATGTGGAGTTTTTTCAAGGAGCAGCTACTGCGAGTCTGTGATAGGTATGTCCCTGTCAGGCAAGGAGGAATTGGTAGGGCTAGGGAACCGTGGTGCACCAAAAAAGTTTCTTTGTTGGTTAAAAAGAAAAAGGAGGCTTATGTTCGGATGAGACGTGAGCACTCGGGTAGTGCACTAGAAAGCTTTAGATTGGCTAAGAGGGAGTTGAAGAGCGAGCTTAGAAGGGCTAAAAGGGGACATGAGAAGACTTTGGCGGATAGGGTTAAAGAGAATCCTAAGGCGTTCTATAGGTATGTCAAGAACAGAAGGTTGGTTAGGGCAAGTTTAGGGCCAGTTATAGATGGCAGAGGGAAGTTATGTGTGGAACCGGAGGAGATTGGTGAAGCATTGAACCAATATTTCTCTTCGGTGTTCACGCAAGGGGACATGAATATAGCTGAGGAGGACACTGGGTTGCAAGGGAGTAGAATAGACAGTATTACAGTTGATAAGGAGGATGTGCAGGATATTCTGGAGGGTCTGAAAATAGATAAATCCCCTGGTCCGGATGGGATTTATCCAAGGATTCTCTGGGAGGCAAGAGAAGTGATTGCAGAGCCTCTGGCTCTGATCTTCAGGTCGTCGTTGGCCTCTGGTATAGTACCAGAAGATTGGAGGTTAGCGAATGTTGTCCCATTGTTTAAGAAGGGGAACAGAGACTTCCCCGGGAATTATAGACCGGTGAGTCTCACTTCTGTTGTCGGCAAGATGTTGGAAAAAATTATAAGGGATAGGATTTATAGTTATTTGGAGAGTAATGAATTGATAGGTGATAGTCAGCATGGTTTTGTGGCAGGTAGGTCGTGCCTTACTAACCTTATTGAGTTTTTTGAGAAAGTGACCAAGGAGGTGGATGGGGGCAAGGCAGTGGACGTGGTATATATGGATTTTAGTAAGGCGTTTGATAAGGTTCACCATGGTAGGCTTCTGCAGAAAATGCAGATGTATGGGATTGGGGGTGATCTAGGAAATTGGATCAGGAATTGGCTAGCGGATAGGAAACAGAGGGTGGTGGTTGATAGTAAATATTCATCATGGAGTGCGGTTACAAGTGGTGTACCTCAGGGATCTGTTTTGGGGCCACTGCTGTTTGTAATATTTATTAATGATCTGGATGAGGGTATAGTTGGGTGGATTAGCAAATTTGCTGATGACACCAAAGTCGGTGGTGTGGTAGACAGTGAGGAAGGGTGTCGTAGTTTGCAGGAAGACTTAGACAGGTTGCAAAGTTGGGCCGAGAGGTGGCGGATGGAGTTTAATGCGGAGAAGTGTGAGGTAATTCACTTTGGTAGGAATAACAGATGTGTTGAGTATAGGGCTAACGGGAGGACTTTGAATAGTGTGGAGGAGCAGAGGGATCTAGGTGTATGTGTGCATAGATCCCTGAAAGTTGGGAATCAAGTAGATAAGGTTGTTAAGAAGGCTTATGGTGTCTTGGCGTTTATTGGTAGGGGGATTGAATTTAGGAGTCGTAGCGTTATGTTGCAACTGTACACAACTCTGGTGCGGCCGCACTTGGAGTACTGTGTGCAGTTCTGGTCCCCACATTACAGGAAGGATGTGGAGGCTTTGGAGAGGGTGCAGAGGAGGTTTACCAGGATGTTGCCTGGTATGGAGGGGAGATCCTATGAGGAGAGGCTGAGGGATTTGGGATTGTTTTCGCTGGAAAGGCGGCGGCTAAGAGGGGATCTTATTGAAACATATAAGATGATTAGAGGTTTAGATAGGGTGGATAGTGATAGCCTTTTTCCTCTGATGGAGAAATCCAGCACGAGGGGGCATGGCTTTAAATTGAGGGGGGGTAGTTATAGAACCGATGTCAGGGGTAGGTTTTTTACCCAGAGGGTGGTGAGGGATTGGAATGCCCTGCCAGCATCAGTAGTAAATGCGCCTAGTTTGGGGGCGTTTAAGAGATCCGTAGATAGGTTCATGGACGAAAAGAAATTGGTTTAGGTTGGAGGGTCACAGTTTTTTTTTAACTGGTCGGTGCAACATCGTGGGCCGAAGGGCCTGTTCTGCGCTGTAATGTTCTATGTTCTATGTTCTAATAATAAATCAAATCAATCTGTAACATTGAAATGTGAAACATTCATAGCACAGCAGCTCATTTGGCCCAAGATAGAATCCCTCCAGTGCAGACACAGACCATTCAGCCCATCGGGCCTGCACCGACAACAATCCTACCCAGGCCCTAGCCCCGTAACCCCACATCTTTACCCTGCTAGTCTCCCTGACACTGAGGTGCAATTTAGCATGGCCAATCAACCTAACCCGCACATTTTTGGACTGTGGGAGGAAACCGGAGTATCCGGAGGAAACCCGCGCAGACACAGGGAGAATGTGCAAACTCCACACAGACAATGACCCAAGCCTGGAATTGAACCCGGGTCCCTGGAGCTGTGAGACAGCAGTGCTAACCACTGTGCCACCGTGCCGCTCCTATCGTGTCTGTGCATGCTGGAAAAGAGCTAACCAGCCTAACACGACTTTCCAACTGGTCTGTATCTCTCTGCACTTCACGTATTTTGTAAAATGCTGTTGCATATAGCGACCATCTCCTGGGACCGAGCTGTTTCACTGGCCTATGCTAAGCAAGCATAATGCTTCAGAAGCTCAAGACCACCTGCTATCCCTGAGAGAGATTTAGATTTGAAGGTTTAGGACAAAGCCATCTCCTTTGGTAGTAAGTCCTACCTTAGGATTGCAGCTCCATGTTTGCATCATCACATTGCAGCTACTGTTGATGTGGCAGAATGCTTGTGCACCATAACATCACATTGTGTCCTTTATTACCCATCCCCAGCTTGGAGGATATACACCATCCTGGGATACCCGAGATGAAAGGGCTATCTTACAAGCAAAAGTTGAACAGGCTGGGCCTGTATCCATTGAAGTTTAAATGATTGAGAGGTGGTCTTTTGAGACATAGAAGATCCTGAGGAGACTTGACAGGGTGGATACAGAAAGGACGTTACCCCTTGTGGGAGAGAATAGAACTGGGGACACCGTTTAATAATAATGGGTCTCTCATTTAATGATGTGGAGATGCCGGCATTGGACTGGGGTAAACACAGTAAGAAGTCTAAGAACACCAGGTTAAAGTCCAACAGGTTTATTTGGTAGCAAAAGCCACTAGCTTTCGGAACAGGCTGTTCCTTCGTCAGGTGGGTGGGAGTTCTGATCACAAACAGGGCACAACGACACAAACTCAATTTACATGAATAATGATTGGAATGTGAGTCTTTACAGCTAATCAAGCCTTAAAGGTACAGACAATGTGAGTGGAGGGAGCATTAAGCACAGGTTAAAGAGATGTGTATTGTCTCCAGACAGGACAGCTCCACTCACATTGTCTGTACCTTTAAGACTTGATTAGCTGTAAAGACTCACATTCCAATCATTATTCATGTAAATTGAGTTTTTGTCTTTGTGCCCTGTTTGTGATCAGAACTCCCACCCACCTGACGAAAGAACAGCCTGTTCCGAAAGCTAGTGGCTTTTGCTACCAAATAAACCTGTTGGACTTTAACCTGGTGTTCTTAGACTTCTTACTGTGTTCTCCCATTTAAGACAGAGTTGAGAGGTAATGTTTTGAAAGATAAGTTAGGGGATCTTTTGGGGCTTTAACGTGACATTGGAAGCAGCCAATGAGGATGAGGTAGGTCAGTAAGGGAGGCGGAGAGAGGCAGTGGGACAATTCCATAGAAGGGCCCAATTTTGGGCAGGCATCTTGGAGGAGTTCATCGAAACCCACAACCGAATGGTGGTCAAAGCAGGCTCTTCACTAGACCCATGCCACTAGTTCCCGCTTCAGCTTGGCTGATTGAGATAGCAGACCCGCCTTGGGCATGAAGTGAGCCTTCCACTGGGAAAATCCCATCTCCAGGCAGCCCGATGACAGAAGTGGGTTTAGTCCTGTTTCCCAATTCCCACTTCTGACATGAAAATTTGGACCTTAATGTTTGATTGAAAACAGATTGCCCAACACTAGGGGAGGGCAATCTACAGACTCCATAACTTAAACCTGATGCCATGCCATTCTTATTGGTTTTGCAATGTTAGATTTATAAAAACATACCCTTCACCTCATTTGTACAATGAAAGCGACTGCCTACAAGTTTTTGTCATGTCTCAGTGGGCAAGATCCACAAAGGATGGCACCAAACCCAGCAGACTGAAAATGACCCAACTTTGATCCCTGGTCTGTGTAGAGTTAGCCTTTATTAGTAGTGGGGCGTAGACACCAGCCCCACAATGTTGCTCAGTACAAGAAGGGGAAGGATTCCTTTTATGCACAGGGTAAGAGACATTATGACAGAAAGCAGAGTGGTTATGGCGGACAAAGCCTACATTTCGGAAAAAGGCGAAGACCACAAAAATTGTGCTGTGACTGGAGTGTGTGGAGCCCAACTGTCGGTCAAAGAGAATGCTAGCCATCAAAAGATGCAAGCACTTTGAGTTGGGAGGAGATAAGAAGAAGGGCCAAGTCATCCAGTTCTAAGCTGCATTCTTTGTGTTTTTTGGAATACCAATTACCAGAATACAGTAAAATTTATCAGCAGTGGGGCTGCTATTTATAACCTATTGAGGCAAAAGTATAGTTGGTGATGGCCAGGTATGTGGGGCAGTGGCTACGGAAAGAATAGGGGGTGAAAAGATCCAACTGCTTCAGAGGCAGGCTCCTAAAAAGAGAAGCGATTAGAATGCAGTAATGTAATCTCAAAGTTAGCCGGGACATAAACCAGAACAGGGAAACTTCAGCAGTTTCAAAAAAACAATTCAATCTTAAGATTAGATTGTGTTCTTGAAATCTCTGAGCCTTCACAGTGCCTTGTTCTGCTTTACACAATTTCTCATTTTAGCTTTCAAAGCAATAAAAATAAGGATATGAGCATTATAGTTTGCACAGTGAGATTGAGAACGAGTCTGTGTGGGTCTCAGAATGAGGACAAAACAATCAGGCACTTCTCTCTCTCTGAGGTACAGCCTGAGATTATCGTGTTGACTCACCTGGCTCTAATAAAAAAGGAGATTGAAAGCAATTTCCCTGACTCACGTTCAACGCATGCCCCACCCAGTGATTAAGGGACTGAATGCAGCTTCCACTGCTGTGTGCATAAAGTCTATTGATTTGCTCTCATGGAACAATTCGAGGCGCCATCCCCCATTTCACCCCCTCCCCTCCCTCCCCTGGCTGTAAGAAAATCTAAAGCACTGAAGAACACAAGATAAATGTACTATTACAACTTTCAATATGACAGACAGATTCCTGGTTGCATTCAATATTTTGGAATCTCACTCCTACAGTTGGCTTATCTGAATTTCCCCAGGCATTGCTTCATTATCAGTGCCCTCTCTGGTCTAGACATTGCATCAGGTCGATATGACTAACAACTGGTCAGCTGTGCAAGAAGGCATATTTGAGACACAAGATAGGACACAAAAAGCGGAATTTTAACTGGCAAGGGCAAGGGGAGGTTTGAGTTTAAACAATGGGAGGGGTTAAGCAGCACCCCACCCCCATAAACTAAATGCCAGTGCGTTAAAAAATAGTCAGGAACCTGCCCACAATCAATAAGCCCATCTATAACCTTTGCTCATCTTCCTCTCTGATTATGCCATTTTTCTCCTGTCCCTATGGAAGAGGGACGACAGTAATGGCCATGACTGGGCTGGAAATAGAGTGCATAATTGACTTACATTTCCCAGTACATTGATACAGTGATAATCTTATCATCCAAGTGCAACTAAAAAAATCTTTCCTTTCTTTCTATTTGGTGCTACCTCTTTGACTTCAGCACAGCTAGAGACAGTCTGCTCATTCCCCTGCTTTGATAGCGGTGAGGCCCCTGGCAGACGTCTTCTGGGGCTTTTAGCTCATGAGGCCCCAAACACTGTCCCATTCACATCAGTACATGAAGGGCAGACTCAGTCACTGAGGCAGAGGGCTGCACATGGGGATTGGAACAAGAGGGTTGTTAAGCAGAGTTCCCACCATCTTTCCACTCATTGCCCGTCGACAGTTCCTTGCCAATCAAAAACAGGAAAACATTTTGCTGCACTTCAGTGAAGTGCTAAACAGCCATGATGAGACTTTCCTCCATCTTGTGCAGGTCACTGGGTCAGGGCAAACATGCACTCATTTGTTTGTCTCCTCTGAGGTGGCCATCAGCAGAAAGGCTTGAGATGTCAAGGCACTCAATGCTTGAGATGGATTCCCCCAATCTAAGGGCACACCAAGTGCCTCTGGAAACAACAACAGGACCTCACATATTTTCTGTTGCTGCTCCAGAATTGTCCTCTTTGGGGCTGACCCCAGTGGCTCAACATCTGCAAGTTTGCAGTGTCCTGTGCAACTGATGCAGACGCTATTGCTGTCTGCATCTCCAAAAACTGCTCCTGCTTACATGTGAGACACTGGCCAACTGTAACATGATGTGGAGATGCCGGCGTTGGACTGGGGTAAACACAGTTAGAAGTTTAACAACACCAGGTTAAAGTCCAACAGGTTTATTTGGTAGCAAGAGCCACACAAGCTTTCGGAGCTGCAAGCCCCTTCTTCAGGTGAGTGAAGGCACTCACCTGAAGAAGGGGCTTGCAGCTCCGAAAGCTTGTGTGGCTTTTGCTACCAAATAAACCTGTTGGACTTTAACCTGGTGTTGTTAAACTTCTAACTGTAACTAACATACCAACTTCTGCCCCAGTTGAAACCAGACTCAGATTAGTTGTTCTGACCCAATGTTCTAACCCGGTATTTTTTTAAAAATTAAAGTACATTGGGGCAGCTTATATTTCATAAACAAGGAGAGACAGACAACTTTGGGTGAATGAGGAATGATTAGAACATTGCTATTCAAACTGAGGATTTCTTACATTACATTCTGGGACTTTTACCATTCCCCTTCAAAGTTAATTAATCCTGGATTCTTGTTCCAAGTTGCAGCAACGTATTCATTCAGGAATTTTAGAAACCAAACACATCCGAGGTATGACTGCATCGGTTGGCCTGAAGCTAAATACACCCACCCTCTCAATCCATTATCTAATATATTGCATGACCTTGAGAAAGGGTTGCTGTGTTGTGACTGCAATGTTTTGCAGCAGGAATCTTGGCTGCTTCCATCTGTTTCCTTTGAACCTGCCTCCTCAATGTCCACACAAAAAAAAATCCCAGCAGACTGACTGGACAATTCAAGAGGCATTGATGTGCCTCTGTGCAGAAGTAGCAGTATAACTCATGAGACTAGCTAGAACACTAAACCACAGAGGTGTGAGACCATTTCCTAAAGGCAATCCCACCAGTGAAAGCTCAGACCCTACCCGTACAACTCCTGCCTGAGGCACAATTACTACTGAACCCAGGTTATTAGACCTGGCTGGCTGTAGGGATTTGCATTCTAATCAGTATTCTGTAACTTGATTTTGTGTCTCTGTGCACTGTTTGAGAGCACATTTCCACTCCATCTGACGAAGGAGCAGGGCTCCGAAAGTTTATGGTGTTTGCTACCAAATAAACCTGTTGGACTATAACCTGGTGTTGTGAGACTTCTTACTGTATTTTGTCAGACACAGAGAGCAGTGTCATTTCACCTTTGGAGAAATGTGATCTACTGTTGGCAAAAGGTTCTCCTCTAACAATATGATACTGAATACTGCTGTTACGATCACTACAATTAAGGTGATTCAGGTCACGTTACATAAAGAGAATGAGAGAGAGAGAATGCTGAAGTGTTGCCATAAGCTGGCAGGAAGAGGAGATAATGAGAGTGTAGCTATATATTAGTGAGAAGAGAGATTGACAGTGATGTAACAGGCTCGGGGTAAGGGGAGATTGTGGGCTATAGTTACAAACAAGAGAGGAAACATTTGGCAGGGATGTAGTTAGACTTGATGGGTGTAGTTAGAGTGATGGGGTAATTGTGGAGGTATCATTATAGTTAGAGAGAAGAGGGATTGGTGGAATGTATTTTTGACTAAAGGAGGATGGAGGATAAAGGGCTGAAGGAAATAGGCTAGTAAGAAGTCTCACAACACCAGGTTAAAGTCCAACAGGTTTATTTGGCAGCACTAGCTTTCAGAGCCTCAAGCTCCTTCATCAGTTGAGCACCTGATGAAGGAGCTTGAGACTCCGAAAGCTAGTGCTGCCAAATAAACCGTTGGACTTTAACCTGGTGTTGTGAGACTTCTTACCGTGCTTACCCCAGTCCAACACTGGCATCTCCACATCATGGAAATAGGCATGAGGGGATGGGTGAAGTGGATGATAGGTGATGCAGTTAATGCTAGCTGAGGAACACTGGTGCAGTATTGTTCTAATCTGAAGAGAAAGGGGTTGGTAAAGATGCAGCTACAGACTATAGAGGATGGAAGGTTGGTGTGGGGGTATAGTTATAGAGGGCAGAGGGGCTTGCGGATGACATGGTTACACATTTGAGACAAGGAGGTGGGAGACGGTGTGAGCTTCATTCACTGGAGCGAGTGTGGAATAAAGAAAAACGCAACTATATGTTCAAAACAATCTAACAGAAGGAGTTATCGCTCCAGTTTCAGCATTCCAATCTTTTTTCTTGAAGCCATATAAAATATGGAATGTAACTCTATAAACAGCAATAAATTAGGCTGGTCAATGGGCATGCAAATTGTCACAGAAGGAACATGAGATAATATGTTAAATTAATTACTCGTTAATTTGTTTGAATGGGAATGTGATCAATGTTGCTGGCACCACAGCCAGGGACACCAATTACACACAAGAAATATCCTAGGATTTTTAACCCTTTTCAGTCCTTGGGCTGGTTCAGTAATTCTAAAGAGCAGCGATTAAAAATTTCTTTGGTGTTATTCCAGTCAGGCTCATACAGACCCTCGACAGTATTTGTATTTGTACCTTGGTTCTTGTTGCAATGCCTTTGACAGGTTACTACTCTTCTAGTCCGGGAGAAGCTAGGAAAGAGTTGAACGTACCAGTGATGTTTCCCTTCAGTTCTTCGTCAATGCTTTTGATTGCCTGCATCATCTTGGGGATCCCATTCTGCTTTACCAGCTCCTGTTTGTTTAAGGTGTTGTTGTAGATCAGGTTACGCATCGCTGCTGTGGCACTCCGCTGCACTTCCACACAATCGTGGTTGAAGAGGTTCACAAGCTTGGTGATGGCCTTCAAGTTATAGGCCTAATGGGAGGGAAATTTCTAATCTTAGAAACTGCAATATGGAGCTCGGTAATCAGAACTCTCACCCAACTTTGTAAAATTCAGGGCCACTAAACACAACATTTATGTAATCTTCATCAGCTCTGTTTAGTTTCAATCACCTCAGATTAAATGACAAGTGCTTAATGGAAAACTGCTGAGTCACTGGTACAGTAAGCAAGTACGACATGCTCACAGCCTGTTGGAATTAAGCCCCATTTTATAAATTCATTTCACAATGGGGAGTTTTGCTTTCTTCATATTTTAAGCTTTGCCCAGTCAGTTGGACTTGAACTTCCAACAGCAGAATTCTAGCTAATATGTAGCCAAAACACAGGGAGACCATCTTTTGGGTCTGGTGAAAGGTCATCAAATTCAAACATTGACCGTTCTCTCTCCACAGCTGCTGCCTGACCTGTCAAGTATTTCTAGCATTTTTTTCTTTTAGTACAAATTTCCAGGATCGGCTGCAATATTTATGCTTAGTATCATTCGAGATTACCTCCTTCATTTTTGCACAGGGGAAAAAGTATACAGCAGTTTTACGTTGGGCAACACGGTGGCATAGTGGTTAGCACTGCTGCCTCAGTGCCAGGGACCTGGGTTCGATTCCCAGCTTGGGTGACTGTGTGGAGTTTGCAAATTCTCCCCGTGCCTGTGTGGGTTTCCTCCGGGTGCTCCCACAGTCCAAAAGACATGCTGTTAGGTGCATTGGCCATGCAAAATTCTTCCTCAGTGTACCCAAACAGGTGCCAGAGTGTGGCGTCTAGGGGATTTTCAGTGTTAATGGAAGCCTACTTGTTACACTAATAATTAAACTTTAAAGCAAAAGGTATTCATATACAGTTTTTTTAAAAAGGTTAAAATGCTGACAAGGTAAGTTTTAGTGGTGTTGATTATCACCAATAAACAATTTGTTAACCCATCTCTGCAATCCAGCATATCACACTTGTTGTGTAGGGAATTATTTGGTCCTGGATGCTCAGTAGGTCATCCCGCCTCTCTGGGCATAAGATGATTACCGGGGAGACTAGGATCCGAGGACATAGCCTCAGAGAAAGGGGACGACCCTTTAGAACTGAGATGAGGAAGAATTTATTCAGCCAGAGGGTGGTGAACTTGTGGAATTCATTGCCGTAGAAGGCTGTGGAGGCTAAGTCATTGAGCATATTTAAGTCAGAGATAGATAGGTTCTTGATTGGTAAGGGGATCAAAGGTTATGGGAAAAGATGGAGAATGGGGTTGAGAAACTTATCAGCCATGATTGAATGACGGAGCAGACTCGGCAGGCCAAATGGCTTAATTCTGCTCCTATATCTTATGGTCTTATGATTAAAACCAAAGGCAGAGACAGCCGCTCAACACTAGCAAAGGTTACAATGTTAGTTAGGTCTTTAAAAAAAAGTTTAGCTGCAAGGCTAAACTTTGGCCAGTCTCAGGAATTGAGCAAACAGAAGAGGAGATAAGAGTTATTCTGTTTTCTCCAAGTATGACAACCCATTGGTATAGATTTATGGTGTGGTCATTACTCCTTTTTTTATGACTATGCTGTAATACCATTGTAATTAACTGAGTTCAATCAGAACTGTTGCTCTGCTAGTTCATTAGTTATGGAATAAAGCAGTGTAACAATTTGTTTCCGGATTTCTTTTAACACACCTTTGACGAGGTATTGTGTGGAGGTCACAAACATCCAGTTCAAATAATGAGAGGATATGATTGCTACGCCCAAGAATTAGTGCTTTTAATATAGAAAATATCCCGAGGGACCCATATCATGGCGGCACAGTGGTCAGCACTGCTGCCTCACAGCGCCAGGGACCCAGATTTGATTCCCGGCTTGGGTCACTGTCTGCATGGAGTTTGCATTCTCCCCACGTCTGCGTGGGTTTCTTCCGGGTACACCAGTTTCCTCCCACACTCCAAAGATGTGCGGGTTAGGTTGATTGAGCATACTGAATTGATCCTAGTGTCAGGGGATTAACAGGGTAAATATGTGGGGTTAGGGGAATAGGCCTGAGTGGATTGTGGTCGGTGCAGACTCGACGGGCCAAATGGCCTCCTTTTGCACTGTAAGAATTCAACACCTCACAGGAGCATTATCAAAAAACAAAATCTGACATGGAGTCACATAGGATGTATTCAGAGAGATAAGCAAAAACTTGCTCAAAGATGCTGCAGGAGTATCTTTAAGGGGAGATAAATGATGATGAGGGTTAAGGCAGGAAATGCCAGGCATGGCTTATCAGCGATGCTCTAGAGGCCAGAATTAGAGGAGCGCCAATATCTTGGAGGATTGCAGGACTTGTGCCAACTGCAGAGGTAGGGACGGGTGAGGTCATGGGAGAGGTCTGAAAATGAGGATGAGAGTTTTGTAAATAGAGGCTTTGCTGATCTGAGATCCAGTGCAGGCCAGGATGTACAGGGGTGGTGGATGAAAAGGACGTGATTGCAAGTTAGGACATCGTCAGAGTTTTGGATGGCTTCAAGTGTAAGGTGTTAAAAGTGCTGGAGGCTGGGCTGGAGTGTGTTGGAATACAAAAGCAGGAGTGAGGGATTCAGCAGCAGATGAGTGGAGACAGGGGCAGACTCAGGTGGTGTTAAAGGGGTGGAAATGGTTGTAGCGATGGTTGGATATTGGGTCCGAACCTCATTCCAAAGTTAAATATAGCGTTTGCCAGGGAGAGGGATAGAGTCAGGAGCAAGGGAATGGAGTTTGTGACGGGGTCCAAAGACCATGTCATTAGTCTTCCCAATATTTAGTTGGGAAAAGTGACCCCTGGGTCACACTATTTTATCATTGAATACAGTGACATACAAGCGAATACCTCCAGCAAAACTTGAATTTAAAACAAATGCTTGGATAACTAACCTATCAGGATAATCAGTGAACTTAAGGAAAATTGTGGAGTGATTTCATCAATTCTGTCTCTCCTACCCACCCTTCATATTCCCCAATTCTCTTACATGCTTTTTGGCATCCGCGTCATGGTAGCATTTATGTTGAATATGCCCAGCTCCAACCACTTGAGCATTCGGGTCAGTGCTGCTCAGAAGACTGACGGCCGTCGGCAGGTCCAACTCGTCATTCCTAGAGAGAGAGAGCGCAGTATCAAGAGTTCAGGTTCCTCGGTGTATCTGCAAAAGCATGTTATTCTCAAAGGGGGAAACCTTAGGCCAGATTTGCTGAAGCTGTGCTTGAGGGGTGCAGAGTGGGCCATTGGGCATCATTGGTCTTGGAAGATTTTCAGTTCATTAAAAGTTAATGGATGGGAAAGTTCTGCAAGATGCGTTGTCTGTATTCCCAAAACTCAGCGAGCAGAGTGCCACATCCAGGGTGGAACTTTACAGCCCCTCCCACAGGCGGGATTTTCCAGCCCCAGGATTATTACATGGCTCACCGCATTTTCAAGGCTCACTCCACCCCCACATGATGAGGCCATAACATTCCGCCCCTCGAGTACAAAAAAAATTATTTACAAGTGCCTGGTTTGTTTTCCAAATGTTATTGCTTACCCAGAGCACTAAACAATGCTGACATTTGGTTCCACAGATGCTGGTAACCAAATGACCATTCTTTCTGAGTGAGTCAAAGCAGTAGCAAATTACCAGGCTATTATATGGTAGAGAACATCACAGCAGAGCTAGATTCTGTTCTCCTTGCATACTCACAAAAGCGTGCTTTCTATCAACGATCCGGGGCAGACTGTTCATCGAGTACGGGCACCTTGGCTGCTTGCAGGTCTCCAAAAGCTCCCTGGACAGGAGATCATTTAGCTCAGCATTGACCATCATCTGAAGCCAGGACTGCTAGGTTTCTATAAAGTTATTTCATTAACATTCAGTTCGAGAGAGCCAAGTGGCTTCTCAGTCACTGTGACATTGCGTACACACGTGCTAAAATGGCAGTACTGTAACACAGAGGCTGGGCTAGGAAATGGATAGCCTCACAACATGGCAGGTTTTGGAAACAAATGGGAGAAAAGGCAATCTCTCTCCATCTGAACAGACTGAATGAATCACATAGCATGATGTTGCATCCAACGCTATATATTGGGGAAGGCAGGATCAGCTTATTGAGTTTGATGATCAGCCATGATCATAGCGAACGGTGGAGCAGGCTCAATGGGCCTCCTCCTGCTCCTATTTTCTACATGCCTTCCACCCATCCCTTCCACCCCGTTACCCCTTTTCGGTTGAGGCTGACCCTTTGCAGCAACTTGGTTGTAAAGAACCGTGGATTTGTTCCAGCTTCTCGGCAGACTTGGTAAATAAATTTAGAAAACAAAACTGCTCAGGTTATTACCCAGCTTTTCAAAGAGAATCCACAAAGAATTCTTTTAAAAAGCACTACTTTCTTTCCCCCTTATACTGAGGTTTAGCATCTTGGAATATTAAAATGCGGAATACTCCTTGTTGCTGACAAAGAGAACTGAAACAACCAGTGATAAATGTAAATCACAGAGCGACGATAGTTTTACAGGCTAATGGTACATTTCAACGGGGCAGCATCAAA
This sequence comes from Mustelus asterias, assembly GCF_964213995.1. Lineage (NCBI taxonomy): Eukaryota > Metazoa > Chordata > Chondrichthyes > Carcharhiniformes > Triakidae > Mustelus > Mustelus asterias. The sequence continues at coordinate 83,325,159 of NC_135809.1, forward strand.
TGTTAAACAAGAAAATTTGGTTTAAAAAGACAGGTTAAAGATCAAAATGCCATGCAAATGCTTCATTACGAATGAAAAAAAGTTTAGAAAATTGGAGAGAATGCAAAAGAATAGATACCCATTCCACAGTCCCTAACTTGCAAATGATAAATCCATTCAGTCAAAAGGAAATTTATTCTTATGAAATATCATCTGCTGGCTCGAAGTGCTGAGTATTTCCAGCATTTTGCATTTATTTCAGGAATATAAGCCAGTAGGAAGGAAAGATTAACAATGCCCCATTCATGTCTTTCGCCACCAACAGTAAATTGACCACCTTACTAATACAGGTACAGCGCCTCAAATCCAGCTATCGGACATTTTTACAAGCAGCTCTGCGTCAACTTTAATTGTTAGTGAGTGAAATAACTTACTGAGGTAATTCGGTTAGGTGCTGCAATTATGCGACAGTACGCTGGACTACTCATCAGCTTCACACATTGGCCTTTTCCCGTGCTCCCGGCTGGTCTGAGTGACACTTGACCCCACGCAACCTGGCTTCACTCGCACGTCTGTACTTTGAATCCAGCACAGAATGCGAGTCAGCCTTGCTTAACATTTTACTTTTTTTGCAAACATTATTTCTTCATATTTGTTTTCCAAACTTTACTAAAAAGAAACTTATGCACTTGATTTCATTTGTCTCCCACTAATTGAATTAAGGTTCCGTTTTTTTTCATTGAAAGCTGGCAAGGTCCGAAATCTGCCATGGACTCGGTCCCGAGCTTGCTGGTTTTGTGACACTGTACCTGTATATCTCCAATCACAAGATCAATCTCAGACTTACTGTGCCATTTGTACCGCGTCAAGCCCCACTGTTTGAAAATCTTGTGCATGCAGATCTCCCAATTCTTGGACACCAACATCTGCTCTGCCCAAGCTCCGAAGGGATGGAGCGCGTGACATTTGCATCAAGTCAGATGCTACTGTGTAGGAACCTGAAGCTGTTCTTCCTCGAGTTGCTTTGTTGATTTGCTGGACTCTCTGCAGTGTGCGCTGAGCTGGGGGTCTGATTTGTCGACGTGCAGGCATCTCTTCCACCCCTTCCACTGCGTAACTAGCCATGCCCACTGTGCCACTTAACGACCTTGGCAGGCTTTTCACGGAGCCTGCCATGTTTGTGCTATTCAGTCGCTTGCTTGGAGATTGACTCATCATGTAGCTCGTACTGTAGGTGCTGCTGCCATAGCCATTACCCCCAGAAGACAAATAGCCATTATCAACCTGATCCGAAGTCAAGCTCATCTCACCATCATCTGCTCTTTGGTACATGACTTGTCCATTCATTTGTCCTCCAGACCAAGACTTTTTCCTCATGCTTGGAGTGTATTTTCCAGGCAACTGCATTGAGTGTAGGGATAAGTTATCGATGTCCTGCGGATCCATCGGTGCTTGGTTGACATATCTGTAGCTGGCGGACTGGTGAAAAGACAGTGGTCTGGAGGAGGCAGTCTGATGAACTGAAATAGGCCTGTACTGAGTCAGAACCCCCTCTCTCTGTCTGCCATATTGACTTGCTGCAGTTTTCCCTTTAAAGGAATAATCCCCCACAGCCGAGCGAGATGACCAATTTTGATTGCTCCCCTGTTTGTATACAGATGGCTGGATAGTCTGAGGAAAAAATAATAACTCTGAAACACCTCTTATTAAGCACAGCACAACAAAACCAGAGCAATAAAATTCTCTCAAGTTCATAATCGTTTGGTGATTAGTCCACTTTCCCACTTCACTCTCCTGAAAAGTACTGACTTGTGCTGGGCTTTGTTTTTGCAGTTGTTGGGAGCTATGCAGTATCTTGCCCAGGAAGTGATTCCTCATTGGTGAGCACAGACAGTGTAGATTGGCAGGCTATTTGACTGTGGTGGACTTCATAGTGCAGCTTTGCGCAGTTCTTAACCAATGGCTGCCTGGAACATTGGATAGCAAGTAGAAATCATTTATTATAGCCGGGGCGGGGGGGGGGGGAATGGCGGAGTGGGAGGGAACATGGAAGCCGGAATATTTAACAGTGGGGGGGGTGTTTTTCAGGTATAGGGGCCCGATAATTAGATGTAAATTTATTGCAATGGGCTTCCCAATGGTGAATGTCGGGATTTACATGATGTCATAGACGGGGGCAGGGACAGTCACATCAAGGTAAAACGTGATTTGGGCCTCTCGCAATATTTTGCGCTCCTATCACCATTGACGCCCACTGCAAATGGGAACATAAAATTCCAGCCACACACCTTTGCCAATTACATCTACACCATCGAGTATAATCCAATTCATCATCCCATTCATTGCACAATGATTAGCACTGCTGCCTCAGAGCACCAGGGACCCAGGTTCAATTCCGCCCTTGGGTCACTATCTGTGTGGAGTTTGCACATTCTCCCGTATCTGTGTGGGTTTCCTCCCACAGTCCAAAGATGTGCAGGTTAGGTTGATTGGCCATGCTAAATGGCCTAATGTCAGGGGGATTAGCAGGGTAAATGTGTGGGATTATGGGAATAGGGCCCAGGGGGGATTGTTGTCTGTACAGACTCGATGGCCAAATGGCCTCCTTCTGTACTGTAGGGATTCTATGACCTATGATCTGCTAGTCCTCCACATCCTTTAATATTTCTCTTTCTCAAGCGATGGATTTAATTTCCTTTTATTAATCAATAGTTCATTTCAGAAGATTTAGACGATGGTTCAAACAAAATCTGTTGCCCAAAATGTGTACGAGATTATTTGTCATAAATCTGTCACCTTTGCCAACCAGTGAGATCACTAATCTTTATTACAAGTGCCAGCTCACCCTTTCATTTTCCCAGCTTTAGTGAAAAAGGTAGTTAATTTTCAAGCAACAAAAACAGAAAATACTGGTAAATCTCAGCAGGTCAGACAGCGTCACAGCTCGGAAAAGAGTCATCCAGACTTGAAACGTTAGTTTTGTTCCCTCTCCACAGATGCCGTCAGACCTGTTGAAATGTTCCAACGTTTTCTGTTTCAGTTTCCAGCATCCGCAGTAATTTGCTTTTTAATCTTAGTTACTTTACAAGTTTCTCTTCAAAATTGTAAGCATTCATCCCTGGAAAAAGTTCAGTGATTTTGCACTATACCTTTCCCATTGTTTTTACATCCTTCCAGTTTTGGGTGGACAAAACCACATACCATAGCACTGATCCCCAGAACTGCCCCTTCTACCTCGAAGCATGAGACTGGACTGGCAAGCCTTGTAGGAGAAAGTTTGTTACTTCGAGCCCATGATTTCCCAATCTGTCCACTCAGAGCATTGCTCCTTGCTGCAAGTGACCGATTATGAAGCATAGGTACAGGACTAAGTCATTCAGTTCCTTGAGCCCATTCCACATTTCAATTAGATGGTTGATCTACACTTCAACTCCATTTTCCTTTGTTCCCTATCCCTTATATGTATATCTCGGTGTTGAAAAGTCCAGTCTGCTCAGGGAAACAGGTTAGGTGTTCCAATTGGAGCCTACGTCTGAAGCAGTGGGAACTTTGGCTTTTGCCTTTTCCTCCTCCTTAACTAAGGAGTGCTGAGGACAATTACAAAAAACCTAGCTGTTCCATTGACTGAGGTCAGCTTAATAAACATGGATCAAATCAGGGATCTTCAGCAATAGTGCCCACAACCTTAACATGACCACTTCATTGTGAAACATTCATAGTCTAAAAACAGGAATAGGCCATTCAGCCCTTCAAGCCTGCTTCACTACTTATTATGATCATGGTTGATCATCCAACTGAATATCCTGATCCCTCTTCCCCCCCACCCCATATCCTTTGATCCCCTTTACTCCAAGAGCTATATCTAACTCCTTCTTGAAAACATACAATGTTTTAGCTTCAACTGCTGGTAGAGAATTCCTGATTAGGAAAGTCATCAATGTGACTAGGTCAGCTGTGCAGTCACATTTACAACTTCTGAAAAATTGCACAGGTCTCCTCTTTCCATGCTTTTGGAATCTACCCTACAACGTGAATGAAGCAAATGTCATGCATTAAGAATGCTACGATATTCTGCAATGAAGCAGTTTCTATAATAGAAATGGGATACAGCCTTTTCTGAGCCCAAAGTTGCTCAATTCAAATAGCTGAATAATTCAACATCTTTCATGCATAACAAACGTTAAATTATGTGCAAATGTGTTGTATGCAGAGAATTTGCATTGTACTTACATGCTGTAATCCCTGAAGGGACAGCAGTTTCTAGTCTCCATATGTTTGACGGGCAGTGTTTAGAACCTTTTACTCGAAGGCCCTTGTTCTTACAGTCAACATGTTACGCTCTGCTGCTCTAAATAAAATTCTACCCTGAAAAGCAGTAGCTATGCCTACTGCTTTCTGCTCTGCCTCACTGAGCAATGCAGAGACCAAGTAGTGACTCAGTTGTGATCATGGTTAAATTTGAGCTGCGAATCTGCTCATGAAAGAAAGGGCATGGTTGGTAGAAAATAAACATGATGTGGAGATGCCGGCGTTGGACTGGGGTAAACACAGTAAGAAGTTTAACAACACCAGGTTAAAGTCCAACAGGTTTATTTGGTAGCAAAAGCCACACAAGCTTTCGGAGCTCCAAGCCCCTTCTTCAGGTGAGTGGGAATTCTGTTCACAAACAGGGCATATAAAGACACAGACTCAGTCTGTGTCTTTATATGCCCTGTTTGTGAAGAAAATAAACATCTCAGGTTATTATAACACAGAAGGCCATATATACTCACCGAGTACTTTTTATCTGCAATAAAAGCTTGAGACTTGGAGCTGAAGCTTGGCATGGTTGACGTATGATATCTCATCATTCCTAAAGATTGGATTATAATATAAAAAAAGGCAAAAGATTAATTGGAAACATGAAAATTTCCCAATTTCTTACCCCTCGCCCAAATGTGCTTACTTTGCCTGGGTTTTTGTTACAATACCCAGGGAAGGCCTCTGATACCTCACTGATGTGACAACAAAGAGATTAGGCATTGAGGCTAGTTATCTTGAGTGATGGTCCCAATCTCCTGTCATAACTTTGGCAGAAATGATCTAAATTGCTGCTTACTCTGGGGTTGCCACAGATCATCTGCAAATTCACAAAAGTAAAAGCACAATACTGCAGATGCTGGAGATCTGAAACAAAAACAGAAAGTGCTAGAAAAACTCAATTCTGAATGGGACTTGAAACGTTGGCCCAGTCATGGTGGAAACCGCCACGGGAGATTTGACAACCCAACCAAACGTCTATTGACTTTCAGCGGGACTGGACAATCCCGGCAGTGGGCATAGCCAGAAAATCCCATCCATTAGCTCCATCTCTCTCCCCACTGATACTGCCAGACCTGCTAAGATTTTCTATCTGTAAATACATGATGGCAGATTGGGAAAGCCTTGTAGAAATTCAATGTTTAAATATCAATGAACCATTCTATAATGAGGACCATCACAAGCTCCGACAAAGCTTGCCAGGTCGGCCATCCTAGAAACATTGCTTCCCGGCAGTAAGAGTCCGCTGGCGATGTCACCCATGTCAACATGTCGTGCAACAGCAATGATGTGGAGCTGGTGTGAAAAAGAGAGCAACAGCGCGTCAGACCAGCAATTAGAAGCAGAAACATACGCGGATTTTCTCCTCAGTCCAGGGGCAGTTCACCTGACTGACATTAACTATTCCAGCACAGACCAGGATCCCAAACCAGGGATCTACCTGTCTGTACGTCTCAGTGCTCCACCAATTCAGGAGGTTAAAAACATTTGCTGCTGAGTAAACTATTCCTCCTTGCAACCCCTCTCTAAAAATTAAAAGAAAAAAAAGTGAAACAAAAGTTACAGACAATGAATTATTAACCATTTAAAGAATTCAGTAGCATTCTATGATAAACTAGCACAGCACAATGTGGATGCAGATCCGTAGAAATTAAGCCCAAGGAAGTGATCTGTAGTCTTTGTTAAGTACAGGCATCAAGTTATGGTTGCCATAATTACAAAAAGATGTAGCAATATTAGAAATGATTCAAAGGACAACAGAGATCTTTGCACTGGCATATGGACAAAGACCAAGGAAATACCTCAGATAAAAATAAATATTTGGCTCGAATCTTTTGTTCTGGAGTCTAGGCTTGGTGGCAGGAGATGATGTGGGAGTGAATCCACTGGGGGTGGGGCGGAGGAGGTGAAAAAGAGAGCAAGGGATGGTTGGCCATGCACAGTTCTGCACTGTTTAGCTCATTAACTATGCAATGGGAGGAGCATGGTGAATGTCATGGTGGGGCAAGCAGAAAGTCACTGTCCCAGCATTATCTCATGGGGTTGAAGGTCTAGCGCCATACTTGAAAGGGCACCCCGACAATCTGTACTGTCCCTTCCACTTTTTCCCAGCCACCGATCCACCCTTTTCCACAAACCCTTCCTCACTTCCTTAAAACCTGCACTGCCACCACTCAGTCTGAAACATAGGCTGGTATTTACAGATGCTCCCCAAAGAGAACAATGTAGAGGCAACTTACCAGTTAATCACGGAAGAAGTCTCCTTCACACTATTTATAGACAGCCGTGAGTGTGAACATTGTAATTTCTCGCTGGTGGGGAATTTGGAGGGGAAAACTTAATTCTGGGGAGCTGGACTTTTAATGAACACGCATCGTTTGTCCAGAAGCTCCACCTGTCTTTAAAATCCTGGGACCATAATTGTTAAAAGTTTATCCCTCCATTGGGAAACTGATTTCTGATCTCGTGCCAAATTAAGTTCCCCCACATGCCAAGCTTCCCATTGATGGGACTGGACAATTCCACTCAACGTATTTTAGCTGAGTGCTCACAGTGCAATATCAGCCTTTGGTATTTTATTTCCACTTAAATAATTGTGGCCAATCTAAATCTTTAGTACTTAGTTCCAAATGATGTTGAATATTCATAACAATTTATGAAAACACAAATGTGATAGCGTGACTGTGTACAACACCCAGTCACATGATGCTTTATCAACTTTATCAAAAATTAATTTGCCTCCTAGGCTATCATCATGGGGCATTTTTGCCTTAACTATACTTTGCTAGATAAAGATCATAGTAAAATTTGAACAAATAAAACTGTCTACTATTTACATAAACAACAAGTTTTATGAAGTGCCAAGTATGATTCCAAGAACAATCTGAAGCAAAAGCAAATGAGCAAGGAAATAAGGATGATTGTGATTCAACTGAGGAAGAGGAACCCAAGAAAACTTATATACTCTGAAAGAAAACCCAAGCTAGCAAATAGATTTCCTTTGTAGCATTGGGCTATGTGATTTCATGATTACACTTGGCAATGATCCTTGTTCAGTTCAAATGAAAAGAGTTGTTGTAGGAGTAACAGATGTAAAAATATTGTTGATATTCCACAGTTTGAGCTAATCTCATTTAAGACTTGTCCTGAGAATTTAACCCCTCTAAATTGAGTTCAACATTAGAAATTCTAAGCATACATTACATCACGGTGTTTCCATGCAATCCAAAAACATCAGACTAGATCAATAGAAATATCAGATCATGTCACACTTAGCTTTTCAAAACAAGCAGATCATTGGAGAAAGGGAAATAAGAACAGTTTATATATGCCAGAAAATAATGTGTTAGAATGGGAAGAGGAGAGGATTGAGTTAAATAAAGCAAGGACTTAGGGTGAAGAAAAAGGTATATAATCTAGTGTACTGCATTCCAAGGAGGAAAGAGGGGGCCAGGGAGAAACATCTCCACATTGTACTGACATCAGAGTAAATGGAAGCTAAATTGGATAGATGGATCGAATATTAGTTGACAAGATTTATTTCTATCTTTTACTCTATAGATCCCAGATGCTTCCCCAGATAAGGAAACATTATTGATATTCAGGACAAATTTGAGCTTTATATTGATGAAGAATGATTGAAGTGGGTAACCCAGAGCTGTTTCCATTGCCTATAAACAGTAAGAAATTCTATCCCATTTTATGTTATCTCAGAATTAATAACCTTTTACACTTTGACTAACTGGAAGAAACTGAATAATAGTAGAGTTTCAAAATTGCAAAATGCATTTTAGTGATGTTAGACAATCCTGAAATATCAAAACAAAATAACACTCGCAACCATGGACCTTGCTTCAAAAGTTAATCGGTCACTAGTCATAAGTCAAAGTACTAGGCCAAGGCAAACATTCTTCTGCTGCTGGTAGAATATTTACCTTGTGCTTCAAAATTGCAGTTCAAACCCTTTTTATAAAGAATGACCAGAGTATTTTTTTAAAACTTTTTTTTAAAAGAATGCAAACAAAGTAGATATAACCTCACATAATAAGGATAGGACAATTAACAACTGCTGACATATATGCGAGAGATCTCGAAACGCTAATTACGGATCTCAGAATATTTGCAGTGAAGCCAAGCTGGGAATTCTACACAGCAGAGAAATCTGAATGAGACAACTCAAAATCTAGCAGGCATTATGAGTTAGGGAATTAATATAAAGCTATAAAGCTTGGAATGTTTCTTGAAGTATACAGCTCTCAGATTTTGCAGGAGCTTCACTGTTAATGAAGTGAAATGAGACCTTTTTTTCTCTAATAATGGAAGGTAAAAAGTGAAAGGAGCAGTAATGTGAGAGCTTATAGTTTAGCATCAAATACTTCTATAAAGGTGACTCTAAATTTGATTGTGGATAAACTAGACAGCAAATTCGCAGAGACTGAAAAAGAGGGAAGATTTTTTTCTCAGCCATGCTTTAGATCATAGTCTAACAAATTGGACATATGACTAAACCATTCCATGGCTGTCTTATCATTGGAAAAAGTGAAGCTAAACATTCATGCAAAAAGCATGCAACTATAGAAATCTCATCCATCTAAAGTTTACATTCTGAATATCATAGCCCCACTGACCTTGCGCTGCTGAAAAGATGTCACATCTGGTAATAGCAATGAAAATGTTTGTGTGAACAACCCTGCTGTTAACTGATAAAGACATTAACACAATATATCCTATGAAAATCCAGTGTGAAGATCTTAAAATGCATCAGATGCTTCGGGAATTTGTCTTTTATTTACTATACCCTCCTCTGTAATGGAGATATGTGGGTATTATAATGAGAATGGTCTGTCAACATCTACAAGAAAACTTTCATATTGAAAATTACAAGATATTGTGTAAAGACAAGAACTACTGAATGCGGTTACGCAAGAAATGCATCAAAAGCTTGACGTACTTGTTGAATTCCAAAGGAGTTTTGAGAAAAACCATTTTCCATACTTTATATACCTAAATGTCTTAAACACCATAAAGAGTTTCAGGTGACATCATAAATAGAACAGCAAAATTCAAAAGCAAGAAATTTAGCTGAACTTCACAATGTCTTCGATACAGAAATCACACTATATCATTTTCAACAAAGTTCCCACAAAGTTTATAGAAAGATTGTTTGATTTTATATAGGTAGACTGATCTGTATTTTGCAGTCTGTACTGAGTTTTAAATTGTGAGCAAAGGTGAGGGGATTTGATCTTTGGATGAGAGATAACTACAAAGTGACCTGTTATATTCACCATTATGAAGGGGCTCGACAAAGATGAACCAGGCAAATTAGAGTCTATTAAACTGACATATATAAATGGCTTGCTGAGGCAACTAAAAACATTTCTGTAACAGAAGGAACGGAGCTCTCTCTCCCGAGGTGTGTTATACATGCGCTGAGCAAGATTCTCCTTCCGATCTGGAGGTAGAAAATGGGTTACATCTGCTTCGCTTTTGAGTGCAGGAACTCGCTGGGACAGATTTTGTTTCGAACCGTGGTTATATGTACAGTGTGACAGGAAGATAGATAGACAAGTGAGATTGATCCAAACAAATATGGACAGCCTTTTTGTGCCTTATATTCAGTTAATTCATATTCTTCAGTTGCTTGTATGTAAAATAAGGGTCACATTCGGGAATCACAAAACATAGTTCAGGTGATGATAGTTCAGGCAAGGAAGAAAATGTAATTCCATCACCATAGGAACTCCAAACTCTACACCAAAGAATCTGGAACTGGGCTGCTCAGAATGTTTCAGGACTGGCTCTGCAACCTGCTATTGACATGCAAGATAGGATCAGCCCACAACCCTGAACTTTTACACAGCAAGACCACACCCAAAGTTGTCCTGTCACACTGTACACATTATCCACGGTTCCAAACAAAATGCAAGTTCCCGCACTCAAAAAAAGGAGCCGATTGAACCCACTTTTTACCTCAGGATTGGAAGGAGAATCTTGTATAACACACCTTGGGAGAGAGGGTATCACATTGGAAGGACATTCCTTTGGACTGATTTTAAACTGGAAAAGAGGTGGCTGGAAAACGAATAGTTCACGGCGGAGAAAGTTCCCGACATAAGTTTAGGAACACACACTAGATAATGTGGGCTTGATTTAAGATAAGTTTAGTTTTACCTGCAGTGAAAGAGTCTCCGCACACCGAGCTGCTGGCCCGGCTGCCGCCGCTCTTGAGCATGGTGCGAACCTGCTCCTGTACCCTCATGTTCTGGTGCTGTGCCCGCTGCTGGTACTCCTTCCTGTGGTCCAGCTCCAGGTCCGAGGGCATGGCCAGGGTGGAGACCGGGGCGTCCGTGGGCAAGGCGGACTTGAGGAAATAATTCTCCTGCGTCACGTTCATCTTTACAATTCCTTGTTCGGCGAGGAAGCTCTCCGGAATGTTCTCAGTGTGTGATATATATATATATGTGTGTGTGATCAGTCCGAGTACTGAAGTCACCCCCACCTCAGGATCCACACACCGCTACCCCGCCGCTCTGACTTCCCGCCGCTGCCTTGCCACCTTAAAGCTGCTTGTGGACGAGGCGGAGCTGAGAGCAGGAAATCCAGAAGGGCTGTGGAGGAACCGCACCCTCCAAATCCCGGCCCCACCTTCCCGCCCAGCCACCTTCCCTCAGGTGAGTCAGCCTCCTGGCGGAGACACAGCGAGAGGCGGCTGCTCTGGCAGTGCTGGCAGCGGGAATGTACCCCTGGCAGTGCTGGCAGTGGGAATGTACCCCTGTCTCTCTCTGACTGACTCGCAGGGGATTTTCCAGCATACAGCGTTCTCACTTTCAGGTTCTGTCCTGCTCCCATTGCATTAAATGACAAAATGGTGTTCAAAATTTAGGCATATTCCCCTTTGCTCGGTTGCCTTTCGAGAGTGAGTGGGGAGCAGACTAAAATCACTCTTTTTGATTTGATTTATTATTGTCACATGTATAGGGACACGGTGAAAAGTCTTGTTTCATGTTCGCTATACATACCGTGCTTGGAGTACATAGGAGTGAAGGAAAGGAGAGGGTTCAGATTATAGACTGGAATTCTCTGGCTGTTATAGAATCAGTGCAGAAGGAGGCCATTCAGTCCATCGAGTCTGCACCGACCACAATCCCACTCAGGTCCTATTCCTGTAACCCCAATATTTACCCTGCTAATTCCCCTGATACTACGGTCAATTTAGCAGAGCCAATCAACCTAACCTGCACATGTTTGGAGTGTGGGAGGAAACTGGAGCACCTGGAGGAAACACAGACACGGGGAGAATGTGCAAACTCCACACAGACAGTGACCTGAGGCCGGGAATTGAATCCAGGTCCCTGGCGCTGTGAGGCAGCAGTGCTAACCACCTGTTCACACTGGCAGGATTCTCCTATCCCACCGGCAGTACACCCCCACCCATGGGTTTCTTGCCTGCCTGGGGTAATGTCAATGGGAATTCCTATTGACAGCAGCAGGACCGGAGTATCCTGCCGCTAGCAAACAACACGCCACTCCTGCTGGCGGCAAACACACGACTGGGAGGCCAGAGAATCTCGCCAATAGTGTTGCAGTCACAGGTAGGGTGAAGAGAGCATAGAACAAGAGTAAAGGATGGAATTAGAGAATACGCTGGGGACAACTCGCAAGAAGTTGCCTCACTCCGGCGCCCTCTTTTTTTTTCTTCTCGTCCCGTTCGTTTCCTCAACATTTTATTTAATTTTATATACTTTAATTTTTGAACACACCTTCCTTCGTGGCTTATTAATAATTTTGTCCTGTATAATTGTGTTTCTGCAAAGCATTTTTTCCCCTGAGTAAGGAAGGGAGCAGAAGTGTCTCATTCTTCATTTGCATAGTTAGGATCAGAATTGAGCAAAAGCACATGGTCCACCCTCCCAACAATGACAGGTTGGCACTTGGAAATCACTGGCATTTAATGATGGTTAGTCTTAGCTAAGTTAGATCTAATTCTTGCCACAATCAGAGCCAGCTTGGATGTCCTCCCATTCGAGGTGATTGATGGTGGCTTGGTCCTGAAAAAAATCTCTAATATTTATTTGACTGCATTGAAGCACCTCAAGGTGCAACATGATCTATGTAGAAAACTTGACTATTATTGCACTTTGTGTGATGACCACTTTGAAATGTATGTAATGTTCTTTCAGATATTTAACAAATAAAGTATATTAAATAAAAATATCTTTCAGCCAATATCATAAAAGCAGATTATTGGACACAACAGCAGTGACCACACTGCACATGAAGAGTTGGCTGTAAAGTGCTTTGAGATGTCCCAAGGTTGTGAAAGTCGCTCTATAAATACAAGCTTTTCTTTTTCTCTAAGAGCCCAATCCCTGTGAAGAAGTGTAAAAAAAAAGCAAGTATTTTACAAAATGAGAACAAACAATAAGGACAAAAGGACAGTGAGATGGAGAGGTGGGATTGCACTGATGAAAAGAGCCTTTACCCAAACTGACAGGCAGTTGAGGTAATGAGTCAAGGGTGGGAGAGGTGGAGGGTGGCTTACCTGGCCATTTGTCAGGTGAGAACTGATACAAGAGAGCCCTATTAAATGAGGTATTAAATGAGTATCGGGAACCATGAGGTAAAAGGTAACATTCCGGAGAGCGCAGTAAAATGAGTGAATAAAGCACAAGAACAGTTGCCAGATGAATACCAGGCATATGTTGGGGGTCACATCTTGAAAAGACCTGTGTGCAATGTAATGTGGAATCAGGGGACATTGTGCTGTTGCTAAGCACCAGCTCAAGATGGAACTTAGGGGAAACACAGGTCTGCACTGGCCAATATTTTCATTATTTTGCAAATTGAATTTGTGTCTTTATATGCCCTGTTTGTGAACAGAACTCCCACTCACCTGTTGAAGGGGCAGCGCTCTGAAAGCTAGTGGCTTGTGCTACCAAATAAACCTGTTGGACTTTAATCTGGTGTTGTGAGACTTCTTACAGTATATAGAAGCCAGCTAAATTTCAGGTGGAAAGAATGAATGGTTGTTGGAGATAACAAAATGCATAAATCAGGACTTGGGAAAGAAAACATATAGTGCAATGTACTTGTGTCTTAACATGTATCCTATAACCAAAATCTTAAATTAATAAGAATATAAATGGGAATATACTTAAAGATTGTTGTTGAACTAAGCAGAGAGAGAACTAGAGGAGGTCAAGCAGTGCAATAAATTCAACCCTGCACTTGTTCAGCCATTGCCTCCTCTTTCTATACTTTGTGATCAGCAGGAGAGTGAAGCTGTGTGCCCTCCCTAACAGAACCACAGTTGTCCTTTGCTAATTGTCAACTTCACTCAGTTGACAGCACCATCTCCTCCAAATCAGAGGTTGAGTTCAAGTCCCACTTCAGGATTTGAGCACATAATCTAGACACTCAGTGATTCAAGTATTCGAGGTGCCATCTTTCACACACATATCTAAAACCAAAGCCTATATTGACAATGTTCACACTGGTATAAAAATTTAGGCCGGGATTCTTCCAAAAAAATTCTAAGTGCCGACTTTGCGTAAAAACTGTTTTTTTTCAGTGTGAAATTCAAAATGAATCTCCCATACTCTGAGCACTGCGGAATGCCCTAGCATGAATCACATTAAAAATCAGTGGTCAGGGCCTATTCCCACTTGAGAATCCGCAGCACAGAGCTGAGTGGCCACTGTGCATGCACAGATCTGTCAGAGTGGAGATCGACGCATGTGCACTGACTCTGCATTGCCGACCTCCCGACCGCTGGCCAGCCCCGTGACCCCTGTGACCCCCCCCCACACCCCGATCACTGGCCTCCCGGATGTCTCGGCCAGCCCCCGACCCTCCCCCACTGTTCCCACCACCAGCCTCGATCTCCACCCTCCCCCCCCCCCCACCACCCCCCGGGAGTCTCAATCTCCCGGTTTCCCCCCTCCTCCCTCACCAGCAGCCCTGACCCTGACCCTGCCCCTGCCCCTGCAATCCCAGCGCCCCCACCCTGCAGCAGTGACCCCCCACCCCTGGCAGGCCAATAGGTCAAGAAGAAAGAAGATGAACAATTTTGTCACGACCACATAGGATAGTATTTTTGACTTTGATAAGAACTGCTTTCATACTGTGATGGGCAGAAACCTGATTTTAGGGATTAAACATGGAATTGTGGGAAAGATGGGATCAGACTTGGGAGGCGACAACATATTCAAGAACTTGGAGAGAAAAGGGAGTTTGAAGATGGAATAGTTGTTTGCAAGGACAGTGGGGTCAAGGGTTAGTTTTTTGAGGAAAGAGGTGATGATGGTGTTATATAAATGCAAAGTATCTCAAATTATTGCAGAGCAGAACAAACATGAAGAGAACAAATAGAATACCGAATATATTGCTCAATTTTTCTGAAGCTGGAATGTCAAAGCCCGAAATCGTACACTTATTTAGGGTATAGAGGTTTGGAAGTAAAGTGCTGTTGAGGCCACAATCAGACAAGCCATGATCTTGTCGAGTGGTGGAGCATGCTCAAGGGGCTGAATGGGCCATTTCTGCTCTGAATTTGTATGTTTGTAGATTTCTGTTTAGGTTACACACTGTTTACAGGATTTGCTCTGGTAGTCAAGACACAAAGAAAATATCCAAGCCTTGGAACTAGTGCAGAGAAAGATGGTGAGCCTTATCCTAATCATTAGAGGACAAGGTTACAAGGCAAAATTCAGGCTTCTACCATAAAGTACAAAAGGAAAATGAAAGGAGTGTAAAACAAAACATTGTTCTCTGTGAGGACAATAGGATGGAAAGGATGGTATTCCAAATTATTCCCGAAAAAACAAGAAAATAGAAATGATTGAAGACAAAAAAAAGATGGTATCACAAGACCTTGAAACAGAACAATGGAACTGTAATTAATTTGTTGATAATTAGTGTTGAACTGAAAGATCAGTATGGATTTACTCATCCAACTCATTCTTTCATGGAAATAGGTCTACAATCTCTGTCTTCTATCACAGAGTCTAACTGCCTTTTGAATCTTAAGTTTTCCTCCCTACTACTATATCCTAAAAACATTACTCTAGAGATTATTCCAGTATGGAGAATCATTTCTCAGATTAGTCTTCAACTTGCCATTTACCAGTTTCTATTGATACTCGCTTATCCTTCTGGTTTAATTTGAAAAAATATTCTGGATTAATGCCTTCCATTATACTTAGTATCCTAAGATGCCCTATGATCCCCTCTTGGGATGTCTTGTGACAGAGTGGTAACATCCCTACCTCTGGACCAGAAGCTCTGGCTTCGAGTCCAACACCAGGACTTCTTGACCGTGGAAGGAGCGTTTATTGGTTCATTGGGCTGATAATCCTTGTCCCACTATTTCCAAAGTGTGAGTGTGAAGATACACTAAAAAAAATTAGATCCTTTCTCATTCGTCTTCTTTCTATTGGAATAGTTTGGCCTCTGTTTTTTTGTCTTTTATCATCTCTATTGTCTTTTTGCTCTGGGGAATGTCAATGATTCAATTCCATGATCCTTATAGAGAATGATATCTCTCTGCCACTTTCCTTTTGTACTTTGATTTTTCACACTGGAATGATCACTGGAATAATCTTGGTAGGATACTGTAGTATGTTTATATCTTCCATCATTTCTATTTTCTTATTGCTTTGGGAATAATTTGGGATGCTATTATTTCCACTATAGTATCCTTACAGAGAACAATTTTTTTTGCACTCTCTCTATTCTATCTTCCTTTTGCCTTTTATGGCAGAAGTGCGCAGTTACCTTTATTTTATCATCCTCTGTGGGAAAATGAATGATACAATTATCTGTCAGCTACTAAGGAATACAGGATCTCGGCTCTCGGGTGATGTTTCAGGTATTATCATCACGCTCTTCAGTAGTGTTGGGCATATGGTGGTATTTGATCTTGTGGTCTTTTGTGGAGCTTTACAATTATGCTTACCTCCTGCTTCATTGATTGCATTTATTCTGAGCAACAAATTGTGTAATAATAAATCCTCTAATCATTTAATTACAATAACAATTATCATAGAATCATAGAATCTACAGTGCAGAAGGAGGCCATCTGGCCCATTGAGCCTGCACCAACAACAATCCCACCCAGGCTCTATCTCCATAACCCCACATATTTACTCTCCTAGTCCCCCTGACACTAACGGGCAATTTATCATGGCCAATCAACCCCTAACCCGCTTATCATTGTTCAACAATTAATAACAATTGTTTACCCAGTGGACTTTTCCATACGAAAGTCTACATTTTATAAGTGTCTCAAAAACTTTGTAAAATGAGTGCCACGATTCTGCTATTATAACCCCAATAATGTCATTGTGCTCATGGTTAAAAAAAAACAGGGCAAATTAGTTTCTGTGACTCCTTTTAACCTTACGAAGCATGATAGCTACTTCAAAAGACATATTTCAATAGCATTTTTCATTTTATTTTTACTCCATTCTTAAAGTTGCAAAGCAATACACAGAGTGGACTGGGAAAGCCCAAATTCATCTCTTTGCCTGCTCCAAAAATCAAATTCAAATTGAATCTCCGCAAGAGCGACAAGCAAGATCCTAGCTGACAAGAGAAGGCATTGTACCTGATCATGGACTTGATCTGGCGCTTGATCTCTGGCAAAAGACCAAGAATTTTAATACTATATTTAATATTGTTCACAAAGATAAATACAACTAATTATCCAGGAGAAAACTTGTAAATGAAATTGGACTGTCCCTTACTGAAAGAGCCTGTCTTCATCAGTATAAGTAACCTTTAGCCTTTTTTCTCATTTTGACCTCAAATGTTTTTGATAATGGGCCTGCTACAACTTCAAGTCTATCCCATCCTGATTGAGTTGAGATTGCTGTTATTCTACAGTTTGTGTCCCAAAATGGTGAGTTTGTATTTAAATCATTGTACAACATACCTCACTACAGAATGGCTTTGGATCAATTCCATTACTAGTTGTTTACAACACGACAGCTTCACTGGGCAAATCTGGCTGGAGCTGAGCATCTTGTGGCATATGCCAAAGTTAGACATTTTGGCACCATTCAACTGAAACTTTTTTCTGAACGTTCCAGTACACTGTAACTTGCTGGAAGTGCGAGCTGATAAAGGTCATCAGTCTGTCTTCTTAAGCAATGAGACTTAGGGATTGAGAAAGAAGCAAAGGAACAACAGAGAAGGAGGGTTAGTGAGAGTGGGTGAATTAGACAATGAGATAAACCAAGTACAGACAGAGAAATACCTAAACGGAAAGAAAGATTTAATTCAGAGAGCAAGAAAGAGATGGAAGGGAAAAGTAAGAAAAAAATGTTAGATTTTCAAACTCTCTTAAGAAGACTTTACTTCATGCGGGGGATGGTTTGCCACAGTTTAAACTATTCTCTTTCTGGGCTAGTGAAGCTGAGTAGTATTCAATTTACAATAATCAGATCTTTATAAGATCTTTATGCTCTTAATTCTTAGCTTTCTCCAGCAGGTTTAATGGGTAATTAATGTTCAAATCCATCATGTTTTAAAAATTAGCAGGCAGGTTAAGGGTGAGATCCCTTTGGGATGAGATCAGCCAGTGAAATCTGGAGATTTGTAACTCATGGCATATCTCTTAATCCCCTGGAATTGCTGGACAATTTGCAATTTAATAACACTTAACATGCTGTTATTTCTCAAGCAAAATTTGGCCCATTCTACAGTACTACAGATATAAATATAGCAATTTTCAGTCCAGTTTCTTTAGGTGGGTGAATAGAGTTTGGTTTGGGATAGAATACAAGTAGCACAGCCATATCCTGGCTGGGACAGTTATGGAGATTGTGGCTGGCCAACAAAGACTACAGTGGAGAAATCAATTTGGGTAGCACCACTGGAAGACTTGCCTTGATTCTGTGGAGGCAGGCAGCCAGCCTGCTATTGAAGAATTCCCCTCAGCCCATAACCTTTGATTTGAGTAATTAAACTCCAAAATATCATCTGATCCTACATTTTTGCTGTATAATGCCTGCTTTCCACGCCAAAGCGAACTCATGCCCTTGCAGCCTAAGCTTCATGCTCAGTGGGAACCTATTCAACCACCTAATGGAAAATAAACCACATAGAATTTTTATGGCATTGCAGTGTTGTCTCTGTCATTAAAAAAAGCAGCTGTGCCATCTTAAAATAAAGCATCTTATAGTTGTTTTATGAAGAGTGCTGGAGCTGAGAAACAGTTAATTTATCAGAGAGGAAATGAAATAGCATGTAACAAGATAGACCGAGAAACTAAATCTATAAATGCTTTAGACGCAAGGAAGCATTTTAATTAAAAATGTCCTTTTTACTTTGATAAATTGCCTTCAAACTCCCTCTACTGACCAGTGGAGTTCTAACCAATATTGCCTGCATGGAAAGCGATGTGGTTTCATTCCTGGCATGTCTCTGAATTCTACTGCAGGAGGCTCATCAGTGTTCTGTCATAGCTGATCATCCCCCTGATTTTACAATTTGTACCTGGAAAGTAGAATGCTCTTGACAGCTCCTTGAGAAAACCATGTTAAGAGCAAGCTGTGTTGATTGGATAAATGAACAAAGTGCTTGGGGTGATGGGAAGTAAAGCAGGAACACTGCTGTGTAGGGGGATGAACAAGAGCCTGGAGTGTCACCATGGGAAAGAACGCCATGTCCTGGCATCATCCTTTCCTCCTGGAAATGCAAGTTGCAGTTCACTCAAAGGAACTCAAGATACCCACTCTGATTTGCAGCAGTGCTGATAAGAAAATTCAGCATTCGCTGTCATTCCTCCACTCGACGCCGCAAATGCACAGTCAGACACAAAGATGGAGAAGTTGCTATCACTAATTCTATGTTTTTCTAGAGGTTCACCCAATAAACACAATTAATTCAAAATCATTGAATATGTGAGAACTTCTTCACCTTCACTTTGGAGTCTCGCTGTAAAAATCCCTAAAAAGTTACACCTTTATTGAATGAAGTGTAACTGGATTTTTAATGGCAGATTCAGTTCATAATTATAGCTCTCACTGGCCCAGAAAGAGTCATTTTATATTTGTTGATAGTCAAATTTTTCTACTATATTAAAAGTTAAAAAAAACTTTATTTATTAGTCACAAGTAAGGCTTACATAAACACCGCAATGAAATTACTGTGAAATTCCCCTAGTCACCACACACCAGCGCCTGTTCAGGTCAATGCACCTAACCAGCACATCTTTCAAACTGTGGGAGGAAACCGGAGCACCCGGAGGAAACCCATGCAGACACAGGGAGAACGTGCAAACTCCACAGAGAGAGTGACCAAGCCAGGAATTGAACCCAGGTCTCTGGCACGGTGAGGCATCAGTGCTAACCACTGTGCCACCCATACAAGTGCTAACCAGGCCTGAGTCTGCTTAGCTTCCAAGTTCAGACGAGATCGGGCATTTTCAGACTTGTGTGGCCATAGGCTATACTATATGAATTGTTTAAACAAAATAGATCTTTAAAGTTTGATTATAATATTGTAGCATTTATCTTAATCCTATGTGCATGTCCCAATTATTTATTTCACTATCTGTAAAATTTTTAAAAAGAAAAACGAAGTGATTCAGTGATTTCCTTGTTTGCAGTCTGTGAGAATACTTGGCTGTGATTAGCCGCTTGATGACATCATAGCTGCTGGATGCCTTGAAATCGAATTGACTTAATAACAGATTCAATTGACATAGAGGAAGGGCAATTTCTTGTCTCAGAACTCGTTAGTACTTTGTAGGCAATCACCTCAAAATCTAGCCCAAAATCAGGTATTGAGACTTTTAGTGACCACTCCTTAGCAATAGTCAAATCATTCTAAATCTAAATTAACTATCTACTAATATATGCTGGCTTTATACTATATAGACATTGTGTGCATATCAATACACCCACTGTATAATCTTATATGTGTGCATATATTTTGTGTATATCTGCAGTATACCTATGTGGTAGTCATCTGCTAAAAGACAGGTCCCCTGCTCATTTCTCCATATCTCATGGTCTTGTGTTTTCCTCTTGTGTTGCTCATACAAGCCTCTCATTTTCAATTTCAATGAGCAATATGATTAGGGCAAAGAATATATGAGGTGGTTGTCTTTCTCATACATGCTTAAAGGAACCACTCTTTCCAAAGGACCATATGCCTGTAAGCAGCTGTCGGCCCTTGAGGTTCTAGCTCTTCCACCATCACCACTGAAAATTACTTGGTCCTGCTGTTGGCCATGGGTTATCACCCTGAGCCTGGAACTCTTACCTGGGCCTGGGGCAGCTCACAAAAATGCAGGGATGACCACCCCTTGAGCTTTCTAATGACCCTGCTACCCTAGGCAAATTTATATGTAGTATATCTCCAAGTCATGCACCATACTGACTTGGACATGAAAGAATGGTGATATATGTCCGAGAATGATAGATGTCCAAGAATGAAGACTCGGTGTGCAACTGGGAGGTAATAGTGTTCCTTTATGTTTTCTGCTAGATGGTGTAGGCCATCTTTACAAATGAGGACAAAATTTAAACATTGTGAGGAAGTTAGCCTGGATTACACTTGTTTGGCACTTAGAATTCTTTTGGGAAGATCGCCCTCACACAATCACAAGGCATCCCATAATAAAACTCCTGGAGCACCATCCAGCTGCTGAAGGAATCCTTCCAATGATTTGACTGAGTTATTAGAAAATCTAGGATGAAAAATGTTTCTACCAAGAGCCGCTTGTCAGATGCATGCGCATCGACTCACATGTTTTACTATGCATGGTGACCACTTGCATATCACTTCCCAATCCATTTATGCTTACATGAAAAAGAAGCTCATGATAGAAAGGACAACACTTGGTGTACTCCCTCCCCCTCAATCTGAAGCTCCACCAACTTTAAGGAAATACGAATAGTTGCCCTGAATTGGTAGAGCTAATTGGAGAGAATCATCAGGGCAACTTGTCAATTTCTGGGTGAGTATCCATCAATATAATCTTTTCATCCCTAATTTTTCAGATGCTTGGGCACTATGACATTGTCAATATATAAGGGCATGCTACTATGCAATAACATGCCAAGCTGCATTTCATAAATGTATGGTGGCACAGTGGTTAGCACTGCTGCCCCACAGCACCAAGGAGCCGGGTTTGATTCCCGGCTTGGGTCTCTGGCTGTGCAGAGTCTGTACGTTCTCCCTGTGTCTGTGTGGGTTTCCTCCAGATGCTCTGGTTTCCTCCCACAGGCCGAAAGATTAGGTGCATTGGCCATGCTAAATTCTCCCTCAGTGTATCTGAACAGGCACCAAAGTGTAGCGACTTGGGGATTTTCACAGTAACTTCATTGCAGTGTTAATGTAAGCCTACTTGTGACACTAATAAATAAACTTAAACTTAAATGGAGCATGTTGTTGGTTTTGTGTTCCTCATGTGTTTATAAGCAGCTCCGAGGGGCCACCAGCTGCAACTTCTGAGGGTGTGAACCCTACTCCTTGCAGCGCACAGTGGCATTCATTCCACCTGTCACGAGCATCTACTCCAAGAGATTCAGATTTAGACTTTAAGATGGGAGTGTTAGGTGAAGCACAAGGCATAATAAAGGTGAACTAAGTGGATTAGCTGTATAGCAACAACCTGGAGGGACAACTCAAGGTCACCCTCCGTTGCTAAATTCTGTGATTAATAGTATCAATGACCAATATACAAAAGAACAGTGTATATGGTTACAACAAGGGTGTCCACTAGGCATACCTGTAGAATGATATCTGACTGCATTGCAGAATGATATTCCACCCTGGTGAATATGGCTCACCCAGAATCATCTACAATGTTTCTCCTAATAAATCACAGTTCTTGAGTTTTCTTGAGAAATTCAGAACTGATTTTATAGGCTCCAGTGTCAATGAATTCTGTCCTGTCTGAGTTCACCATGCTGGAGGTTGGGTAGACAGTACCTGACCATATTGCAATGCTGTGATCTGTTCTAATGCTGAGGGAGTGCCAGGCACTAGCTCAGCAGACGAAGGCTGTGTCTCCCTGCAAGGCTGAAGCAGAAAGTGAGTTGAGAAAAACTAGCATCAAATATGGGTGTCAACAGTTGAAGGGCCATCTTGCGGCCCAACATAAGGGGGTACAGAGTCACCCCCACTCCAAGAAATACTTGGTGAAGCCCATCAGCCTGTCACCATATCCGGGAAGCAGTGAGGGAAGGGGAGCACTAATTAACAAAACATCAACCACTGCTTGGGTAATAAATAATTTGAATTGTGTTTCTACTTTAAAGTTTCATTTTCACTATAGGTTTCAATAGCCAAAGATGAATGGATAAGAACACACATAGCTGAGGTTAGCTGGAGGATAATGATAGGCATGGAATTGCATGCATCAGGTCATGGGGAATGTGCATTCAGCAATACTTGTATCAGAGTGCCTCTATTTTTAATTGAAGTTGGTGGCTGTAGGGTTTATAATCTTGACTGCAGCCAAAGTGCTGCTTCCAAATCTTTAGTCTCAGGATCATCTTCCTCTTGCAAATGTTGCATGATTTTTGTGTCACATGCAGCTAACTTTTATAATTTTGAAGAACTGTTAATAGGATGTCCTTAGACCTGTTGCAAGCAGTGGAATCTTTGCTTCAGCATGTCTGGAGCCCATGCTCTTTTGAAGAAATGTGTTTATAGTATTATCTTACAGCACAATCTGTAGATTCCAGCCTCACATTGTGTACCACATATGGTTCAAGAGGGTAATCCCTGCCCCGAGGAATTATCAGTCTAATCTTGATATTCTGTGATTTAATGTTGGCAGCCTCTGGGGTTCAGTGTAGCCAGCTAAGTGATGAAGTAATGATAGTCATAGACAACCAGTTTGTTAATTGAATGGAACTCCATTATATCTATAAAACCCATTGGTATTGGTTGAAGAAGCCCATATGATGATATGGATTCCATTGATGAGGCCCTGTTGCTGAGGAACCCGATCACCTTGAAAAAGGTCAGAGCCCTGTCCTGCTGCTGATACATTTTTGTAAGAAAAGTGGTGGTCATTAAAAAAGAAACACCATGCATTTATATGGTGTTTTTCATAAAGTAATACAGAAAATAAATAACTTTTGAAGTACAATCGCAGTTGTAGAGGAGGTAAGTACAGCAGTAGCAACCCACAAATAAAAATGAGATAAGTGACCAGTTAATCATTTTTGAACTATGTTGGTTTAGGGAAGGAAATGTTAGCCAGATCTTTTATACTTTCATGGATCTTGGTATGGTGATGCCATGGTTAAGTTACTGGACATGTTCGCTGATTATTGCTATGTTTTCTGATGGTTGCACAATGTTCAGCACCATTCGCAACTCCTCCGATACTGAAGCAATCCATATCCAAATGCATCAAGACCTGGACAATATTCAGGCTTTGGCTGGTAAGTGGCAAGTAACATTTGTGCCCCATAACTGCCATGCAATGGCCATCTCCAACAAGAGAGAATCCATGCATACCGCCTTGACATTCAATGGCACTGCCATTGTTGAAACTCTCACTATTAACATCCAGGGGGTTACCACTGACCAGGAAGTGAACTGGACCAGCCATATAAATACTATAGCTACAAGATGAGGTCAGAAGCTGGGAATTCTGAGGCTTGTAACTCATCTCCTGACCCCCCTAAGTCTGTCCACCATCTACAAGGCACAAGTCTTGTGGATGGACAGTGAAGGAGATTATCTAGGATTGCAACGGGATCGTGATCAATTGGCCAGTGGAGTGACGAATGGCAGATGAAGATGAATTTAGATAAATGCGAGGTGATGCATTTTGGTCGATTGAACCAGGGCAGGACTTACTCAGTTAATGGTAGGGCGTTGGGGAGAGTTATAGAACAAAGAGATCTAGGGGTACGGGTTCATAGCCCCTTGAAAGCGTTCCCCAACCGGAAACCATAGATGAACAGGGATATCCACTGCTTGCTGAAGTCCAGGTCTGAGGCGTTCAAGTCAGGTGACACTGACCTATAGAAGAAGGCCAGATATGATCTAAGGAGATCCATCAAAGATGCCAAAAGACAGTACCAGACCAAACTAGAGTCCCAGGCTAGCCACACCGACCCCCGCCGATTATGGCAAGGTCTGCAAGACATAACAGGCTACAAGATGAAGACATGTAAAATTGCCGGCTCCAACGCACCCCTCCCTGATGGGTTCAATGCATTCTACACCCGTTTTGAGCAAGAGGTCAGCGAGAGCATGCCCTCCACCCTGGAAGCCCTGGATCAACCTGTATCTGGGGTCACCATTGCAGATGTCAGAGCAGCTTTCTTGAAGTCAATCCATGGAAAGCGACTAGCTCGGATGGGGTACCCGGACGTGCACTCAGATCCTGCGCGGATCAGCTGGCGGGGGTATTCACAGACATCTTCAGCCTCTCTTTACAACAATCTGAGGTCCCTATCTGGTTCAAGAAGACAACGATCATCCTGGTACCTAAGAAAAACCAAGCAGCGTGCCTTAATGACTATCGGCTGGTGGCTCGACATCCATCATTACGAAGTGCTTCGAAAAGTTAGTCATGGCACGAATCAATTCCAACCTCCCGGACTACCTGGATCCACTACAGTTTGCCTATTGCTGCAACAGGTCCACAGCAGATGCCATCTCCCTGGCCCTGCACTCAACCCTGGAACACTTAGATAACAAGGACACCGATGTCAGACTCCTATTTATTGACTACAGCTCAGCCTTCAACACCATTATTCCCACGAAACTCATCTCCAAACTCCGTGGCCTGGGCCTTGGCACCTCCCTCTGCGACTGGATCCTGAATTTCCTAACTCACAGACCACAATCAGTAAGGATAGGTAACAACACCTCCTCCACGATCATCCTCAACACCGGTGCCCCACAAGGCTGTGTTCTCAGCCCCCTACTATACTCCTTATTCACCTATGACTGTGGCCAAATTCTGCTCCAATTCGATTTTCAAGTTTGCTGATGACACCACCGTCGAGGGTCGGATCTCAAACAATGACGAGGCAGAGTACAGGGATGAGATAGAGAATCTGGTGAACTGGTGCGGCACCAATAATCTCTCCCTCAATGTCAACAAAACGAAGGAGATTGTCATCGACTTCAGGAAGCTTAAAGGAGAACATGCCCCTGTCTACATCAACATGGATGAAGTAGAAAGGGTCAAGAGCTTCAAGTTTTTAGGTGTCCAGATCATCAACAACCTGTCCTGGTCCCCCCATGCCGACACTATAGTTAAGAAAGCCCACCAATGCCTCTACTTTCTCAGAAGACTAAGGAAATTTAGCATGTCAGCTACGACTCTCACCAACTTTTACAGCTGCACTATAGAAAGCATTCTTTCTGGTTGTATCACAGCTTGGTATGGCTCCTGCTCTGCCCAAGACCACAAGAAACTACAAAAGGTTGTGAATATAGCCCAATCCATCACGCAAACCAGCCTTCCATCCATTGACTCTGTCTACGCTTCCCGCTGCCTCGGCCGAGCAGCCAGCATAATTAAAGACCCCACACACTCCAGACATTCTCTCTTCCACCTTCTTCCTTCAGGAAAAAGGTACAAAAGTCTGAGGTCATGTACCAACCGATACAAGAACAGCTTCTTCTCTGCTGCTGTCAGACTTTTGATGGACTTACCTTGCATTAATTTGATTTTTCTCTACACCCTAGCTATGAGTGTAACACTACATTCTGCTCTCTCTCGTTTCTTTTTCTATGAATGGTATGTTTTGTCTGTATAGCGTGCAAGAAACAATACTTTTCACTATATGTTAATGTGACAATAATAAATGAAATGAAATCAAATCAAATCAAATCAAAGTGGAGATACAGGTGAACAGAGTGGTGAAGGAGGCATTCGATATGTTTAGTTTCATTGGTCAGAACATTGAATACAGGAGTTGGGGTGTCTTGTTGAAGTTGTACAAGATATTGGTAAGGTCACACTTGGAATACTGTGTACAGTTCTGGTCACCCTATTATAGAAAGGATATTATTAAACTGGAAAGAGTGCAGAAAAGATTTACGAGGATGCTACCGTGACTTGATGGTTTGAATTATAAGGAGAGGTTGGATAGACTGGGACCTTTTTCCCTGGAGCTGAGACTTAGGGGTGATCTTATAGAGGTCTATAAAATAATGAGGGGCATAGATCAGCTAGATAGTCAACATCTTTTCCCAAAGGTAGGGGAGTGTAAAACTGGAGGGCATAGGTTTAAGGTGAGAGGGAGAGATACTAAAGGGTCCAGAGGGACAATTTTTTCACACAGAGGATGGTGAGTGTCTTGAAAAAGCTGCCAGAGGTAGTAGTAGAGGGGGTACAATTTTGTCTTTTAAAAAGCATTTAGACAATTACATGGGTAAGATGGGTATAGAGGGATATGGGCCAACGCAAGCAATTGGGACTGGCTTAGTGTTTAAAAAAAAGAGGCAGCATGGACAAGTTGGGACAAAGGGCCCTGTTTCCATGCTGTAAACCTCTATGACTCTATGACTGGAGTGTGATGCCTGGCTGAGACACAGCATAAACAACAGTCAAGAAGCTTGATACCATCCAGGAAGCCTCAGCTGACATCTTCAGCATCCACTCCCTCGCCACCAAAGCAGATTGGGAACATTGTGTACCATTCTACAAAATGCACTGCAACAATTCACCAAGGCTCATTTGACAGCAACTTTCAAACCTCTACCCATATGGAAGGACAAGGGCAGAAGATACATGGGAACACCAACACCTACAAATTCCCCTCCAAGTCACACACCATCTTGGCTTGGAACGATTTCACCTTTCCGTTACTGTCGCTGGGTCAAAATTTTGGAACTTCCTTTCTTACAGCACTGTGGGTTTACCTACACCACATGGACTGCAGCGGTCCAAGAGGTGGCTCACCACCAGCTTTGCAAGGGCAATTAGAGATGGGCAATGATATTTGCATCCTGCGAAGTAATTTTTAAATTACTAACCCAGAGCCTTGGGTTAAGTTTGCAGTGAATACCAGTTCAAATCCCACTAGAATTTTAATTCAATTGAAAAGAAACCAGAATCAATGAAAGAAACAGCTTGAAATGAAAACGGAAATTACTGCAAATGCTCAGCAGATCAAGCAGCATCTGCTTTGAACACTTCCAGCATTTTCTGATTTTATTTCAGATTTCCAGTGTTTACAGTATTTTACTTTTGTAAAGTGTTAACGATCCCAGTTGTTGTTAATACTGAACAAGTTAGATCCCAGGGTGAAACCTGGCTTGAGAGATCCTAACTTTCTTTTTAGAAACCATGGAGGAAAGTTACTGAACAAATTCACAGGAGTGTACTGATGAACTTTTAACATAAATAATAAAACATTTATTAAACAAGAGAAACAAACTGTGTTCCAATAGACTAAAAGGTTGGAAAGATTTTATTAAACATCAGTAAATTATTCAAATCCACTATTCCGTTACCCCAGCCTTACAGATACATACAAAATTCAAAAAGATAACCCAATTTACAATATCTATTGTTAACTATAAATTCAAGGTAAATATACAGTGCGGTGACTTAGCAGGCAAACAGCAGCCAGACTTAGAACCCTTACAGTGCAGAATGAGGCCATTTGGCCCATTGAGTCTGCACGAACAACAATATCACCCAGGCCCTATCCCCTTAACCCTATGTATTTATCCTGCTAGTCCTCCTGATACCAAGGGGCAATTTAACATGGCCAATCAACCTAACCCCGCAGATCTTTGGAGTGTGGGAGAAAACTGGAACACCCAGAAAAAACAAACGGGGAGAACATGCAAACTCCACACAGACAGTCACCCGAAGCCAGAATTTAACCCGGGTCCCTGGCGCTGTGAGGCAGTGAGGCAGCAGTGCTCACTTCTGTGCCACCATGCTGCCCGGAATGAAATTTCCTTGGTTTGGGACCCTCTTCTGGGACCTTTCCCCCTCCCTGTGTTTGGCTTCGTGGGACACCTTCTCTCTAATGCTATGCCTGTTCAGGTCACCTTACCTGTAGTCTTGCACTGTTTCACTTCTTCATTTCCTTTTACCCTGCACAGGCCTGGTTCCCAACCTGAAGAATGGGGAAAAATACTAACTGTGCAGCCAGTTCCTGATGGAACATGTGTGAAAGTCCTGAGGGCTGCCTTGAAATGTAATTCCTGGCTACCGAACCCGTGATCTCCAACTTCTGGTTAGGGTAAGTTCCACAGGGTTCGTCACATAAATTAAAATCAAAATGATTCACCCATGTCTCAAAGAGAAGAAAATCTATTTCTTGGGCCTATATATGACTCCCAATGTTGCACTAATTGGCCTGTAATGTGGCCAATAGAAGATTATACCTGATGAAGGAGCAGCACTCCGAAAGCTTGTGATTTCAAATGAACCTGTTGGACTATAACCTGGTGTTGTGTGACCTTTCATCTTTAAGGAATGTATTTGAACCATGTTCTTGTGCAGGATCTGTTGTAGTAGTTTTTTAATGCACTTTTTATGGCTAGAATGTTGATTTTAACCTGAACTAATAGTGTTCTGTGGTTTTCCCCTGGGATTTTGCAGAGTGGGGCTTCATTGGGATGATTAGCAGGTGTGGTCATGTGATGGCGAAGTTGGGCTTTTCACAGAATTTATTCAAGTTCAGATGCTGCTTTTGAGTTAACAGAGAGTAGTCTTTTCTTTTCCCCTCTCTGAAGTCTGGAGATTTGAAGCTGCCAGAGACTAAGTTTACCCCTCTGAAGTTTTGCTATTTTGAGGACATATTTTTCTCTGTAAACTACTGTCTGGATCTCTGTCCAAAAGTGTAAAAAAACTGAAAATCCAGCATCATATGAGCATACTTATTTTTGTGCTAACTAATTCTGAAGAAGGCTATATTTCTGATATATTGCTTTAAATTGGAACAACAGAGATAGCTAGCCATTAAGAATCATACTGTGTCATGTTTAAGTCTTGTAATTGGTAAAGATTATGCTAATTATTTTTGTTATATTCTAACTGTGTTCTTAAATAAACTTTGTTTGATAAAAGTTTCCTAGTGGATCACTTGAACCATACCTGGAGTGAAACACCTTATTCTTACCAATGTCAAAATCAAATGTAAAATGTCACAAAACACCTTGAGGTCTCTGGCCTGGGTTTTAACACTTGTTATGGCATTATTTTGAGAGATTACACCCATTATGAGCTTTACTGAGCGCCACATTTGAACATGTACTTGTATGCTGATCTGCTACTCATTAAATGCTGTTAATCTTGCTGAATTGTCACCAGCAATATTTTCAATTTGCCTGGGTGAGTGCTAAAGAAACTCGACATACCAAGAACAAAGCAACACAGTTGATTGAACACCACCACCTTAAACATTCACTCCCTCCATCACTGGCTATCCGTCTACAAGATGCTCTGCAGCAATTTACCAAGGCTACTTGGGCGGCATGGTGGCGCAGTGGTTAGCACTGCTGCCTCACAGCGGCAGGGACCCGGGTTCAATTCCGGTCTCGGGTCACTGTCTGTGTGGAGTTTGCACATTCTCCCCGTGTCTGCGTGGGTTTCCTCCGGGTGTTCCGGTTTCTTCCCACAGTCCAAAGATGTGCGGGTTAGGTTGATTGGCCATGCTAAATTGACCCTTAGTGTCAGGGGGATTAGCAGGATAAATATGTGGGGTTACGGGAATATGACCTGGGTGGGATTGTGGTTGGTGCAGACTCGATGGGCCGAATGGCCTCCTTCTGCACTGTAAGGATTCTATGATTCTATGACAGTATCTGCAAAACCTGCAATCTCTACCGCCAAGAAAAACAAGGGCAGCAAGCTCATGTGAAGACCATCAAGTTGCTGTCCAAATCATTGATTTGGAAGTATATCACTGTTTCTTCACTGTTGCCGCAAAGTTCCTCCTCCCTAATAACACTGTGGGTATATCTACGCCTCATGGACTGCCACAGTTCAAGAGGTGGCTCACCTGTTTTTCAATGAAAATTAAGGAAGGAAAATAAATGTTGGTCTTTCCAGGGATATCAACGTCCTGTGAATGAATTTCATAACACAAGGAATCAAATTTCAGACTAGTTCAGGCAGCACAATATCTGCAAAGTTCCTAAAGTTCAGGGCTTTCAGAGATGAGATTGTTGATCTACAGCAACAATTTATTTTCAAAGGGTTTAAAGAATGAAGCATTACTTTCCCGTCAAGTCCACGTATTCATGCTGCAAAACCCTTTCACGAGTGGCTTCTGTCACTCTACCTATTGGCTAATGAGGAGCCATCCTGTTTATACTGGGGCAGTGGTTTATACACTAAACTGATTCTCATGTAAAACAATGAATACACATGTGCGTGCAGATCTTTTAAGTGATGGTTTGAATAGCAGGAACAAATCTGAGGAGCAGTAAGTTTGAAACTGCTTCCCTGGCCTGTTTCAGCAGGTTAAGTTATTCTGTTCATCAGTGCCTGAACATGAACTTCGGTTTCCACTGCCCCACCCTCATGCTTATACCATTACTTGCTGGACACATCTATCCTCACTGCACAACACTTACCCACGGTATTTGGAAAGCGAAGAGAACGTTTATTGTTTGGCTATGTGATTCTTGACTGTCAGTCAAACAACTTTTTTCCCATGTCTAATATGTTCACAACTTATAAATGGATTCAAAGCAAATGGAAAATGCATAATTTATTGCCTCTAAGATTTTTGTCACTGAATGCAGCAGGAGATTCCTGAAGGGTCAAGGGCAATCCACAAGGGTTGGCAATCCCAAAGGCCAACATTATTGACAGCTACATCAAAGGAAGCCGCTTCCTTTGGTGGTGTGCAGAACCTCTCAGTGCAGCTGCACTAACGCACTGGGAGCAGTAACAACAGGATTGAGGAGCCAAGACTCTGTCGGTTGCAACTCTGGTGGCAATTACTGTATTCAGAAACCTGAAGCAGCACTTGTCCTGTCCAAACGGTCACAGCAGTCCAGTGAGGACATTCAGGGAAACTCAGCCAACTGCAGGGATAGTTTCAGTCACAAAAGCAGAAAATGCTGGAAAATCTCAGTGGGTCTCACAGAGTCATAAAGCCATGGAGGTTTACAGCATGGAAACATGCCCTTCGGCCCAACTTGTCCATGCCGCCCTTTTTTTTAAAAAACCCCGAAGCTAATCCCAATTGCCCGCATTTGGCCCATATCCCTCTATACCCATCGTACCCAAGTAACTATCTAAATGCTTTTTAAAATATAAAATTGTACCCGCCTCTACTACTACCTCTGGCAACTTGTTCCAGACACTCACCACCCTCAGTGTGAAAAAACTGCCCCTCTGGACACTTTTGTATCTCTCCCCTCTCACCTTAAACCTATGCCCTCTAGTTTTAGACTCCCCTACCTTTGGGAAAAGATATTGACTATCTACCTTGTCTATGCCTATGTCTATCTACCTATGTCTATTTTATAGACCTCTATAAGGTCACCCATCAGCCTCCGACGCTCCAGAGAAAAAAGTCCCAGTCTATTCAGCCTTTCCTTATAACTCAATCCATCAGGTCCCGGTAGCATCCTAGTAATCTTTTCTGCACTCTTTCTAGTTTAATAATATCCATTCTATAATAGGGTTACCAGAATTGCACACAGTATTCCAAGTGTGGCCTTACCAATGTCTTGTACAACTTTAATAAGACATCCCAACTCCTGTATTCAATGTTCTGACCAATGAAACCAAGCATGCTGAATGCCTTCTTCACCACTCTGTCCACCTGTGACTCCACTTTCAAGGAGCTACGAACATGTACCCCTAGATCTCTTTGTTCTGTAACTCTCCCCAATGCCCTACCATTAACTGAGTAAGTCCTGCCCTGGTTCAATCTACCAAAATGCATCACCTGGCATTTGCCTAAATTAAACTCCATCTGCCATTTGTCAGCCCACTGGCCCAATTGAGCAAGATCCCATTGCAATTGGAGATAACTTTCTTCACTGTCCACTACGCCACCAATCTTGGTGTCATCTGCAAACTTACTAACCATGCCCCCTATATTCTCATCCAAATCATGAATATAAATGACAAATAACAGTGGGCCCAGCACTGATCCCTGAGGCACATCGCTGGTTACAGGCCTCTAGTTTGAAAAACAACTCTCTACAACCACCCTCTGGCTTCTGTCAAGAAGCCAATTTTGTATCCATTTAGATACCTCACCATGGATCCCGTAAGATTTAACTTTATGCAACAACCTACCATGTGGTACCTTGTCAAAGGCCTTGCTAAAGTCCATGTAGACAACATCAACTGCATTGCCCTAATCTACCTTCTTGGTTACCCCTTCAAAAAACTCAATTAAATTTGTGAGAGTCTGGATGACCCTTCATCAGAGCCTTCGAGTCCGAGTGACAGTCACCCAGACTCGAAACGTTGGCTTTAGCACTGCTGCCTCACAGCGCCAGGGTCCCGGGTTCGATTCCCAACTTGGGTCACTGTCTGTGTGGAGTCTGCATGTTCTCCCCGTGTCTGTGTGGGTTTCCTCCGGGTGCTCCGGTTTCCTTCCACAGCCCAAAGATGTGCTGGTTAGGTGCATTAGCCGTGCTAAATTTTCCCTCAGTGTACTGAACAGGCGCCTGAGTGTGGCGACTAGGGGATTTTCACAGTAACTTAATTGCAGTGTTGATGTAAGCCTACTTGTGATAATAAATAAACTTTAAATTTACAGTTCTCTCTCCACAGATGCTGTCAGGCCTGCTGAGATTTTCCAGCATTTTCTGTCTTTGTTTCAGATTCCAGCATCCGCAGCATTTTATTTTAGTATTGTGATGATTTCAGTGTTGAGTTTCCACACCTCAAACCAGATGCTAGCTGAGCGGTCTCAGCCTTCACCACCTACCTCACCGCAGGTTAGAGCTTTCGCTGCAGGAGAATCTGCTGACAGCAATGTTCTGTCAGGGCTGAGATCATAGCTCCTTATTGGGAGGGTTGACCTGAAGCCTTGGGAGTCACAGAGAAGGGAAGGATGGGCTCTCGGTAGATGGGCGTCATCTACAGGTGCTTTAATATGATGTGTCAGCCACATGCTGTTGTTACAAAGTTAATCCTTTCCCACTTTTTTGACAAGAAAGCGAAACTGTGTGGTTTGTTAAAGAAGGAGACTCATTATCAGTAATCACAAAGTTACAAAAGAATAATTTACTGTGCTTTGGTTTTGTTCTGTCCATTTCTATTTCTTCCTCCTCCACCCCACCCCACGCCGAAATTTTCCTCCTTTACTACTGGAGTAAAATTTGGAAAGTGTGAGCTTTCCCACAGTATTCCAATCCCTGTCTCCTCTGATATCAAGGAGTGCATTTTCCCGCCTGCCGCGGGAATCGTAGTAGGTGCGGCGGCGGGGCGGGCAGGGGGGGGGAGGGGGGGACCATGCAAAGGTCCATTGACCTCGGACGGAATTTTCGGCTTTTGGGGCGAACGCGGCCAGAAAACCCCACCTCAAATCACACATTTTATATCGGAGGGTCATTGAGCAAGTTGATTTTTCCACACCCTGACTCACTGCAACCCTCAAACAGCTAGCTGCCCGTGGAGCTAAGTCAACACATGCCAGGCTGCTATCCAAACCTGGTATCACAAAGTAATGCACATTATCTGAACTGAGTGTGTGTGGCTGGTCACATTAGGTACCACACATAAGTCCTGCTTTGAAGATTTGGGATGGCACTTGGTGCTTGGAGGTTTTGTGCTCGCTGAGGTGAAGGATATAGCTGCTGGGGGATGAAAGTTCTCTGTTACAGACATTATCATAGAATCATGGAATGCCTACAGTGCAGAAGGGGACCACCCGGCCCATCGAGTCTACACCGACTCTCCAAAAGAGCATCCCATTTAGACCCTCCAGTCTATCCCCACAACCCCACATATTTACCATGGCCAATCCACCTAAACTACACATCTTTGGATTGTGGGAGGAAACCAGAGCACCCGGAGGAAACACACGCAGATACAGGGAGAACTAGAAACTCTATGCAGACACCCAAGACTTGAATCGATCCTGGGTCCCTGGCCCTGTGAGACAGCAGTGCTAACCATTGTACCACTGTGCTGCTGCCTTTGAGCACAACCTGCCCCCAATAAAATGCCCTTACCCAAATCTCAGGGGCACACTTGCCCTTCCATTGCAGCAAAGTGCTTGCATTTGTTTGCGTATGAACATATGGCCACCACAGGGTCGTACACGTCACGGAAGATTTCTTATGGTCCAATAATGTAGCACAGTAATTGTGTAATCGCTCAGCATCTTCTCACCTCAAAACAGTTCACACAACAAATGATTTCTGAAGTTCAGTGATGTTTTTACTTTGGTAAGATTTTAACAGACAAGCCTCTTATAACAGTGTCATCAAAAAGGAAAATCTGTTTTACTTACTCATGTAGCTGCTGAAGATCGTTCTGCTTTTACTTGCTTTTCTTTATGCTTTTAAAGTACAGCACATTGCATTGTTTGAGTCAATGCCTTTGAGGGTTTTTATAGGAGTGGACTGTTTGAGTGCCATCATGGGCGTGTGCTTAATGTAATAAATTTGTCACAATGTATAATAATAGGGGCTGGAACCCTGCAGCAGTGAAATTTATTTATGTAGTGTATCTAGAACTTGCCCATAGTAACAGATTGGAATAATGCCAGTCTGTAGTGTACCAAATCCAAAAGCAGAGGGTGGGATACAGGAGTGGCAGGGAGTGGGAGCAGTTTGAGTTCTGACGTGTGCACTATTACTAATAAAACTCAATGAAAAGCTCATCAAAAAATCTAGTGATTGATCCTTTCACATCTTGAGGCACGGAAGTAGGGGAAATATTGAGGCCACGAATCTCGATCACCCCCAAAAGTGGTGGTGCAAGGTAGGGGGAGTGGAGATTGTAATGTGTGATTAACCCATGTCTGGCAGTGCCAACTGTGTGTTCTGCTTGCTCATTTCAATGAGTGTAATGTACAGCCAGTGCTAAGTGCACTGTTGAGAGACTGCATCGTGAGAGGGCAGCAGATTAGCCTGCAGTATTTAAAGCCACTTTGCACCTCCTAAAGTGCACTTAGACTAGTGCGGATGCTGGAAGCCCCTCTATAAATTATGCTGACCTGGAAAAGGCACAGGAATGGCCGACGAGGGCAGAGATCAGGCTCCCAGATTTTCCGATGCTGCACCAGAGGCCTTGGTGTTGGAGCTGGAGAGGAGGAACAATGTCATCTATTCACAAGAGGCAGAAATACTCCAGACAAACTGGGTGAATACAGTGAATTCAGATAGCCACAAGAGTCCATACTAGATATTTAGCCCGAGAACTTGGATGCAGTGCCACAAGAAATTCAACGATCTCACACAAGTGGTTGAGGTCAGTGAATGGATCTTTATAATGGCAGCCACCCTCATGTTTGTGCTCGTGGCTCAAATGTAGGTGATACAGCTGGCTTCTACAGAATGTAACCAGGAAACTGGGCATTGACATGCATGATATGCTGCGTGTGGTCACACACACACTGCCCACTTCGAGAGTGAAGTTGGTTGTAAACAGAAAACAAGAAGCAGAGTAGGCCATTCAGCCCTTCGATCTGCTCCATCATTCATTCTGATTATGGCAGATCATCGAATTCAATATCCTGATATCCCTTTCCCCCATATCCCTTGATAGCCCCAAGAGCTATATCTAATTTCTTCTTGAAATCACACAGTGTTTTGGCCTCAACTGCTTTCTGTGGTAGTGAATTCCACACATTCACCAATCCTTAGGTGAAGAAATTTCTCCTCACCTCAGTCCTCGGTTTGTTCTGCTCTGTATTCACTTCTGCTCATTCTCTGTGTTATGCTGTAGTCCAAGGTGGTTGTCTCATACTGCATGCAAGTCTGGGAACCAGTGGTTTGTGCAAAAGCTTCAAAGTCAGGCCAAAGTCCGTCAGCATGTGCCATCTCGCTACCTTGTTATGATTGCCATAGAGACCGATAACTTTTAAAAAGAGATGTGAATTTTGCGGTGACCACCACAAAGGATTACATAAGAAGAGTTCAAGTTCATAGAATCCAGATTGGTTACAGCACACAGGAGAGCTTTTGGTCCATTGTGTCTGTGCTGGCTCTCTGAAGGAGCAATTTAAGTAGTGCCATTGCTGGCCTTCCTTTTCAAATAATAATCCAATTATTGCCTTTTGAATGCCTTGATTGAACTTGTCTCCACAACTGTCTCAGGAAGTACATGCCACATCCCAACTACTTGTCACATGAGAATGTTTTTCCTCATGCCTCCATTGCTTCTTTTGCCAATTATCTTAAATCTGTGCCCTCGTGTTCTCAATTCTTCCACATTGGGAACAGTTTCTCCCCTATCTACTCTGTCCAGACACCTTGTGATTTTGAAAACCTCTATTAAATCTCCTCTCAACCTTCTCTTCTTCAAAAAAGTCTCAATTTCTCCAATCTATCTATGTGACTGATGTTCTTCATCCCTGGAACTATTTTCATGAATCTTTTCTGCACTCTCTCCAATGCCTTCATATGTTTCCCAAAGTGTGGACAGAATTCCCAACTTTTAAGACTTTTACTGTAACAAACAAATTCAAATAAACATGGACTAAACATTACTTGATAGGCAACCAATATATTAAAATACAGACAAGGTATTTTCCTCATTAATTAATTAGGACAATTGAAACCCCATTCCACATTTTCACTTAACACTTTACGCCACACTCTCAATAGATATGTAGCCTTCTGTGAAAGTCCCAAATTCCTCCAGATTACTCAACAGACTCAATTCCCCCTGCCCCACCGGGAAGTGTCTTCTGATATCCTTTTAATAGTGCTTTCACTCAATACTCTTAAATATAATCAAATTGATTTCCACTGCAAAGCACTCTCTGGTGATTCATGGATATTTAAATCTCCAGAGGTCTCATCTCTTTCAACGGGGAACCTATTCTCATCAGCATTGTGCTTGGTGATTAACACAAAAATGGTCTCTCCCAATGTTTGACACAGCAGCCATTGCTTTTAATCTTCCCCTTCAAGTCTCTTTGTCTGACCGAGACTGCAAGATTGCGTTCAACAAGACCAGCTGTCTCTCTTTTGTGTCAAGGTGTGAAAACTAGCACTAACACTAGCGTTTCTGATGAGTTTTATAGGTTCTCTGTCCCCCATGGCTACAAAATCACATGGGCTTGTCTCTGGGCAGATTTCAGTATGATTACTTTAAATTAAAAAAGACAGTTTAAAACATAACCATCTGATAAAGTTTCACATTTATAGCATCATATCGACTTTAAGCAACTATGGAAACCAGAAAACCCTTCTAAATTTACAGCAAGGGCCAGCAGGAATCAATCAACAATAAACCCAAGAATAACTGATGGTATCTTTAAATAAATGGGTGGGCAGCCCTTCCTGCTGCTGACTGCTGTGTATCATAGAATCCTACAGTGCAGAAGTAGGCCATTCAACCCATTGAGTCTGTACTGACCACAATCCCACCCAGGCCCTATCCCATAACCCCATGCATTTACCCTAGCTAGTCCCCCTGACACTAAGGGGCAATTTAGCATGACTAATCCACCTAACCCACACATCTTTGGACTGTGGGAGGAAACCGGGGCACCCAGAGGAAACCTACGCAGACACGGAGAGAACATGCAAACTCCACACAGACAGTGACCCCAGCCGGGGATTGAACCTGGGTCTCTGGCGCAGTGAGGCAGCAGTGTTAACCACTGTGCCACTGTGTCGTATGTTTAAAAGCTGGCATTAGGTGAGGCCTTGAGCTCTAAAATGACACTACTAATGTTAAAAAAGCATTACCCTTCCTCTACACGTACTAATGGTATCCATCATGGCTCCCACCACAGAGGCCATTTTGGAAGCAAAGTGGCAATCGTAGCATCATAAAACCAGATGCTACAGCGTTAAAGTTTACAGACTAACTTTTAAGAATAGTCGTTTTGGGAAAGAAAGTTAACGTACCGCTTCCTATTATGTTCCTGAGAAACAGGTTGAGTATTTGATGGGTCAATACCGGGTGGAGGCATGACACCTAATTGATGCTATATTCTTGTAGGCCTGTAAATGGACAAGCAGGCCACTCAACTGAAATAGGTAC
The DNA here is from genome assembly GCF_964213995.1 of Mustelus asterias. Taxonomy (NCBI): domain Eukaryota; kingdom Metazoa; phylum Chordata; class Chondrichthyes; order Carcharhiniformes; family Triakidae; genus Mustelus; species Mustelus asterias. The sequence goes on from NC_135809.1 coordinate 83,363,542, forward strand.
AAAGCTTCTTTATGATATATATTCAACTGCTACACTAGTTGTAGGACCCTGATGCAAAGTTCAGGTACAAGTGGGTGGAGCTTTCTTCAAGGGACCTCTAGCAACCACTCAAACAAGGTCATCAAAAGACCAGGAGTGCTCCTCTCAAATCTATAAAAATACTCGAGCCCTGCTGACTTGCTTCCTTCCACTTACACCAACCCCACTCTCACGACCATCCCAGGACTTATCTTTTGGCCAACTTGGTCTCAGAACTGTTTGTAACTCATAAGGTAATAGGAACATTGGAGCAAGAATAAGCCATTCAGTCCAATGAGTCTGCTCTGCCGTTCAATACAATCATGGCTGATCATCTACTTCAATGCCTTTTTCCAACATTATCCTCATATCCCTTTATGTCATTGGTATTTAGAAATCTGTCCATCTCTGTTTTAAACGTACTCAATAACTGAGCTCTCACAACTTTCTGGGTAAGAAAATTCCAAAGATCCACAACTTCCGAGTAAAAGATTTCTCCTCATCTCAGTCCTAAGTGGCTTCCCCATTATTTTGAAATTGTGTCCCTTGGTTCTAGATTCCCCAATCAGTGGATGCAATATGTGCACCTTACCTGCATCTACCCTGTCTATCGCTGTTCAAATATTTTGTAGATTTCAATGAGATCATCTCTCATTCTTCAAAGCTCTACAGAATACAGGCCCAGTTTGCCCAATCTCTCTTCATAAGGCAACCCCACTATCCCAGTAAGGGGACCAAAACTGTACAAAGTACACCAGGTGCGGTCTAACCAAGATCCTATATAACTGAACCAAGAACTCACTGTTCCTGTACTCAATTCCTCTTGTGATAAAGGCTAACAAAGCATTACCTTCCTAATTGCTTGCTGCACCTTTATTTTAGCTTTCAGTGACTTATTGACAAAGGCTGGTATTCAACGCTGTGGGGGAACCTCCAGTCCTGCTAATGGTGCGCCCTGTCATGGGTTTTCTGGTGGCCTAGGGTGGAATCAATGGGAAATCCCATTGACAATGGAGGACAGGAAGATCCTGCCCTCAGCTAGTGGTGCACTATCTCTCGCCATGAGAAACATGTGGCAGGGAGGCCAGAGAATCCCTCCCATAGACCCCCAGGTCCCTTTGTACATCTCCAATTCTACATTTCCTATTCTCTCACCATTTAAAAAATACCCTGCACATCTGTTCCTCCCACCATTATATTCTTCCCACATTATATTCAATCTTGTATGTTCTTGTGCACTCACCAACTCTGTCCAAATCCCCTTGAAGATGCTTTACATCTTCCTCACAACACACATTGTCACTTAGCTTTGTGTCATGCACAAACTTGGAAATATTATAATTGGTCCCCACATCCAAATCATAGATATATTGTGAATGGTTGGGGTCCAAGTCTTGACCCTTGCAGTGCCCCATGAATTACAACCTGCCAAAGTGAGAATGGCCCATTTATTGTTATCCTTTGTTTTCTTAAAGTTTATTTATTAGTGTCACAAATAGGCTTACATTAACACTGCAAATAAGTTACTGTGAAAAATCACCTAGTTGCCACACTCTGGCATCTGTTTGGGTACACTGAGGGAGAATTTAGCATGGCCAATGCACCTAACCAGCATGTTTTTTGAACTGTGGGAGGAAACCAAGGAAACCCACACAGACACAAGGAGAACATGTAGACTCTGCACAGACAGTAGCCCAAACCAGGAATTGAACCCGGGCCCCTGGCGCTGTGAGGCAGCAGTGCTGACCACTGTGCCACCATACCTGCCTGTTAACTAATCCTTAATCCATGCCAGTATACAACCTCACATCCCTTGCAATTTAATTTTTCTAACTAACCTGACCCCGACTGGTGAAGTGAATTGGGACACCCATTTGGTCGCTGCAACTCAGCACTTCCTTTCAAATAAGGAAGGTTGGATGCCAAATTTAGTTTATGGCACGGATTAGTGCACTAATCAATCATCCAGTTAATGTGCCACCCTATTTTCTCTCTATAACTAATAAACCTATGGCTCGATTGTTAGCACTCCTTGCCTGAGTCACAATGTTCTCGGTTCAAGTCCCATGTGAGTACAAAAATGAAGGCTGATACTCCATTTGTGTTAGTATTGTAGCACTGAGGGAGTGCTGTACTGTCAGAAGTGCTGCCTTTCAGATGAGAGACTAAACTGAGACCCTACCTGCCTGGTGGAGTGGATGTAAAAGATTCCATGGCACTATTTTGATGAAGAGCAGGGAAGTTATCCAAAGTGTTCTGATAAACGTAAGTCAAGATCACAAAAAATAAATCACCTGGTCATTGTTACATTGCTGTTTGTGGGAGTGTGTTGCATGTATGTTGACCATGGCCACTGTATTTCCTGCAATACAACGTTATAACGGTGCTACAAAAGCAAGTACACATGAGGGGCAAAAGAGGAAGTGCTGTGCTATTGGATCTGCCAATTGTAGAGGCATGAAACTGAGGCTCTCTCAGGTGAATGTGAAAGATCCCATGGCACTACTTTAAAGAATAGTAATGGAGTTATTCACAGTGTCAATGTTTATCTCTCAATCAACATTACTCAAACAGATTATCTGGTCATTATCACATTGCTGTTTGTGGGAGCTTGCCGAGTGCAAATTGGCTGAGAGGTTTATTTCATTACAACCTCTCTTCATTGCTTTGGAAAACCCTGCCAATGTGAATAGTGCTGTATAATTGCAAGTCTATCTTACTTCTGTTTTCTGCCCCTAATGTCTAACGGTGAATCCAGTAAGTGGACCAGCCTAATTTTTTTTTTATACTTTTCCAATTCAATCAAATCAAATCCAATTCAGAGTCTCAACAAGTTGAGACATTTCAGATCCAGGCTGACAAGACAGGGCGAGCGACCAAACCACCGTGTCCTGGGCCTGATCTACATGAGCCAAGCTGATTGGAGAAGGGGGAGGTTCCTCCTCCAAGACTTGAGCTCATTTGCATCTTAGCCAAAAGGTCGAGATGCCGCTTTTAAAAATTGCTTCATATGAAAATGAAGCTTCAATGTAACCTAATGACCTCAACCAAGTGTGGCCGACAATGGGGTGCCGACCATACACTTGATCTTAGCCAAAAGGCCGAGAAGCGATACCAGCCTAATGTTGCTTTTGCAGAAATTAAGACCAGAGGTGCTAATAATTGTTCCACTTACAACAATCTGCCCTCTGATTATAATGCAACCTTGTGCTTTAAAGTGGTGAATACTTCAACACAGTGAAAATACAGAAAAATATTTACATGGACGATGCCACAACTGAGAGCATACAACTATCAGGAAAATCTGAACAAACGTGGGCTCTTTTCTCTAGAGAAGACTGATAGAGGTCATTGATTGGATTTATTATTGTCACATTTATTGGTGTACAGTGAAAAGTACTGTTTTCTTGTGCACTATACAGACAAAGCATACTGTTCATAGAGAAGGAAAGGAGAGAGTGCAGAATGTAGTGTTACAGTCATAGCTAGGGTGTAGAGAAAGATCAACTTAATGTGAGGTAGGTCCATTCAAAAGTCTGATGGCAACAGGGAAGAAGCTGTTCTTGAGTCGTTTGGGACGTGTCCTCAGACTTTTGTATCTTTTTCCCGACAGTAGAAGGTGAAAGAGAGAATGTCCAGGGTATGTGGAGTCCTTGATTATGCTGGCTGCTTTTCCAAGACAGTGGGAAGTATAGACAGTGTCAATGGATGGGAGGTTGGTTTGAGTGATGGACTGGGTTTCGTTCACGACTCTTTGTAGTTTCTTGTGGTCTTGGTCAGGACAGCTGACAGGACAGCAGATTTCCTTCCCTAAAGGACATTCATGAACCAGATGGGTTTTTTATTTAAACAATCAACAATGGTTTCATGATAATTCCAGATTTTTTCATTGAACTCAAATTTCACCATCTGCCATGGCAGGATTCGAACCTGGGTCCTCAGGGCATTACTCTGGGGCTCTGGAATACTAGTCCAAGCTGTGAGAAAGTTGGTGAGAGTCATAGTGGACATACCAAATTTCCTTAGTCTTCTGAGAAAGTAGAGGGGTTGGTGGGCTTTATTAACTATAGCGTCAGCATGGAGGGACCAGAACAGGTTGTTGATGATCTGGACACCTAAAAACCTGAAGCTCTCGACCATTTCTACTTCGTCCTCATTGATGTCATCAAAATTGAAGGGGTTTGAGAGGGTGGTCGTAGAGCAGATTTTTCCATCCGTGGGGAGTCCAAAACTAAGGGGCTATAAATACAAGATAGTTGCTCATAAATCCAGTAAGTAATTGAGAATAAGCTTCTTTATTTGAATGGTGGGACTATAGAACCCACTATCACATGGAATGGTTGAGGCAAATAAAAGATAGTCTTGAAGGAACGTTAGATAAGCACATGAAGGAGAAAGAAAAAAAGGATGTATTGATAGAGTGAGATGAAGCAAGTTGGGAGGAGGTTTGTTGGAACATTGGGCTGGTGAATGGAACAGCCTGTTTCTGTGTTGCTAAATGCAGTGCATGGCAAAAATATTCATCATTCTTATTTCAAATATTAAAAATCCACAGCAAATACTCTATAAGTATAAAAAATACAACCATATATCTGATGAGATAGTAACTCATAATGGATCAATTATCCTTTCTAAGAACAACATTCCTATGTTCCCAGTCTCATTGAAACAGCAAACAATGTTCTTATTCCAGCATGAATGATACAGTTGCTTCTTGTCAAGATTTGTTTCAGTCATAGTTTGTTTTTGTCTGAGCTTTCGAATAGTTCAAACACCAGCTACTTCATCAAACATTTAACCCTTTGGATACCAAATCATCACATTCCTTGCCACGGAGTTTCCCAGACAAATGCAATACTTCATGGGGAATGTAGTATGTGGGCATGCAGGAACAATTACTAGCAAGATATTTATCAACCTCTGCAGGCCAGGCATGGTAACCACTGGACACTGCCCTTTTCATTTCCTGAGCACACTCTTCATCCTCTTAAAGCAGTATGTATAGGATTGCCCCTTCACATGTATTCTGGTTGAGTGGAGTTGCAATTCAAGAGTTTGCACTCTGGTATGGGATAGGAGGTGGTGGCATAGTGGTGTTGTCCCTGGATTACTATTCCAGAGCCCCCAGGTAATGTCCTGAGGACCCAGGTTCGAATCCTGCCATGGCAGATGGTGAAATTTGAGTTCAATGAAAAAATCTGGAATTATCATGAAACCATTGTTGATTGTTTAAATAAAAAACCATCTGGTTCACTAATGTCCTTTAGGGAAGGAAATCTGCTGTCCTTACCCAGTCTGGCCTACATGTGACTCCAGACCCACAGCAAAGTGGTTAATCTTAACTGCCCTCTTAAATAGCATGACAAACCACTCAGTTCGAAGGCAATTAGAGATGGGCAATAAATGAAGAACAACCATCCCCTGAACAAATAAAAAAAACCCAACTCTCCTTACAGTACTCACTAATAATCCTGAAAACCTTTTATCTACATAAACAGGCGAAGATCTCACATTTTATACTTCAAGTCTCCGATGCCACTGCGTAAGAATGCAGATATATTTTTACATTGTTTTTAATAAAATAGCTCATTGAAACCATTCTCCAATGGCAAGTCTTCCTCTCAATTAATCTTCCTTTATGCTGCAAGCATCAGTTTCGAAGAAGTGTCATATTAGACTCGAAACATTAACTCTCTTTCTCTCTCCACAGATGCTTCCCAACTTGCTGAGTTTTTCCAGCACTTACTGTTTTTATTTCAGATCTCTAGTATCTGCACGATGTTGCTTTCAAGGAGATAACTGAGTCGCTTTTGGTTGAGGAATGTTGACCAGGATACTGGGAGAGCTCCCTGCTTTTCTTCAAATAACGTCGTGGGATCTTTTACACCCACCTGAGAGCAAGTGGTTGGGCTCCAGTTCAACATACTGCTTGACAAAGGGCAGATCTGATGCTGCAGCAGCCACTGAGCACTGCAGTAAAGTGTTAGTCTTTCATTAAGTCTGTATTTGGATTTAAAGTCATGATTTTGTGACTTAGAGGGAAGAATGCTACCAACAGCAACAACAGCTTACATTAATATAATGTCTTCAATGTGAAGAAACGTCTCAAAGAACTTGACATCAAGCCATAAGGAAAATGTGATATGGAGATGTTGGCGTTGGACTGGGGTGGGCACAGTAAGAAGTCTCACAACACCAGGTTAAAGTTCAACAGGTTTATTTGAAATCACGAGCTTTCGGAGCACTGCTCCTTCATCAGGTGAGTGGAGAGATAGTTTTTACTACACGGCATATATAGACAAAAACACAATTACAAGATAATGGTTGGAATGCGAGTCTTTTCAGGTAATCAAGTCTCTACAGGTACAGACAGTGCGAGTGGAGAGAGGGATAATCACAGGTTAAAGAGGTGTGAATTGTCTCAATCCAGGACAGTTAGTAGGATTTTGCAAGCCCAGGCATAAGGAAAATGGGCAACAAAAGAAGAGAGGTCTGAGAAAGGATAACCAAAATCATGGTTAAAATAAATGATTCATGTAGATGTTCTGCATGTTAAGAGAGAGATGAAGAGGAAAAGAGGTTTTGAGGATGGATATAAAGATTAGGGTCATGGCAGTTAATGGTTGAGTGAGAGGAGGAGGATATACTGAAGGCCAGAGTAGAAAAAATGGAGTGGGCACAGGGCTGGATGAGATTGCATATGTATGGTTGGCCAAGGTCAAGGAGGAATTTAGAGAACAATTCAAAGACTGTGAACCAAATGCACTGGGGGACAATGTGTGAGGGTGTGTATGAGAGAGGGAGATGTGTCATGGTGGGTGAGAGAGAGAGGGAGAGGTGTGAGGGTGGGTGAGAGAGAGAGAGAGAGAGGTCTGAGGGTGGGTGAGAGAGAGAAGGAGAGGTGTGAGGGTGGGTGAGAGAGAGAGAGAGAGAGAGGTCTGAGGGTGGGTGAGAGAGAGAAGGAGAGGTATAAGGATGGGTGGGAAAGAGAAGGAGAGGTGTGCGGATGGGTGTGTGTGAGAGAGAGAGAGGGAGGGGTGTGACAGTGGGAGAGAGAGTGAGAGATGTGAGAGTGAGTGAAAGAGACAGGGAGAGGTGTGTGGGTGGGTGGGAGAGAGAGGGAGAGGTGTGAGGGTGAGAGAGAGAGAGAGAAAGGGAAACGTGTGTGGGTGAGTGAGAGGGAGAGAGAGGGACATGTGAGGGTGGGTGAGAGAGCGAAGGAGAGGTGTGAGGGTGAGTGAGTGAGAGAGAGGTGGAAGGGTGGGTGGGAGAGAGAGAGAGGGAGAGGTAGAAGTGTGAGTGTGTGAGTGAGACAGGTGGACCATGAATGGGTGAGTGAGAGAGAGGCATGAGTGTGTGTGTGAGAGAGAGAGGTGGGAGTGTGTGTGTGAGAGAGAGAGGTGGGAGTGTGTGTGTGAGAGAGAGAGGTGGGAGTGTGTGTGAGAGAGAGAGAGGTGGGAGTGTGTGTGTGTGAGAGAGAGGTGGGAGTGTGTGTGTGAGAGAGAGAGGTGGGAGTGTGTGTGTGAATGAGAGAGAGGTGGGAGTGTCTGTGTGTGAGAGAGAGAGGTGGGAGTGTGTGTGTGAATGAGAGAGAGGTGGGAGTGTGTGTGTGAATGAGAGAGAGGTGGGAGTGTCTGTGTGTGAGAGAGAGAGGTGGGAGTGTGTGTGTGAATGAGAGAGAGGTGGGAGTGTGTGTGTGAATGAGAGAGAGGTGGGAGTGTGTGTGTGAATGAGAGAGAGATGGGAGTGTGTGTGTGAGTGAGAGAGAGGTAGGAGTGTGTGTGAGAGAGAGAGAGGTGGGAGTGTGTGTGTGAGAGAGCTGGGAGTGTGTGTGTGTGAGAGAGAGAGGTGGGAGTGTGTGTGTGAGAGAGGTGGGAGTGTGTGTGTGAGAGAGGTGGCAGCGTGTGTGAGAGAGGTGGGAGTATGCGTGTGTGTGTGTGTGTGTGAGAGAGAGAGAGGTGGGAGTGTGTGTGTGAAAGAGAGGTGGGAGTGTGTGTGTGAGTGAGAGGTGGGAGTGTATGTGTGAGAGAGAGGTGGGAGTGTGTGTGTGAGTGAGAGTTGGGAGTGTGTGTGTGTGAGAAAGGTAGGAGTGTGGATGATTGAGAGAGAGAGAGATGGGTGTGTGTAAGAGAGAGTGAGACAGGAGTATGGATGATGGAGAGGGAGAGACGTGGGTGTGCGTGAGAGAGAGAGAGAGAGAGATGGGAGAGTGTGCATGAGAGAACGATATAGGAGTGTGAATGATGGAGAGGGAGAGAGGTGGGTGTGTGTGTGTGTGAGAGAGAGAGAGGTGGGAGTGTGTGTGAGAGAGTGAGATAGAAGTGTGGATGATGGAGAGAGAGAGAGGTGGGTCTGTGGGGAGAGAGCTGGTAGTGTGTATGAGTGTGTTTGTGTGTGAGAGAGAGAATAACCATGTGTGTGCTTCTTTTGGTCTGAGTCCATGTGTGTCTGATATCAGAATCTAACTCGAGCAACACTCCTCATACTGAACAGATTTGTGAGCAAAAGCAGCATACTCTTCCCATTAAAAATGACAGAAAGAATGTAAGACTTAAGTATTTGTTGAATAAGAGAATTTTAAATTTATAATAAATGTATACAAAGAAGAATCAGAAAAGCTTTCTAACTGCTTGCTTTTCGGTGTTTGTACCTATTGGTAAAAAACAATCCATTTTTTGTGGTTTAACTATTCAATATAAAAAGAATGTTTCTCAGGGGTTGCATCAGTATTTTTGGGAGGTCAAAAGGGTTTAGTGCCTGGAAACATGTGGGAAAACCCTGCTCCAACCATTACTGTCAATGATCTATCTATAAAGTAACCTGGTGCTGAGTACAATGCAACATGACAGAAATACACTCTGTTGCAAAACAAATGGAGAAGAGGGCAGAACGTGGGCCTGTTTTTATCAGTCTAGCCAAGTTATTCAATAGTGCTGGAGTTGAACTGTTTATGATAGTTGCTGGCAGTGTTCTGATGTCTATATAAATACAATAACATTGCTTAACAGCTGTGCCTTTGCCACAGAACTTTCTAATAATAAGCTGTGCATTCGAACATCATCGTGAACCCGCAGGAGAATATCCAGCTTCTTGACTGATATAAGGAGTTAAATTAAGTGCCAGTACTGGGTGATAGGGTGGGTAGCCCTGAGGGTGGAGAGTTAAGATCCTTATCTTCAGGTGACAGGCTGAAATGTACGTAATGGTACAGCTTTCATTTCACACATATGTGTTGCTAAAATTAATTACATTTCAAAAAATGGGTACAATCCTAATATTTCATGCAATCTTCATTCTGCAAATTTGTCATTTAAAATGGGGATTGTTTTGATGAATTGAACATGAGGTTTACCTCTCCAATTGTGTCTTTTCAGATATCTTGGGGACGTTGCACCCACTGCTGGTGATTTAGAGAGCAGCAGGAAGGTGGCATTTTTGAGCATTGCGCAGCTCAGTTTAAGGGACTATAAAAGGTGCAGTTTTTATTCCAGATAGGAGGAACAACAAGAACAACAGCACTTCACCTACATCAGAATGGCACAATAGGCAACAGATGTAATGATGGTTATGTGACACAGTAACAGCGTTTAGAAGAATTACAGTGTCAGTGAGAAGCACTTCTTTTTCCCATCTTGAACAATTTTTTTTCTCTCTCATGCTCATGCTGCAGTACAATTCCATGGGCACCAGTTAATCTTCAGTATCTTTATGGGAACACATCTTCATGGAGGAGCCTCGGGACTTATGGGCCAATTTTAACTTGGGGCAGTAGTGAAACTTAGTCCAGTTTCTCCTCTGCCATATTTACTGAATCTTCCTGATGGGCAACCCAGAAGATTCTTTACTCATATATGGGACATGGGCATTGCTGGCTGGCCAGCATTTATTGCCCATCTCTAGTTGCCCTTGAACTGGATAGCTTGCTAGGCCATTTCAGAGGGCAATTGAGAGTCAACCACATTGTTGTGGGTCTGCAGTCACATGTCGGCCAGACCAGGTAAGGACAGCAGATTTCCTTCCCTAAAGGACATTAGTGAACCATTAGTGAAGATTGCATGAAGCAGATGAGAGCCTCATTACTATGTGTAAATCAGATTTCTATATCACACATAGGAGCACGTGACAACTGGGAGGCAAAGAGGGGAGTTCTAATCCCCCAAAAAGTTGGGACTGGCAAATAAAAAAACATTTAGAATCACAAACTTAGACATAATGTCTGTGCGGAGTCTGCACGTTCTCCCTGTGTCTGCCTGGGTTTCCTCCGGGTGCTCCGGTTCCTTCCCACAGTCTGAAAGACGTGCCGGTTAGGTGTATTGGCCATTCTAAATTGTCCCTCAGTGAACCCGAACAGGTGCCGGAGTGTGGCGATTTTCACAGTAACCTCATTGTAGTGTGAATGTAAGCCTACTTGTGACACTAATAAATAAACTTTAAACTTTAACAAATAAGCCTCAAACCCACCCACACTTGCAGTTGTATCTGAGACAGGATGGATGGTGGGCAAGTAACCCATTCCCAGGAGGTGAGTGAGCCACTTAAATATTTCAATGAGGCTCTGCTCAGATTATTATTGAAGTGCTGAATTCACGGGAAAAATGGCGTAATTCATGATTGTTTTTTCAGTGTGAATTCAGATTTGAATCTCCCACACTCTGCAATGCAGAACAATTGTGAAAATCATTAAAAGTTCGGGAGGAGGGGGCCTATTCGCGCCAGAGTCTGACAGTTCCGGAACTCTGTGCATACGCAGTGGCCCCTCTCTGTCAGCCTGCATTTGCTGGCCAGCTCGATTGCAGGCCAGCCTGGGACCCCAGCAGTGCTGCACCTACACCCCCCTCCCATGACCTGATCATGGCCTCCAAGACTATTCCCGGGCCAGCCCTGATCCTGCTCCCACCCCAGATCACCCCGATCTCCAGCCCCCCCCCCCCCCCCCCCTCAACAGTGACGATCCCCCCCACCACGGCAGACCAGCCCCATGGGAGGCAGACCTCTGGGAGGCAGACTCCCCCCCAACTGACCCTCCCGTTCCCCCGTCCCCCCCGTTCCCCCATCCCCCAGTCTGTCCCGATCGCTGACATCCCTCCAGCCCCAACCGATCTTGTCTGCAGAGTGGCAGCAGGACCCCCCCACCCTGACTGATCACCCTGAGGCACTGCTCCAGTTGGCCCTGCCCCCTAAGTCACACCCCCTTGGTACTGCCCAATGCCCAGTGGGAAGTGTCAAGGTGCCTCCTGGGCATGGGCACTTTGCTCCTTAGCAGTGCCAGAGAGCACAGGCTGCTACTGCCAGGGTGCCCATCCCAAGGGAGCACCACCCCCCTGCTGACCGACTCCCTGGGGGGGGCGGGGCTGCCTGCCATTGCCCCCCCTTCACTCCAGAGGGGTCTCCCACTAGTTCCCTGAAAGTGGGGAACTACTCTAAACACCACCGGAGTGAATTTGTACTGGCAGAGTGGGAGATGCTATTGGGCCCAGAGAATTCAGTCCTGGGCCTGATAATTACATTTAAGTCACATTAGAATAAGATTTAAAGTGCTTACCTGCTGGTCCCGCTAGTTTCCAGTGTGGTCCCGACTGCCGGATATCCGACGGTGGGAGATGCATGTGCATTAGGAACACATGCGTGAATCCCACGAATTGGGAAAAAATTAGCGGGTCCGAATGGGAGAATCGCTCCCTTTATCTCTCTTCCAGGTTTAACTCTTGCTGATTGTGTTTCCAGGCTGTGGGATACCAGGCAGCTAAAGAGAGGTGAGGATTGTTATATAAGTGCCTTGCCAGTACCACTTGGGGGACAGAGGTGCATGACTGCTTCCTCCCTGCTTCCGAATCTACCCTGCTTCCCTCCCCTCAATCAGACCCTCCCCCACAATCGGACTCTGCCCCCGTGCCCAACCATTTAGGATGTGAATTCCAGTGGTGACATAGGAATGCATCTCTATCCTCATTTGGATAAGGTAACCAGCCCACACGCCCTACCCACTGTCTGCCTGTGGGTTACAATCTACCCATTAAGCATTTGATCCCGGGCAGAATCAATAGCTGAGCTAGAACCTCACCTCACTAGATGTTTAACCATGTTCACCTCCAACAGGGAAGGAGGGAAAGAGAGATGGTGGATGGAGGTTGGTCAAGTAAAAACCACAACTTCATTACCTCAGGGATGCTGAGATCAATTGTAGTATTCCCATTGTTGCCCTGATCTTCAACTCAGTACAGATCAGGGGTCAAATCTGGGACCTCTAATATATTCTGACTCAACCTGCTCAGGCATTGGTGGAGCTAATGAACATATGGCCATTTTTATGAAAGGGGAGTTTGATCCCCTCTCTGAGAATAGTACTTAACCACTCAAAGAGGAGTACCTCCCTTCATAATAATAAGAACATAAGAACTAGGAGCAGGAGTAGGCCATCTGGCCCCTCGAGCCTGCTCCGCCATTCAATAAGATCATGGCTGATCTTTTCGTGGACTCAGCTCCACTTACCCGCCCGCTCACCATAACCCTTAATTCCTTTACTGTTCAAAAATGTATCTATCCTTGCCTTAAAAGCATTCAATGAGGTAGCCTCAACTGCTTCACTGGGCAGGGAATTCCACAGATTCACAACCCTTTGTGTGAAGAAGTTCCTCCTCAACTCAGTCCTAAATCTGCTTCCCTTTATTTTGAGGCCATGCCCCCTTGTTCTAGTTTCACCCACCAGTGGAAACAACTTCCCTGCTTCTATCTTATCTATTCCCTTCATAATCTTATATGTTTTTATAAGATCTCCCCTCATTCTTCTGAATTCCAATGAGTATAGCCCCAGTCTGTTCAGTCTCTCCTCATATGCCAACCCTCTCAACTCCGGAATCAACCTAGTGAATCTCCTCTGCAGCCCCTCCAGTGCCAGTATATCCTTTCTCAAGTAAGGGGACCAAAACTGTACACAGTACTCCAGGTGTGGCCTCACCAGCACCTTATACAGCTGCAACATAATCTCGCTGTTTTTAAACTCCATCCCTCTAGCAATGAAGGACAAAATTCCATTTGCCTTCTTAATTACCTGCTGTACCTACAAACCAACTCCTTGAGATTCCTGCACAAGGACACCCAGGTCCCTCTGCACAGCAGCATGCTGCAATTTTTTAACTATTTAAATAATAGTCCATTTTGCTGTTATTCCTACCAAAATGGATGACCTCACATTTACCAACATTGTACTCCATCTGCCAGACCCTCGCCCACTCACTTAGACTATCTATATCCCTTTGCAGACTTTCAGCGCCGTCTGCGCACTTTGCTCTTCCACCCATCTTAGTGTCATCTGCAAATTTTGGCACACTACACTTGGTCCCCAACTCCAAATCATCTATGTAAATTGTAAACAATTGCGGTCCCAACACTGATCCCTGAGGCACACCACTAGTCACTGATCGCCAACCAGAAAAACACCCATTTACCCCCACTCTTTGCTTTCTGTTAGTTATCCAATCCTCTATCCATGCTAATACATTACCTGTAACACTGTGCACCTTTATCTTATGCAGCAGTCTTTGGTGCGGCACCTTGTCAAATGCCTTCTGGAAATCCAGATATACCACATCCACAGGTTCCCCATTGTCCACTGCACATGTAATGTTCTCAAAGAATTCCACCAAATTAGTCAAACATGACCTTCCCTTCATGAACCCGTGCTGCGTCTTACCAATGGGACAATTTATATCCAGATGTCTCGCTATTTCTTCCTTGATGATAGATTCAAGCATTTTCCCTACTACAGAAGTTAAGCTCACTGGCCTATAGTTACCTGCCTTTTGTCTACCTCTCTTTTTAAACAGTGGCGTCACACTTGCTGTTTTCCAATCTGCGGGAACCACCCCAGAGTCCAGCGAATAATCTGTTAAAACGTGTGTGAGAAATAGTACAACCTGCGCTTCAGCAACTTTTAGTGGTTAAATCAAAATAACTACCTGAGACTCTCCCCTCTCAACAAATAACACATTATTTATCTAACAGTGAACAGGTTAACTAAACTGTTAACAAACCAAATAAGACACTATTCTAACAGAATGCTGTTTAGATAAATACAATTCCCACTTATTAATAAAAAAATAGAATTTTTAGTCACTCTCAAATTACAACCAGGTTTGTCATCTTCCGGAATCTTGTCTTCTTTTTTCTTTCTGGAATTTCTGACTTCTTTTGCTATTTTCACTATCGAGATTAGGCTTTCTTTTAATACATAAATGCAGCAATGAGAGCCAGCCAGTCTCTCTCTCTCTCTCTGAGTGCTGAAATAAGCTGTCATTCAGCAGATGGCAGATTCTCTTCTCCTCCAGTTTGCCACTGTCCCTCATCCCTTATACCCCATGATAACATAGCAACATCACCACAATAGGATTGGTTTACAGGTTACCAAAACATCAAATTCAAATCTGATAGGCTGCTGTTATTCAAATGCCTAGTTTAAACTGATTGGGCAAACTTCAAAAACAGCCTGTTGTCTTGGCAACACTGCTTGGCCTTGCAATATAATGTTTCAGTCTGTGTACTCTATATGCACCTGCAATTTCCCTTTTTTAAACTCTAAGTACAGAAAAAAAATGAGATTTTTTAACAGACCATGCAATTTTACAACTCTTAGCATTTTATAATTTTAAAAATAATTTTACAAACACTAGCTTCACAACAGCCATAAAAGTAAAGAAAAACTTGCATTGTTAAGGCATCTTTCAAAACCTCAGGACATCTCAAGGCTGTTTACAGCCACGGAAGTACTTTTGAAGTGTAGTCACTGCTATAAAGCAGGAAACACAGCAGCCAATTTGCACACAGCTAGCTTCTAAATGCAGCAATTTGACAATGGCTGGGACACTGAGATCTTTTAGGCCTACTTGGGAGCGCCTTTATTTAAAGTCAAAAGATGACATCACCAACAGTGTTGCACTCCCTCAGTACTGCAATTTAATATTAGCCTCGATCTTTGTGCTCATGTGCTGGAATAGAACTTGAACCCACAACCTGGTGATGCAGCGGTGATCAACAGTAGTTCTTTCTCAAAGAGACATCGTTATTCTGGTCAGTTGACTGCGGGGTTGGTAAACTATATGTACATAATAACATACAATAATATATATCTGTAAGAAGTGGCTTGTAAAAGAATTAAACATTTCCCAAAAAATTGCTTTGTAATCTTCAAAGATGAAAGTATTGGACCTGCTGCATCTTTCTCAGTAGCTGAATGGGTGCTTTGGAGATTCATCTTCGAAACAATCCCACGGACCTCCTCAAAACTTCGCTCTTTAAGAAGAGTAAAAGGATAAGGTTCAGGAAATACTCACTCTCCCCTCACCACCATCCCTTCCCCCTTGCCAGACCAAACACACTTGAAGTACATTCTGCCTGACATGTCTGTATTGCCGGATTCAGATCATTTTGAATGGGCCCAACATTTCTCAAGTGCAAGCCTGCCACTTGGCAGGGATCTGCTCTGATAATAAGGGATAGGACTGAGTGGCCTGTAGTAAACACTTGCCAGCTGCAGGGCCTTCGGCCTTGTCCAAAAATAACAATGACAAGGCCTCCTATCCCAAAGATCTTCCTTTGACCAGACTCCATCTTCTTGCTGTCTGCACCTTCCCAAAATTCTTTGAGCTAAACAGTTTGGGCCTAAGGCCTACTGCCTCTGCAGCTTCCCTCCCTCTTCCAAATGGATGCAGGCAGTCAGGTGTTGGAAGATGAATATGAGGCAGAAGAAGGAGTAGGCCATTCAGCCTTTCAAGCCTGCTCTGCCATTCATCTTCATCATGGCTGATCATCAAATTAAATATCCTGTTTTCCCCTTCCTCCCATATCCCTTGATCCCTTTAGCCCCAAGAGCTATATCTAATTTCTTCTTGAAATCAGACAACATTTTGGCCTCAACTATTTTCTGTGGTAGTGAATTCCATACATTCACCACCCTCTGGGTGAAGAAATTTCTCCTCACCTCAGTTCTAAAAGGTTTAACCCTTATCCTCAAACTATGACCCCTCGTTCTGGACTCCCCCACCATTGGGAACATTATTTCTGAATTTACCCTGTCTAACCCTGAAGGAATTTTATAAGTTTCTATGAGACTTCCTCTCACTCTTCTAAACTCCAGTGAATATAATCCTAACCGACTTAGTCTCTCCTCATATGACAGACCTGCCGTCCCAGGAATCAGCCTGGTAAACCTTCGCTGTACTCCCTCTATAGCAAGGACATCTTTCCTCAGATAAGGACACCAAAACTACACACAATATTCCTGGTGTGGCCCCACCAATGCCCTATACAATTGCAGCAAAACATCCCTATCCCTATACTCAAATCCTCTTGCCAAGAAGGCCAACATACCATTTGCCTTCTTTACTGCCTGCTGTGCCTGCGTGTTTACTTTCAACGACTGATGCACGAGGACTACAAGGTCTTGTTGAGTATCCACCTCTCTCAATTTACACCCATTCAAGTAATAATCTGTCTTCATATTATTGCTACCAAAGTGGCTGACCTCACATTTATTCACATTAAACTGCATCTGTCATGCAGATGCCCACAGACTCAGCCCATCCAAACCACACTGAAACATCTTTAAGTCCTCACAGCTCACCCTCCTACCCAACTTTGTATCGTCTGCAAATTTGGAGATAATATATTCAGTTCCTTCTTCCAAATCATTAATATATAATGTGAACAGTTGGGTCCCAGCACAGATCCCTGTGGAACCTCACTAGTCACTGATTGCCAATCAGAAAAAGACCCATTTATGCCAACTCTTTGTTTCCTATCTGCTAACCAGCTTTCTATCCATCTCAAGACATTACCTGCAATCCCATGTGCTTTAACTTTACATAGTAGTCTGTTATGTGAGACCTTGTCGACAGCCTTCTGAAAGTCTAAATAAACCACATCTACTGATTCTCCTCAATCAACTCTGCTGATACTCCAGGTGATGTAATGTTACTCTGTCCCAAGTGGCACAGCACAAGCACTTTATAGACGCTCAAAGGAAAATCCTAAAACAACATGAAACACTCGGAGACCCGTATTATAGGATTTTGACCCTTTTTCTCTGCTTTACCATCAGAGATTGAGTCTTCCCGGAGCCCAAATCAGAGGTCAATCAGCATGAGCTCGAAATTTCAGGAACATTGGCCAATTGGGCTCAAAATGCTCGATCAATGGATTAGCACAAAGTGAAACTGTGAGTACAAGGTATTACATATTTAGCCCACACCCTGTGCCACTAGGATATTGATACAGCCTGCCTTGTGAAGCCAAAGTGATGAAAGCAAGTCTCTTCAGGCACACCCAAGTATGTCTGAATGCTTGATTCTTGGATGATGCCAAATGGGTTCCAGATGCTGAGGAGAACTGTACCTGGCTTTTTCCCACGATCTCAGCTCCTCCTTACCCCTCCAGACCACTGACAACCAAAGAAAGGCCTGATGGGATATACATGCTGAGCATGTCAGGATAGGACTCAAGCTTTCAGCTGCTACCAGCGACTATACTGAGGCTACAGGTCTGTAGAAAAGAAGGCCTGCTTTGAAAAATAAACCATAATCAGCAGAATAAAAGCGCGCAAAACCAATAATCCAGAATGGTCAACAATTGCAACCAAAGCTCAATCACCAAATATATGCAAATTCCATGTTAGGATTCCAAGTTCTCAATGAGAGTTAAGAGGTCGTTGAATACATGGATGTTTGATGTTCCAAGACTGAGTTGGTCTTGAAACACAGGAGAAGCGAAAGCCCTGCCCTGCTTTCTGGGGTTGTGCGACCTCTGACGATAGCCTAATCAGCTAGTGCAATGCCAGGATCTCACATTTTGGCAACATACGTCCCGGCCATGTATTCGACCAACTCTGCAAAGATCCAGCATGAGGCTGCAGCTGAGCCCATGCACTGGCATTCCTTAAAGGGCCAAGCGCCATAAATTGTAGACACAGTCATTTCTGGCAATTTTGTTCTAATGCAGTGTCTCTGGATGAACTCTGGAAATTTCTTGTGTTTAATTTCTAGATTTGTTGGTGGGAGAATCATAGAATTCCTACAGTGCAGAAGGAGGCCATTCAGCTCATCGAGCCTGCACTGACAACAATCCCACCCAAGCCCGGTCCCTGTAACTCCACATATTTACCCTACTAATCTCCCTGACTCGAAAGGGCAATTTATCATGGCCAATCAATCTAACACACACATCTTTGGAGTGTGAGAGGAAACCGGAGCACCCGGAGGAAACCCACGCAGACATGGCGAGAATGTGCAAACTCCGCACAGACAGTGATTCAAGGCTGGAATTGAACCCGGGTCCCTGGCGCTGTGAGGTAACAGTGTTGACCACTATGCCACCATGCCGCAGCACTGGGGTGGGCAGAAGAGTAGGTATCCTGTGCACACAAAGGCTGCAACAGGTAAGGGGACAGCAATGGAATTGCCTTTGGATCTACACTATGACAGGCAGGGTACAGGCTGTGGTGAGGAGGAACTCTGTGAGATGCCCTCTGCCAGCTTGCAGCCAGACTCTTCCATTCTCCTTGACTGTGATAGGAAATTGCCTAAGAATCCAAAAGAACATATCAGAATTTACAGCAGGAATAGGCCATTTGGCCCATTGAGCCTGTTCCACCATTCAATAAGATCGTGGCTGATCTGACTGTGGCCTTATCTCCACTTCCTTGCCTGCTTTCCCCACTGTAACTCCTAACTCCCCTGTTGATCAAGAATCTATATCTGACAGGGCAGTCATTGTATCGGTGTGTATGCTCCTCTGCACTCTTCTGTGTGCCACCCAATTGAAGTCCCCATCAGTGCAGCAGAATTCATCTGTGACCCCACCCTGGCAAACAAACCATCTTTCCCCCCTTTCTTTAATTCTGTAGAAGAGTCATACGGACGCGAAACCTTAACTCTGTTTCTCTCTCCTCTTGCGCTGCCAGACCTGCTGAGTTTATCCAGCGCTTTATTTCCTCCTTTCCCTAAAGCCTGCTTACACGAGGATCCTGGTGACATACCACATGCTGATCCCAACTCTGTACCAGCATCTAGGGTATATGCAGTTCCAGTGTCTGAGCTGGTGGCTGCAAGGGCCAGATCCAGTGATAGTGTTTGTTCATCAGTGCTCACAGTTCTCTTCCTTTGAGTACTGTGGCTGGGAAAGCAGCTGCCCGTGTCTGAATGCAGGAAGTCAGGAAGGGAAGGTCAGTGCCAGGGAAGAGCTGTGGGGTGCAGAGCAAGAGATGCATGGCAACACCATCTGCAGGGTGCTGGAGGCTGAGAGGACATAGAATAGGAACATAACATCACTCTCAACATAACGTCTCTCACAGAGAGACCTTAGGGTATATACTTACAAGTTTTTGAAAGGGATGGAGCAAGTTGAGATGTTCATTAAAAAAGACATACATGATCCTTGACTTCATAAATAGAGGCATAGTAAGGAAGTTATGTTAAACTTTTATAAAATACTGGTTAGGCCTCAGTTGGAGTATTGTGGCCAGTTGTGGGTTCCTCACTTTCATCACGGCTTTGTAGAGTCCATAAAGGAGAATGATGCCAGAAATGGAGAACTCCAGCTACACTGAAAGACTATAGAAACTAATGTTTCTCCTCAGATCAGAGACATTTTAAGGAGGGGTTTGTTAGAGGTTCTAAAATCAAGAAGGGTTTTGACAGAGTAAATAAGGAGAAACTCCTTTTGATGCTAAAATGCTTGGTTACTGGAGGATAAAGATGTAGGGCTATTGGCAACGTACCCAGAGGTAATCTAGGAACACTTTTTTTTGTAATGTGCATTATTATAATCTGGAACGCAGTGCCTTAAAAGGTAGTGGAAGGAGATTCAATAATAGCTCTCACAAGGGAATTGGATAGATAATTGTAGGGGCAAAGGTTTAATGGTCTACGGGGAAAGAGTAGGGGAGTGGGAGCAATTAGAGTCAAAACAGACACGATAGGCCTAATAGCTTCCTTCTGTATTGTATCATTCGATGCTTCTATGAATCACGTGAGTTTAATGGTGTATTTTTCTCTCTCACGGTTTGTAGAGGTCTGGCCAGGTGATGGCGCTATGACATTGCAATGGCGTCAAAAGTGCTGTATGGGCCTGGGTTTCTTACTGATCTTTAGTGTGTTTTTTAGCAGAATAATTGCTGTGAATTGACATGGATGAAAGGGGGGATAAAACCTCTTTTATCTTCTTTGAAGCAGAGCGAGATGATCTGCATTGCAAGCCTCCTCGTTACTTTTTACATTAAAGATAAAATGAAGGATTTGGCACCATTTGATTAAGTCTTGGGTGCTACATTACATTTTTAATTTCCTATGAAGCAGTTCCAGAGTTCTGAGAAGTGATTTTCCAGAGAAAGAGCACTGTTTTATTGAGAACATGCTGGAAATTATTACATGTATCACGATTTTCATCAACATTGTCCTCGTGTATATGAAAAAAATGCCTGTTAAGAGAATACTGCCAAAGAAATATTCTTGATGTAGTAAAGGCCTTCCAGTACTCCACTCACTAATTCTCATTTTAAACCATTGTAGCTTTTTTTTTACTTTTTTCATTAAGAAATTGCAACGCCCTACACAATGCACAATTGAATGGTAGCAAAAACAGATGGGTGTGGCTTCCTTGCTCGTGCAATTTTAATAGAATGTAGCAAACCACACAATGGGATTTGGTGACTTGCCAGATGTTAAACCAAACTTAGTGCTGGGCACATAATTCACTCACCCGTAGAACTGACTCACTTTATTTTATTTATCACGAAACCGCCGAGTTTCACTGTGTATCACGGTTACATTTCACATTGAATTAATTGTGTTTTTTTTTAAATGTTACCTTGAATAGTTTATATATACAATAACTGGGGACACCCGGAGTGGGATACAGACTGGCATCTGGTTTGGATGATTCAGATATAGGGTAAGGAACACACGGGAGTGAGTTACAGGCTGGAATCTAATCAAGAAGTTAAGACGGTTTGCACATGGCACTGTGGATACCTGAAAATAAGTTACAGGTTGGAATCTAATCAAGGGGTTCAGATGGGTTTTAGGCAGAATAGCAGACACTTGAGAGTGAGTTACAGGCTGGAATTTAATGAAGGAGTTTAGGCAGTTTATAGACAGAATACTCGATACCTGCGAGTGAGGTATAGGCTGGAATCCAACTGAGAGTTGATGTGGTTTAAACATAAAATAATGGAATGAAGAGTGAATCACATGCATGAATCTAAGGGAGACTTTTAAATAGTAACAACAACTTACAGTTATACAGTGCCCTTAACAACAAAAATATCCGTTGGGCATTTCACAGAATCAGGCAAAAATGATTGACACAAACTGACTTTGAAACAGAAGAAAATATTAGGATGGAATGATTAAAAACTTGGGCAAAGCAGTGGGTTTTAAGGGGGTTTAAAAGGAGGAGAGATGGATGTAGAGGCACATGGAGGAAATGTCTGAGTTTAGGGCAAGTGAAGGCACTGCCACTAAAAATGGGGTCAAAGTGATTTTGGAATGCTCAAAATTCCAGAGTTTGAAGAGCTCAAGGTTCTTGGAGGGTTGTAAGCTTGGATCAGAATATAGAGCTAGGGAAGTGCTAGGTCAGGAAAGGAAAGATGAGAATGAGGGATGGCAGTGGCACATTGGCTAGCACTGCTGCCTCACAGCACCAGGGACACAGGTTTGATTCTGGCCTCGGGTGGCTGTGTGGAGTTTGCACATTCTCCCCGTGCCTGCATGGGATTCCTCCAGGTGCTCCGGTGTCCTCCTACAGTCCAAAGGCGTGCTGGTTAGGTGAATTGGCTAAATTGTCCCTTAGTGTCCCAAGATGTGTCAGTTTAGGGGGATTAGCAGGGTAAATGCATGGGATACGGCGAGGTGCCTGGGCATGGGTAAGATGCTCTTTCAGAGAGTCAGTGCAGACTCGATAGCCTGAATGACCTCCTTCTGCACTGTAGGAATTCTGTGGAGAATTTCAAGACATTTATCGAAGCTAATTTAGGTCAGTGAGCACAAGGGTGATGGGTGATGGTGCAGGATAGGGGCATCAAAGCTTTGGGTGATCTGAGGTTTTTGGAGGCCAATAGATGGAGGACTGACCTGGAAAGCATTGGAGATAACATGAACATGAACATGGAAGAGAGTTTCAGCTGGCAGTCAATATTTACTGGTTAATGTGACTGAAAGGTTGGGGTTGGCACATGAGAAGGAATGGATAATATATTGACACTAGGAAAGCCTGTGTCACCTTTAGAAATCAATTTTAAACGTGCATTTAAAGATTTTCCTTTTCTGAAAAGTTTAGATTTAAATAAGGTGAAAGACATCATCAGACAAGGTTGCACTTCAGAATAACAAGCAGCTGCTTGATATTGAGAATCAATAATAAACTGGCCAAAGCTGGCAGGGGAAACTGAGGAGGCAGACAGAAGTTGTTGCTGAAATCTCCTGAGGTGAAGCAAAGCCTCGAGTGGGAGAGAGAGAGAGAGTGAGAGAGCTTGAGAAAGGTGAAGCCAGAAAGGGCGGCATGATGACACAGTGGTTACCACAGCTGCCTCACAGCACCAGGAATCTGGGTTCGATTCCTGGCTGGGGTCACTGTCTGTGTGGAGTCTGCACCTTCTCCCCATGTCTGCGTGGGTTTCCCCCAGGTTCTCCGGTTTCCTCCCACAGTCCGAAAGATATGCTGGTTAGGTGCATTGGCCATGCCAAATTCTCCCTCAGTGTACCTGAACAGGCACCGGAGTGGGGCAACAAGGGGATTTAGTTATGTTACATAATAGGTCGATTTTGTTTCTGATGTACTCATCAGAATGATGTAACTTCATTGCAGTGCTAATGTAAGCCTACTTGTAACATCAATAAATAAACTTTATTGGGTAGCAGATGGGAAGAGGCTGAAGTGGAAATAGATTATGTTGGAAAAATGGAAGTTTGTGGTCTTTGCGATGGAGAAAATGGCATCGGAAACTCAACTCAGAGCCAACTCGAGCTTGAGGCTGCAAACAGTCTGGTTTAGCCTAAAACCATGTCTAAGAACAAGGGTGGAATTGGGCTTCAATCTTCCTATCCTATAACTGAGGGATATTGTGCTTCACCAAGGGATTTTAAACAACAGTCTGACCACATGGAGAGATAGGGCTGGGTGCTGTTGGTGCTCATGTGAAGGCTGACTCCGTGTCTTCAGACGATTATCTTCAGCAGCATGTAGTTGAGGAAGGGAGGGATTAAATTTGGGACTATGAGTGCCTGGGAGGAAGTTGCAGGCTGGTGGTATTTAGTTATGTTACATAATAGGGCGATTATTTTTCTGATGTACTCCCTCCATCACTGGTGTATGTCAGAGAATCACAAACAGTGACCTTTGATTTTCCAATATGCAGTTATGGTGAGTAAGGTTCCCCTTTGCCAGTAAATTCAAAAAAATATTACCACTGAGTAAAGGATCCCTGAGTCAAATACAGATTGGCAACTCATCAGTAGAATCGGATATGTTGAATAATGAACACATGGGAGTTACTTGCAGGCTGGGATCTAATAAATATATTCAAATGGTTTCTATACAGAATAATTAACTGGGAATGAGCTGTAATCTCATTGAACATGTTCTGCAGCAGAGCCAACAAGCTGTCACTAGAATATCCAAAGGCTGACACATCAGTGGTGGGATTGAGAGGCAGGTGTAGGAGAGAAAGCAAGAAATGGACAGAAAGATGTGTAGGTTTTGGGTAATCCGTATTAACTTGTTTACTCATGTTAGTTAGGGCCTGCATCTGAGGCATAACCACATATGTGAAAAGATACTGGAGAGCCCGCCATTAGTTAGATTATTAGTCAGTGCTTTCACAAGAAAGTACCGTCTGTATGGGTTTCCTCCGGGTGCTCTGGTTTCCTCCCACAGTCAAAAGATGTGTAGTTTAAGTAGCTTGGCCATGCTAAATTGCCCCTTTTGGTCCACGAATGTGCAAGTTAGGTCTAGCCATAGTAAAATGCCTGAAGGTATGGGGAAAGAATGGGGCCTGGGTCAGATGCTCTTTTGGAGAGTCAATGAAGACTCAATGGGCCAAATGGCCTCTTTCTGCACTCTAGGGAAAAGGAGGGAAAATAGGAAATGAAAGTCTACAGATAGCTGAACTCAATGTGACTAGGCCCAGGGCTCTGGAATTCCCTCCCTAAACCTTTTGACCTTTCTCCCTTTATGTCCTCCTTTAAGACACTCCTTAAAACATACCTGTTACTATATATTGACTATTTTCTTATTCTATGTGGAAATTAAATACAATTTTGTCCCACAGGACTATACTTTTATCACAATGAAATGTAATGATGTTGCACCCTTATCTTGTTGATCTCTTCATCTCCTATCTCAAACTTGTCTTTTTTTGTTTCCCTCGATTTCTCTCTTTTAAATCATTGCTTCTATTTCCACTGCTGGATTATGTAGTTAAAACTCTGGAAATGGGTTTGGACCCACAATTTTTTGACTCAGAATGGACATTTCAGAAATCGGAAGTGCAAAGGGATTCAGGATTCTCTTAAGGTTAACTTACAGGTTGAGTTGGTAGTTAGGAACACAAATATAATGCTAGCCTTCATTTCAAGAGGACTAGAATACAAAAGCAGGGATGTACTGCTGATGCTTCATAAGGCTCTGGTCAGACCACATTTGAAATATTGTGAGCAATTTTGGGCCCCGTATCTAAGGAAGGATGTGCTGGCTCTGGAGAGGGTCCAGAGGAGGTTCATGAGAATGATCCCTGGAATGAAAAGCTGGAGTATGAGGAGCATTTGAGGACTCTGTGTCTATGTGGAGGTTAGAAGGATGAGAGGGGATCTCATTCAAATTTACAGGATAATGAAAGGCCTGGATAGAGTGGACATGGGGAAGGTGTTTCCATCAGTAGGAGAGACTAGGACATGAGGGCACAGCCTCAGAGTAAAGGGATGATCTTTTAGAACCAATATGAGGAGGAATTTCTTCAGCCAGAGGTGGTGATTCTATGGAATTCAATGCCACAGAAGGCCGTGGAGGCCAGGTCATTGAGTATATTTAAGGCAGAGATAGGTAGGTTGTTGATTGGTAAGGGGATCAAGGGTTACGGGGAAAAGGCAGAAGAATGGGGTTGGGAAACTTATCAGCCATGATTGAATGGCAGAGCAGACTCGATGGGCCAAATGGCCTAATCCTGCTCCTACATTTTATGGTCTTATGATCTAACACAGCTAACACCATGGAGAGCAGCCCTCGGCCCATAATGCCCTATCACTCAACATTGGCACATGTTCGGCCAGCCGCTCACATATATATCACATTGTTTGCCAGTCTTCCCAACAAGTAAATATAAGAAAATGCTCGCCTAGTAAGTCAATGCTTTAAAAAGCACTTTGATGCGGAACCCCCATTGTAAGCATGGACTTTAAATCTGCTCCCTGACTATGTCACTTGTTAGAAGCAGTAACAGCTAGTCTGCTACCACCATTGTGTAATTTATTTCGACTCGCCCACCAACTGGTCTCTGCGAAGTTAAGCATAGCTGCGTATTTTAAGACTGAGATGATGTTATAAAGGAAAGACTTGTTACCTATGAATGGTGTATCTGAATGTGCTCCGTGTGCAATTTCATAGCGTGGGGCGGACTCCGGTATTACAAACACGATCGGAATTCAATGTGGTCTCTGACATTTACATAACTATTATCAAAACTTTATCAAAGCATTTTCCATCCAACCAGTGTCACTCGGGGCCAATTCCATCGTTTTAGAAATGGCTTAATCCATATTTGGTGCCCTGAATTCTTGGAGCAAAGAGTTTTTAATAAAAAAATGATAGCCTACACGAGTCGCCCCCACATTGCATGAATAAAATATTTTAGCGTTTTTATTAATGAATGATTGAACACTTCCCTTTGTATGTGTGTGATCACGTTTCCTGCTCATTTAAAATGTTTAAATCTCTGCAACAACTTTGAACAGTGGATGAGATTGTTGTGCTTAAAGGCGTACACCCACACGGCCCCATTTGTTCTGTCTGGCTAGTTTAACCAGTGTACTACTTTCATTGAACCCTGATGATACCGTCAGTAGTCATGAGGTACCAGACAGAAGATTATCTGTGTTAAGCTTCAATCCCATCTCTGGCAGGATTCGACGACATGAAACCCAGGAGTATGAGTAAACATCCACCTTCCAAAAATAAGTATGAAGTCTCACAACACCAGGTTAAAGGCATTCCAAAAATAAATTAAAGTACTCCAAAGGCTTAGAGAAAATCGTTTTTCTTTAATGTTAAAAGGAATCTTTAATCCGCTTTGGTCTACTCCCACCTGGGACCGTTGTTGGGCTCTACTTTTAAGTTTATAGTGTGTGAATCACAGGACCTTTTGAGATTGAGGAAAAAATATTCCCATGTCTGCAAGTGTATTTTCTTTGGAGAGGGTGTGTGTGGGGTGGGGTCATGCTCTGTTTATTAATAGGGAGTAGCCAGGTATTTTTAGAGCAATTACTATGCGTTGCAAAGTTGCTGAATGACAACTTGAACTTTGTTACAAGACCGCAGGAGACATTGCGGCTTTAAATGACACATTGCGTAAGCAACGACTCCTCTGCATTTGAACTGAAGTCTATGGAGTTGTAATAAAGTCTGCCCAAGCGAGCGTGTGCGGCCAGTTTGCCTTTCTGTGAATTAAATAATCTGTCTGAAGCTTCTGTCTCCAGACCCCACTGGGTCAAATCTGTTATTAACAATACTCCGCTTCGCTCCACATGTTATTATCTTGATTTTTTTTGGCTGGGGGGGGGGGGGGATTCCCTGGGTCATTTGGTGTGATCTTTTTCAATAACCTATGCAAATTTCCAAATTCTTTTTTTCCGAATTTCCGGATTCTGTGAAGATGTCGGGGATATTGCATCAGGTAATGTGTGCGCTGGCAAAGGTGGGGTTAGAGTCGGTGTAAATTGCCTTCTGAGTACAGGGGTCAGAGACTGGATTACAGCAGGAGGGTGGGTGGAGGGGAGAGTGTCTTATTTCACCAACACGCAAAAGCCACATCACAACAAACGTGTGTGTGTGTGTATTTTTTTAAGAAAAAGAAAATAAAAGATTCCCTAAACACACACAGGTCTGTGGTGCAGTTTCGTTGTAGCCGGAACAATGTGTATTTTACAACAATACGAAACTGCCTCCTCCACAGGGGGCGAGCAACGGCGATGGCTAATCTGCTGTGAGGTGAAGGCAGTTGGGGGGGGGAGAGGAGGTGGGTTCCTGATGTCGGTGAAGGAGCTTCGCCATGTAAGGTGGTATATTTGTCAGAAAGTCGTCAGTTAATAGGACTCAAATGTTATCGGTTTTCCCAGCGGGAAGATGCGGGATGTAAACAACTCCCTAAAAGGTTTCGTTGACAAAGTCACCACACTCCAGAGAAGGAAGAGAACGACCGCAGCAGCTGAATGCGTGCAACACTACAGCAAAAAGAGAGTTTACAACCAGTATCGCTGTGGATCAGAGAGAGGGAGGAACGTGTTTTCCCAAACCTGTGTTTACTCTAGCAGCTGACGGGCTTTTCTTCAGCGCTGCGCTCAGAACCCCACAGGGATAAAGTATTGTTTTGTCTGTTGGAACTGAAACCATCATTAAGTTAAAAAACCTCAAAAAATGTTTTTATTACCCCTGGAACTCGTAAACATTCTTTAAAAGCCCATGTTGAGTTAAAAGCACCTCTGCGGTCTCCACCCAATTCACAACGAGGAGGTTAAAAAAAATTCCTGCACGCTATATAATAATACATTACCAAGTAATATTTTGGCGAGGAACGTGTGAGATGTGTATGAGTCAAGTAGAGATGGATTTTTACGTGTTTTGCAGCGACAATCTTATAATTGGTTTGATAAGCTGGTTTGCAGCTGCGAATTTGTTATTGTTTCTGGTGATAGAGGTTTAAAAGGCCAGTGTGTGTGTGTGTGTCTTTGCACATTGTCCCACACTCAGCAACTCTTTGGTGGAGTAATCGTAGTAAGTAGATCCTGGCGTAAACAAAGAGAGGACGCGGGCTGCCAATCAAAGGCAGCCCAGCCCTGCTGATTGACAGGGACCTGGCCCAATCCAGGCAGATGGGGGCGGTGCCAGTGGGGGGTGGGCGTGGTCAGAGGGGGGTTTGAATGAAGGGATTGGGCAGTGAGGGGAAAGGAGGGCGGGAGCTGAGTGTGCTGGTTAAATAGCATCGAAGAGCTGGCGGCAGAGAAACATCGCAAACGCGGCAGCCAGAGCGGTATCGTTCTTCTCCTGAATACACATTAAATCCTGCCCCAGGGCTCTGCTTCTTGTAGCATTCACTTTATTGGCAACAGCTACCCCACTGTTTGCAGAAGGAGCTTCCCACCCTCCAATTCCCCCACCCCCCGTTTGCTGGTGTAATTCCCTCTCCTCCTTCCCCCGCTCTTGGCATTTCACCGGGACGTGCCATGTCCAGCGTGCAGCAGCTCCCCAGCGGCTGCCTGGAGAGGATGGCGGCCAGGAGGACCTACCCCCTGCACGCCAGGACGGCCGTGTGTAGGAGCCTCTTCGGACCCATCGACCACGACGAGCTGCGGCGGGAGACCAAGAGCAGGCTGCGGGAGATCAGCGAGAGGGACCGCAGGAAGTGGAACTTCAACTTCGCCACCGACACCCCGCTGCAGGGAGGGCAGTACCAGTGGGAGGAAGGCGGCGACGTGCCCGCTTTCTACCGGGAGAGCGTCCAGAGGGGCAAGGTGCGGCTGCCGTGCCCGCCTCCGGAGCCCGGCAGCTCGGACACCGACAGCAGCGATTCCGCCGGCCTGGACAGCAGGGACTCGCCCGACCTGGTCAACCGGTTGTTGGGACTGGAAAGCAGCGAGACCAACCAGGAGAACCGATCGGATAACTTGCACTCAGGAATTAAAGGGGCCAGGGGGGCTTGCTCGTGCAAAAGGGGTTCCACGGCACGCATCACAGGTGAGGGGAACAAGCAGTGTTGTTTTAAATAAGAGCCTTTCAGTGTGTGTTTGGTTTGTAATGGGTGCAGATTGTAATCTCTCCTGGTGGTTGTTGTTGAAGGGCGAGTTGTTTTGGTACCGTGTAGTAGAGCTCGCTCTCTTTGAGAAATGCTTGCACAGCAACATTCTGCTTTAAGGGGAGAACAGCTCACAATGCGAACCAACAGAATGATAAAAGTCCATAGATCTCCTTGCCGTTTCCAAGGCTCATTCCGCCAAAATGTTGGGAATAAAACATTTAATTATTTGACCAGATTTGAATACTTGAAAGAGTTAAATGACCTTTTTATAAAAAAAAACAAATGCAGTGTTTTAAACATGTCGACATTATTTAATGTAACCGGGGGTTTGATCATTGTAATTGGGGAAAAGAGTCAAATGGCCTTTTTTGTTTTTTTTGTTCTAAACACAAATCTTATCGTGAACAGATTTTTTCGCCAAGCGAAAGAAGACGGTCGGATCTAAAGGTGCCAGTGAGAACGGCCCCCTCTCTGGGATGTCGGGGGAACAGACTCCACGCAAGAGAATACGATAAGGCAAGAAAAAAAAGGACAGAAACTAAAGTGAGTCCCTCGAAGAAGGGCTGGGAGGATAAAAACAAGGGCTGTGTGTGTGGGGAGCAATGAGAAATGGTTGATAGTAGACCTTGTAGTAAACAATTCACTCGGGCTTTTACGTCAGGCTTTTGGGGCGAGGTTTTGGGCTGTCATTTTGTCCCGTGACTAATATTTGGAGAAGGCGAGCTCCAGCTCCCGGGAATCTGTTTTCTTTTAAAGCACTTTTCGGAGCTGTTCAGTTGTGTGTTTGATGTGGGGAGGGGGAGACAGTGGGAGTGGGCTTAAAGCGGCAGAATTACCTGGCCATGATTAGGGATCTGGTTATGACTTTTTTCTGTTGCTTTATTTGTTTGAATTTGTAACCTGAGTCACAATCTCTGACAGTCAGGATTTTACTAACTTTTTTTTTGGGGGGGTGTTAATGTTTCATGGTGACGTCAGGCGGGGGGTGGGTGGGGTGGGGGGAGGGGTGGCTGCAGACGTCACGGGTGTGGGTAGATTTGAGCTGACTCACCACTAGTGTGGGGGAAGATCTGATTTAGTAATGTCATTAACACATTCTATTGTCTGCCTCAGGATCCGGCCACTAATGGTGTTCTTTTCCCTTCTCTATTTTTTTCCCCACCCTCTCTCCCACTGCACTTTGTAGATATTTGCACTCCACTTTTTTTTTTACGAATTTTGATTACCGAAAGAAGTGGCTGACAGCGCCGATCACCATCTTGACGACTACTCCCAGACTGAGCAAAGAATAAAAAGACATTTGATCCGAAATTCAGAAGAGCGAATGATTGGCCGCCTTTCGAATATGTGGAATGAATGCGCAGTACATGTAGCAAAAGCAACCTCCAGTGGCGGAGGTACCACTGCAGCAGTGTTAGAAAGGAGCACAGCGTGCAATGTGAACCTATCCAGTTGCATTGTGTGTATCGACACTGACCAAGAGGAAGTGTACATGATTCACAATGAGTATATTACGGGCAAAAAAAAAGTCAGTTCTAAATAAATAGTGCTCTGCTGATGTCTCTCAGTACAACTCGAGATGTATATTTGTAAAATACAAAGGCTTATACTAACTTATATTTACTATTTATGTTAAGAATGGTTCTGATCAGTTGTGGCTCCCAATGATCTCCCTTTGTTGTGGGACAAAAGGGCGCTGTTGACTTGCTTTATTTACAAAATTTGTAAATATTGTGTTTTTTTTTATTTTTTTAGTTTTGTGTCTTTCGTTCAGACCCTGTTTTGTAGCTAAAAAAATGTTTAGGTTACTTGAAGGTGAGCTGTCCCTTTTTTGTTTTTGTTTTCCTGAGCCGTTCACGTGCCACTGCCACTTGTGTGTGCGTGGGTCACATTTGGAAAGACAAAAAAATGCATATCTTTTTTTTCCGCTGAATAAATGAATACCCTTTTCAATGATACACACACACAGTACCGAGTCTCCTTTATCTTCTCGTCCTGATTCTCTGAGTGGTCTGTTGCACAGTCGTGTGTGGAAACTTAACATCTCCACAACCGCCTCCCGCCTCTGCATGGTCTGTGAGTGATTGCTGTCATGGCCTCTGGGTGAATGCTGAGCTGCTGTGTTACAAAACGTTACTCTTCACCCTCTCGCTGCAATGACCGCGCGGGCCTGTGTAAGATAGAATCTTTAAACAACTCGTTAAGTGCTGGACTTAAGCTGTTGGGCTGCCGAAGTAAGCTAAATATTGCAGAAGAAATTTTTATTTGACAGGATATTGTTGGAGGGCGTGAATCGTGTTTTTCTTTGTAAATCGACACATTATTCATTCATGGGATCTGGGTGTCATGGCTGGGCCAGTATTTAGGCCCAACCCGAATTGTCCTTGAGCTGAGTGGCTTACTGGGGCATTTTAATATTGCTTTATAAATATATATTAACATAACAGGCGGTACAGAATGAGAATTTATAGTCAGCCATTTAAGAGGGCATTTTAACAATCAACCACATTGCTTTAAACAGGCAGTACAGAATGGCAATTCAATGGTCAAGTATTTGGAGCCAGAACTGGGCTGTATCTCCAGAGCCAGGTCAAATGTTGGACCTATCTCCCCGCAGGACCCAACTCAAACCCGGCTGACTGGGGGGGGGGGGGGGGGGGGGTCATACGCCTGGCCCCCTACCATCAGTGATTCACCAATTGTCCCACTCAATCTGACTTCTTTCAAAACACCTGCTCTTTTTCGCTACGAGGCAAAAGCTGGCCGAATTCCCGCCTTCTTCATTTAATTCCCCTACAATAAAAAATAAGACGGGGGGAAGGGGGGGTAGTGGGTTGGTGGCTGAGATTGATGGCCTGTGTGTAACTTTCTCCTAGTCGAATCAGGAAGGCAGCGCCTCCAATGTCCCTCAGTGGATTAGTTCAGAAACATGTGTCCTGGAGAGAATGCCCGGCAGTAAGTTATTCATTTTCATCTAATTCACTAACTCTCTACGAGGGACATAACATTCGAATTCCGTTCAATGTGTTTTATGAGTGGTTTGAATGGGGACAATATTCAGTCCTTTTAAAAATTAAAGCTGACTTTTTTTTCTTTCTGACTTGTATATGTTGGGGGAGGGGAGTTGCTTTCTGTCCAGTTGCCATTACCACAGAACAACAGATTGGCTTTCATCGGCCAATGTTCCACACAAACACAGTCTAATTACCTGCAAGTCGGGATTTAGATTTGGGGAATGGGTAAGGGACGGTCATACTACTGATTATAGTATGTGAAATCTCCAAACATTCTCAGTTTTTAAACATCAGCCCATTATATATAGCGGGGATTGCAGCCAGTCTCTCTGATTTCTGGTCCACCGCAGGGCAGCACCGTGGGCAAGGCGAGAGAATGGACGGAAATATTCAGAAGATAGGCTAATTCTGTCACCAAGGATTGCACTGGGGTTTTGGTGAAAGACTTGTCGAGTTTAGGGTTTCTCCGCCGTGACTGCGAATCTGTGAAACAGAAAGTGTGTAAGGTTGGAAGAGTCGTTGCAGTTTCTGTAAATTTCCTCCAGCTCTGCGGTTTATATTTGTGCGCGAAAACCACCTTCTCGTGTCAGTAATTCAGCGTGAGAAAATGCAAGCGAGAGCCCGAACAGAACCACTGATCACACACCCCCCCCCCCCCCCCCCCCCCGCACCCCCGAATTGGCTGGTATCAGAATGGGAAAACAAAAAGTAATTTCAATTCTGCGGAGCTGAAATTCAAACAGAAAACACGGGAGAACAGTCAGTAGGTCAGATAGCATTAGAATGGAAGTCGATACCCAAATCGTGAACGGCTGGCCAATTTTGATATTACTAACATTGAATGACAGAATTATCGCCTGGCTCCTCATTTGAAGGTTTAAGCGGCTGAAAGGCGCACAATGCAGAGTGTTAGCAATATCATTTTTATCTCCCGAGGAGGAGGGGGTAGCGGGGATGGGCTTTGTACTTCAGTGACCATGTTAAACAATATCAACAATGGGCTCAGGAAAGGCAGCTGTATGGAGCCCGATTTATGGTCTCTCTCCTGCTAGAATGGAAGCAGGTGTCTTACGCACCATTGTGTGAGCAGCCTGCAACTAAAATAGCCTCATCGAAATCACAATTGACTCTGTCAGACTGTGCCCTGCCCAAAATATATGAATTCGATCTAGGATCGATATATACATGTGTGTGTGTGTGATTATGTAACATGAACTGATTATAGCCCCTTCACTTGCCCGTGGCCCAGGTTGGAGATAGTTGTTGCGTAGTTTTTTTTTGTTGTCGCTACTTTTTTGCAGTAACAGTGCAGGAGTCTTGTTCTCATTACAAACACAAAGCACACTGGGCCCCTATTATTCACGAGGTTTGTAGCCATATGGTAAATCCGTGTAGACATAGTCGAGATCCATTTATTCGGGGCGATAATGTCTTGCATCAAGAACAATTGGAACTTTGTTTGGCTGCTTTATATAGACGCGAATAAGAGAGAGAGAGGGGGGAAATCTACTATGAGACATATCCAGCTAATTATAAACCAAGCCCATATGCGCCTATAGTTTTAGAGTAATTGAATGAACTGGCCGAGTTTGCAGGGTAAATAAGTCATGAGGGTACATATACACAACACAGAAAAAAACACAAAGATTTAATTTAAGTTATTTTAAAACATTAAATGAATAATTAAAAAGGGACACACTTCATATAAACTCCAATCAATACTCCAAAAGTTACCGCTTCTCTCTGGTGAATCTGTGGAATCAAAGCACATTCGAGGTAAATTTCTTAGGGGAATCCCAATTCATTCCAGACTTTTATTTTGACAGATTCAGCCACTGTTAGCACGTCCATCTGAAAAAAAACTCGGGATTACAATTCTATTATATCATACACAAACCCCCTCCCAGCACACATGTATGGGGTGCGGTGTGTGCTCGAATAACTCAAAAACACATCAGTCTTAAATATAATCAAAACATGAACCCAGCAACATTTTCCCCTAATACACAGAATATTACAAATGGGTGTGAAGGCCATATTCGATCCTGATTGTATTAACGGCAGCAGATTGGTGCTCATACCCGCATGATGCAACCTGCACTTATAGACAGCTTTATAGACAATATGGATGGATTTATAGACAATGAGTCAGAGCTTTTGCGTTTTTTTTAAAGGATGTGTAACTGAATTTTTCTACAGAGTCAATGCGTTTTAATCAGTGTTAACTCGGCGAGGGGGTTGAGAAGGTCCACAAGGGCTGTATCCGTTGGGCAATAAAGTGGCCAGATATTTATCGTGGCACATGAGGATCTATAATTCTGATGGAATTCATACACACGCGGCAAGGGATGGAATTCATACACACGCGGCAAGGGATGAAATTCAATCTATTGAGGGCGACTCCCTCTGATAGTTTGAGTGTGTGGTTTTGGGATCCATACATGGTGCAATCAGACCCATCAACATCACGCCAGACGCACTGAGCAACCCTTATAGCGCAATCTTAACTGTGTATCATGCATAGATCACCAGCCAGAGCTTCCGTTTGCTTATGTGACTCATTGACCTGCACCGTGCCCGCCCAGACAACCCTCCTCCCCCGTGTTCATTTCGAATTGAGGCGGAAGCTAAACTTTCGTCCTGGCACGTCCTTCGATATCCCTGATCCTCAAAAAAAAGAGACAAGTTCCGCATTGCTCACCAAAACAGCTCACGGGGAATCGCACCCGTTCAATAAAGTGGCGGGCTTTTCAGTTTTGACTAGCACCTACTGACATTGGGCTGCCTTGTCTGGACCCCGTGTGATTTACAGACTGCTAAAAAGTTGATATGTTTCTGTTCTACTTATTACCCACCAGGCATAAATATCACACTAAGCTGCTTCGTTCGTATAAAGACGAAATCTTTAAGTAACTGTGTGGTCTGCGTAACCCAATCTGCTGCCATTGTACCAGTAAAGGTTTCAGCTCTTCCATAAGGCGATTATCACCGCTGCTTTCTAATACTTATTGCGGTTGTGGCTCTGAAATAAATCCCTTGCTGGACAAGAAAATGTTGCTTCTTCCATGAACCATTCATACTTTTTTAAAATTAATTAAATAAAAAGGAATTGGAATCCGAAACTAAACCGATTCATTCGCGTTTTCCCCAGAAAAAAATACTGTTTTCCGGCGAGCGTTCAATGAAATGGAACTTGTCACATAATTGGAAACCGTTACGTGACACCAATGTTGTAAACCTATTGGACCAACACACAATCAGCGCCTTCAGGACAGAAGGGAGAGGAGCAGAGAAAGAGGGGAAATCGACCGAATTTACCAATTTTTAGTTGCTTTTTTTTCACAGGGAGATAGATTACAACTCGTTTGGTGTGAATAGAAACGGGATCTTCATTTTATTCAGACACCCAGCGACCCTGCTTTCAGAGAACCTGTTAATCTCACCGAGAAACTGGATGGGTCTTGTTACAAGGACGCACTCTCTGTAACTGGAAGAAATTAAAACCCAGTAACACCACCCCCCCCCCCCCCCCCCCACACACACACCCACCCACCATCCCCCCCTTTTCCTCCGCACACACACACTCCAGTGTTCTGTAGATTTGAGTCCAATCTCTCTGATAAGGGGCAAATGTCAGATAACCCGCGTCCTTACACTGAAAGTACGGTAAACAATGCCACTCCTCGTGGTTCATTTAGGATATTGTAATACTATGAGCCGCTAATTTGAACGCTGCCTCGTTTTGTTTGGTACTCAATGTGTCCTGTTACATTCCGTACTCGAAATCAGCTCAGACCATTTCACCGATTGCAAACAGCGTGGCTCCAATCAGACTATTGATATCTGTCCAACGAGTTATTATTTCTAAATAACACCTCTGCAGCCAGTAAACACAGTAAGAGTTTTAACAATACCAGGTTAACGAGAGCCAAATATTGCCTTTTGTGGTCGGACTAAAAGGTGACCCCTGCGTGAACCTAGAAGCATTTTTTCCCCTCATACCCATAACGCGCCGAATATTGGCGCTGACAAAGGTCGGGTGGTGGCGAGATCAGATTTACACGAGAGCTGCCTGCTCAGATTTAGTACATTCACAGTCTCTGGATGTAGAAACCTTGTCTCAGTATAAATCCGCACTCACACACACATTCCTTGTCCCATCTGCAAAGCAATACAATTTAATTCCAGAGAGAGGGGGAGAGAAAGCTAAGACAATTAGCATTTTACAGGGCATCTGGCACTAGGGTTTGTTTCGAAGCAGACGACGTTTGGGGATGAATAACAAAAGGGAGTTTCATGGCGCGTTTAGGCTGAGGAGTGGGGTGAGCGTGCCACACCATTGACCTGTAAATAAGCCATTGTTCCCGAATTAAAGCGCTACCGTCCCGGGGCTCGCAATCAGCCCGATCGGCATCCATCTGAACGCAAACACTAATGAGTGCCGTCTGCCTTCTCACACACTCCCCATTATGTGCTCGGGGTCCCGATAACAACAAGGAGGGGCTTGCGGGGGGAGTTGGCTGGCGGTGTGAGCCGCACAGAGAGTGTCCCATATTCCCCCCTGAGTGCAGCCGCTTCCCAACAGGAGCAGGTCACAGCCCGCCTTAACAAACCTTCTTTTGCAATGAATTACATCAGCCCAACCTCAAGATAGTCTCTTTCCTTTGTGGCTCCTACCCTCATGGGTGTCACTGCAATAGTGCCAAGTACTGGGTCGGTGAATGAGAGTTCCAGCTCGGGAAGACTGCTTTTTACCCTGTCATTCAAACTCAAACCGTTCCAAACCCATTGGAAATGTTGGCAGTGGGTTGAAATCTAAAGTAATATTAGTTTGAGCGGGAGTCTGTACCGAGGGAGTGTTTTAAAGTGGATATCAGCATAAAGAGATCAAACAGCATTCATTTCATGTCTTTTGAATCATGCTGTAACCGATTCCCACTTTGAGACGTCCTGCTGATTTTTCTCTGCACCTGCCCCTTTAATGTTCTCATTTCTTTAATATACAAAGGGGAATGGCTGTATTAGGCGATGAGAAATTCTACCTGACCAGCCACACCTCCCTTTCGCAATCATCCTGGCGCGGGAAAAGGGGAAGAAAAGCCGGCTCATTTTCTCTCGGCGCCTGCGAGGAGCGGGGCTTTTTGCGCTCAGAGATTCAGCAAGCGGAATCTCCCCGCGAAACAGTCTAATTGACCGATCGATCAATCAGTCTCCGAGGCGCGAATGAAAGGCACCGCGGGGGAGCTGGTCAGTAACCAGAGCGACCTTTCAATCAAATCCCCCTCCCCCAGGAGGAAACTGGCCGGATGGACCCTGTGGGATTGACCAAGGCGGATGGCCAAGTCAATATAGAAAAATCTTACAATATACACACACCTATACACACACAAATATACACGAAGATAGACACACACATATACATACACTTATACACACATATATATATACACACACATATACACACATTTACACACACACATCGATACACATATACACACACATATACACACATATAGATACATATACACACACACATCCGAGGAGCTGCACATAAACAGAAAATTTAGACAACAAAGTGGTGGTAGATCATTCGTTTTGTTTTTTTGTATAAAGATGTTTTCGGAAGCGGCAATTTCAGCCAATGTGGCCTCTCCCTGGACCAATGCTGCATGCTGAAGCAGCAGATAATGTTGGGCAATAAAGCGGAGGTTACAGTAGTTTCTCCTGCAATGCCCCTTCTGACTGGAATTGGAGAGCGAGTTCCCCCGACTCATTCCCGGCCATAGAATAAAGACATTCTCTGGGGAGCTCAGTGTAACCCTTCAGCATGCCCTTCTAGTATATTCCATCGCTGACCCCGACAATATCTGATCGGAAATAAAATACAAAGGACTTGGCAATTTCATCAGCCTCTCCACTCCCTGTTCCTCTCCGCGCTCTTAAAGATTTTCTTGGTCAC